>NC_137903.1:14210009-14659745 GCF_963455335.1 Martes martes | reverse complement strand
TGTGCATATATCTATATATATTTATATCTATCTATATATAAAAGAAGTCAGTGGAAAGGAAGGAGCTAATAGAAAAAGACAAAAAAGAAGAAAAACTGAGAGGACAAGGTCCACCATTCTCAGCTGCTCCAGCCCTTCTAGACCATTTAGTTTTCTGAGATCGCTTTCTTCCTCCTCTTTCTATTCTTGTTTTCCAAATATTCGTTGTGACTAAGTGTGAGATAATGAAAAACAATACTTATTATTAAAACAATGCTGCCATGTCAGTACCTAACTCTGTACCACTCACCCAGGTAACATGAAAACGTTTTCCCATTTAACCTGACAGCTTTTGCAAATCACCATATCCCGGATATGTCCTGAAAACAAATACTTTTCTTATAAAAGCGTTCAAAGACGGCTCTTGTATACGACATAAAAATTTCTGTATTAAGGATTCCGGGGTTTCCTTGCTTAAATGTTGACAAAGCCCCCATGAAGAATGACCACAGAGTTCCATTTCTTTATGCCATTATGCTGGAACGGCACCGAATACTCAAACACTTTCAGAAAGGAGGTGGATTTCTCTTCTTATGGGAGAGGAAGAAGGGACTTAATTAATCAGCAGAAAAAGACAAAGGTCTTGCCTTTAGGCCACTCTCTTCCTCTCTTAATGCCTGTAATTCTTTAACCAAGTCCTGCACATTCTGTTTGTGGTTTCACTCCAAGACCAAGACACCGATGAGAACACATCACATCGGGGAGAGAACAAAAAAAAAAAATATATATATATATATACACACACACACACACACACACACACACACACACCAGAATTTGGATGCAAAAGAGAGTGCAACAAAGAATTCCTTCCTCATTTTCCTGGTAGACTAAAATAACAGGAATGGGAAAAAAATAAAATAAAAAATAAAATAACAGTTACGGTGACGCAGTAGGGGACCTGAGGACAACAGTCACTCGGAAACCCTGGGGTCTTATCTCACCTGTGGTTTGTCACTAAACGCACAGCTATTTGTGTCAGCAGCTTTATCCAATCAAACTTTGTGTTACAGAAAAGCAAATAACATAATTAAAGATCTCACTTTTTTTTTAATAGTTCAGTTACCACTTGAATTAGAACATTAAATAAATCAAAGCCAATTTTCATCAGTGAGAAAAGAAAAGAAACAGATTAATTCACCCTTGGATGAACTGAAACGCTAAACAAAGAAGTAAAATTTAACAAAGGAAGAAGATTTTTCAAACTTTATATTTTTAAAGAATAACCAGCTAGGGAAGTTAAGCTGCTTAGGAAAAATTTTAACTATAATTAATAACTAGAATATCTAGTATTTTTTTGTTATAATTTAACATTAACAATGCAGTTTCATGGGGCACCTGGGTGGCTCAAAGGGTTAAAACCTCTGCCTTGGGCTCAGGTCATGATCTCAGGGTCCTGGGATTGAGCCCCGCATCTGGCTCTCTGCTCAGCGGGGAGCCTGTCTCCTCCCCTCTCTCTGTGTGTCTCTTTGCCTACTTGTGATCTCTGTCTATCGAATAAATAAAATAAAATCTTTAAAAAACAAACAAACAAAAAAACAATGCGGTTTCACACATGCATCTTTTGTTCCTCAAGACTGTGGAGCAGTTAGAAACTACATTATTAATATCCCCATTGTACTGATGACAAAACTGAGGTCCAATAGTTTATTTGCTTGTCCAAAGACATTACCATTGTTAGGTTGCAAAGTCAGGACCTAAATTTCTTGTTTCGTTTGTTTTTTTTTTTTTAATTCCACTTGTCTTGCCCTCCTAATCTTAAGCAGTTTCCCAAAAGTCTTGTGACATCCTCTTAAAAAAGACACACAGGAATACAGAAAGCACTCACCAGTACACATTTTTGCTCCCCAAAATAGTTTTGTTTTAGGAAAGTAAAATAAAGCTGCTCCGACCAATTGTACACCTTATCCCTTCCTTTCTTACTGAAAAAACACACATTTTAGAAGCACCATCTGTACCAGGCCCTGTGTAAATTTCCTGGGATAAACATATACCTTAGTAATGAGAATGTAAAATACAAAAAAGGGAACCTGAAGTCTCAGTCTCCCCTCTCCAGCACTGATTTCACAGAAAGGTTTGGTATATCTCTCTGTTCATTAGTTTCTCTTCCCCAAGTTTCAAAGTCATGTAACTATAGTCTAATTCTAGAATATCTAAGCCAAAGACCAAAGACGCCTAAGGAGGAACAAAACAGTAGCAGCAGCATTTTAAAAATTAAATTAAAATTTAAAATCAACCTATTTGTCTGGAAATTTTCCAAGATTTCATCATTAATAAAAAGGAACTATAACCACTCATATAACATAACAGGTCTATCAACATTGGTGTTCTCTTCAGGATTATTCTCTGTCATCTCTCCAGTCTTTCCAGAAGTCTGTAGAAGGAGCATGCACAGCATACTGCCAGGTGTCTCAGTCCTGGCTCTACGGCAGCTAGGAAGATCTTGGAGGAAACATGGCCACATTTTGTTTTCTCTATTAGCAAAGATGATTAAATGAGACAGTATGAGCTTTAATGGGTTCTTTCTGTGGTCAGAGTCTCCCAGTTTGGCCCCACCATTGGCTTCATTCCCATCGATTGAGCAGTTAGTCCTATTCAATTATTCAATCCCAATCAATACTTTGAGATGTACAGTATGTAAATGTAAACATTTTGTTTACTTCTACCAGACTTAATTCATGCGCTCTTACTGAGTGAGAAAGTTAACATATTTACAAATAAGCCAGGTGGTATTGCAAAGAAAGTAGTCCCTTCTTTGGAATCTCGGCTGTCACTTAGTTGCAATGCTTAGCAACATGATTTACAGAGTACACAGAACACCCTTCCGATCTTTGGAGGCCAGCGAAAATGTCTCCTCTTTCCAGGGGTCCCCAGACTGAATCAGTGGCTCCCTCCTGTGTCCCATAATGCTTTGCACTATCGACATCCTCTAATTGGCTTGTATCAAGGTACGTTGGGCTGTACTCTCTGTGTGTGTTCTCCATTTAGTAAACTTCTTGATGGTTTTTAATAATATATGCAGTACTTAGCACTGTAATCTGGACATTTTAGACAATAAATGTTTGCCCAAGAAATTGCTGATTTTGGCCAAAATCATCACATTCATGCTGCTTGGTTTTTTTGTAATTGAGTTTCTGCCAGTCAGTATTTTAATGGCTCCAATATATTTAGTCTTTCAGAATCAACTACTCACTAAATGAAACTATATTTAGACTCATGAGTAAAGAAGTATTGCTATTTTTTAATTCCACTCCCTCCCTTGCCCTGTAGATAAGGAGAAAATGGTGACTGTGTTTCTCAGTATTTGCTTCATTCATCTTTTTTTTTTTTTAAAGATTTTATTTATTTACTTGAGAGAGAGAGAGTGTGAGTCATGGGAGGAGCAGCGGGAGAAGGAGAGAGAGAATCTTAAGCAGACTCCCTGCTGAGTGCGGGGCCTGATACAGGGCTCCATCTAAGGACCCTGAGATCATGACCTGAGCAGAAATCAAGAGTTGGATGCCTAACTGACTGAGCCACCCAGGAGCCCCAGTATTTGTTTTATTCTTAAGAAGGGGTTGCACAGTCATGACAAAACCCTGCCCTGTCCCCAACCCACCACAGAAGAGAGCCTCTAGAACAAGAATTTCCTAGTTTTGAATCATATTTAAAATCATATTCATAAATAAATCTACATCCTCATGTAGCCCTGCCTGGTCTCAGGTAACTGAATGATTTACTTAAGAGGTTGATTTTCTGGGTCACTATACTAATCTCTTCTTGAGAAGGAGAGTAAGAAGAAAAATTCCAAAGTGGCAGTTTCTAGCATTTAATGAGTAGCCTTTCTAGACTCTATCATTCATCCAAATCTGATGATTCTAAAGAGTTAAACAGTACTTTAACACAAATATTTATCCCCTCAAATTAATATCCAGATGCTTTATAGGGTAAGAGTTAAAAAAATATATCTCTTAAGTGATATATTTTGATTCTGGGGCACCTGGGTGGCTCAGTGGGTTTAGCCTCTGCCTTCAGCTCCTGTCATGATCTCAGGGTCCTGGGATCCAGTCCCACATCGGGCTCTCTGCTTGGCAGGGAACCTGCTTCCTCCTCTCTCTCTGCCTGCCTCTCTGCCTACTTGTGATCTCTCTTGCTGTCAAATAAATAAATAAAATCTTAAAAAAAAAAAAAAAAAGAAAGAAAAGAAACAATGATTCTTCTCAGTCATCTGTAACCTTGGCCATAGCATTTCATCTCATGGTGCTTCAATGAAGAATGTGATTGGACTAGTGCAGTAGTAGAAGTGTGGGTCCCAGACTAACAGAATGTACATCAACTAGAAGCTGCTTAGCAATGCAAATTCTCAGGCCCCACAGGCTGGAAGTTAGAGATCGGAACCACCAATCTCTTTTATTAACCCCTGGAAGAGATTCTGATATTTGCCAAAGTGTGAGAACCACTGGGCTAGAGGATCACTATTTTTTCCCCCCTAAAATTCTTTAGCAGCAGTATTAGGAACACACAGAGCTTCTATTATAATAGATTGTTCAGAATTCACTTTGTTATTCACTTACTGCCGACCAGGTTTTTCAAAGTTCATGTGTCAACGCACTGAGTGTTATGAATCAAGTCCTACAACAACAAAAGCCAAAATAAGCAATAATAAACAAACAAACAAACAAATAAATGACTGCCTCTGACTGCTATGGCTAATTCAAAGACAGGAATATGGTTCTTGAATATTTAGAAAACCCTAAATTCAGTGCTTTGTTTTGTTTTGTTTTTTCCTTCTTGTATGTTCACTGGTTTCACTCAGCTCTTCCTGATTCAAGATCTGAAGGAAAAACCTGAAAATCCTGAGGGACAGATATGGTGACTGGACAAGCTATAGACACTGTTTCCTTCCTTGGTTCAAGTCTGGCTTCTACCAGGCTTTCGCTGGTGGGCTCCTGGGCTGGTGGGTTGACCTCCTCTTTTTTTTTTAACATGGTGGTGATTCTAACCACAGGTTGTTAAGAGGATTAAATGAAATGGTCCACAGAGCAGTGGTTTCAACCTTTGAAAAAGTGTGATCCCCAGGCTGCACCTCAGCCAATTAATATATAATCTCCAGCATCAGGAGTTTTTAAATCTCTCCGGGCGCATTCGATATGTGGCTGAAGTTGAGACGGGAGCACCAGCAGTATAGTGCTCAGCACAGGACCCGGCATCATTATGTCATCATGACTGAACCATATGAAGGCAGTGAAAGAAAAAAGCACGAATGTGGATTCTGGACGACCTAGTTGCAATCCTGGCTTTTCGGCTTGTTGGCTTGGTGATCTTGGGCAAGTACGTGAAGGTTTTGTCTCGGTGCTCCCATGCATTAACAATAGCAACCAAACGACTATAACACCATAGGTTAAGTATACTGGAATTAGAGTTTAAAAAAAAAAAAAAAAAAAAAGAAAGAAAGAAAGAACAACAATCAACAAGAGGGAAGAGAGGAGAAAAAAAAAATACTTGTCCCACTTACTTGATCAGGTATTAATATAAATAAATGAGATCATGTAAATCCAAGCTCCCTGTGAATTATGCAACTATAAGGAAAGATTACTCTTATATATAGTGTATAAAAACTATTTCTGACCTGCAGAAGTGTCGGTGGCCCCCATTACGAGTCCGGTCACTAAATGCAAGTGACTTCTAGACCTTCTCTAGTCCTGTGGATGAAGCATCAGGTTTTGGTTCCTGAGGCCATGCTAATGTCCTCGAGCCCAGCAGTAATCACAGAATGAGATCATCCAGCTCCAGGCTGGAATCACAGGGAGACTTTGTGAAATGACAGAAGCCTCGGTCTCGCCCAAACTCACTGGGTCGGAATCCCTGAGGGCAGCATCCCAGCCGTGGTGTTTGGGGGGAAAAGTCCACTGGTGATTTCAAACTCTGCAACCCACGTTGAGAAAGAGAGAAAAAAAAAAAAAAAAAGGTGAAGCTGAGCATTACCTCCAGGGGCTCAAGTCCCCCTGAAAAGCATTCTGGGCCTCAGCTTTCGTGTGATGTCATGCTGAGGAGCCAGATTTTCATGGATCCATCGTTTTTTAAGATTTAACTAAAATTAAGTCCATGACATTCAAGCACCTCGGAGAAAAAAAGGGACCCACAACAGTGTTAATCACTGAGATGTTGAGCATCATTTAAAAGTATATTCTTACACTGTGCTTCAGAATAAAAACAGATGTGATATGCTTAAACGGACTATTATTACGGTATCATAAACAATAAGGTTTAGTTGCTTTTCATTTTCTTCTCTATATTCTTATTCATTGTTTGCAAGGTTTTATGGTGAATGTGGATTAAGACTCTAACCGATAATCACAAATGGAATTCAGAACTGGGGGGGGGGTGCAGTGCTAAATGGGTAAAGCAGACGCCGGATCCAAGAGAGGGGGGGAAATCGGCTCATTTATAAGTAAAACATTCTAGAACTTTCAAATTGCTGGCAGACTCCTAAAGATGTGTGCCCGCATTTCACTTTTTTCTGCTTTTCCCTGTTCCTTCTGCTTAGCAAAATCTCACTTATCCTTAATACTTAGTTCACCCTGGGGGGTCAGGGAGGCCTCTTGTAGGACAGAGACCCCAGCATCTTCTATCAGCTCCACTAACCAAATGCTATTGACGTTTTCCTCCTCGTGGTCTGATTCTCCGAGGACTATAAGCTTCTTGAGAATAAAACTGTGTCCTGTTCATCTTTATAAATAATCCCAGCTCTTAGGACAAGTGCACAAAAGGTGATCTCCAAAGACTCATTAAACTGAACTAAAAAGCTGCCTGGCTGTAGGAAATAGAAAGGAATTCCTAAAGAGGCAAGAATAAGATGTCATGCAATTATAGCTTTATTTTTTTAATAACACTTAGCAAGGAAGATTCCTATACATAAACTGTCTTCCATGTTCTTGCCGACTAGCTACTTGAGGTTTAGCAACAGAGCTGCCAAGGACCCTTGCCCAGTGGATTTCCTGGTAGGTGCTTTGAAATGCTAATGTCTGATTCTCTAGGGGCTGACTCAGAGAGTCTACATTGCTGGTTTTCAAAGTCAAGCATCAAGATTACCTGGAAACTGTTCATGTAAATTCTCAGGCCCCACCCAGAACAGCACCCCCCCAAACCACCCCCCCCCCACTCCCGCCCCAGGAGCCCAGCGATCTGTGTTTCATCAAATCTTCCAGGTGATCTCAATGCATGCTCAAGTTTGAGACCCACTGGTCCAAAACAAAGGATTTAGAAGAAAAACGAAAACACAGTTGCCACGTTCACCCTCTTTTCAAAGTCCATTTCCCTACGAAGGCTCTTTTATATCCATGGAAACCTCAACTCTTGAGTAAGAGTCTCAGAACAGACCAAGACACAGCTAAACCTAAAATTCCCACCTCTGGCCCCTCCAGAGAATGAGGTTGAATGCAAATGGCAAACCTGTCTCTTTTCTGTAGTCTATCCAGATGGATGCCTTCATTCTTCCCTCCTTTCCCAGCAGATTGTGTTGTAAATGTGGCCACCGCCACATCTTCAGTCCTGAGTCTGACTCCTGACCTCGGGAATGTTCGCCCCTTCCCTGCTGAAGAACCACCCCTCGGATCACTGACTTGCTATTATTTTATGCTTAATAGGCCTGACCTGTGCAATATTTTTTATCAGGCTACAGTCCTATCTCTAAATTCTCTATTTTGAATGAATACCGATTTTGTGACATGAAGTCTGCTATATAATGAAATGCAAACAAGGAAAAGGCTAAATCAGTTTACAAAAAATCTATTTGTCAAACAGTGTGGAGATGTTCCCAATTTCGTCGGGGCTGTTCATGCAGCTCTTGATAAGGGAGTTAAAATGTAGCCGTTCGCCGAATGAAAATAAAGGCATCGGCATCACAGATATAGTTTCCGTTCAAAATCTTTGTTGTAACTTGTGGCTAATTAAATGCCCTTACACAGGAGACGTACATGCAAAGGAAAATCGGAGATGTTGCAAAATTCTTTACAAGGGAGCCAGGGTTAAGAGAGGAGAGCAGCCCTAGCTTCCCACATACCGTTTCTTATATTACATTTACATTTCTATACAGCTTCATCAGCCTGACAAAAAAATCACAAGGGGAGGCCTTTTTTGTTCAATTTTGGATTGAGAGAGATTTCTAAGGCCTGCAAAGGAATGTACTTAACATCATAAAAAAGGAGAAGGAGGAAAGGTAACCCTGTCTTTGATGTTGTGGAAAAAATAATGCTTCCCACACACCTTTCTCTAAAACCAACACAGTCACTAAAAAATTTATCAAGAACTTAAAGGGTTCAAATGTTTATTTGTAACTATCTGCCTCACCCCGAGAAATTATTTGCAGGCAAAGGTGTTCTGTATCAAACCTGACATTTATTGGAATGGCTTCGAATTTACCATGTCCCATTTATCAACATGAGGTTTTATATATATTGACATTCCTCAATTTTTCCACCTTCTGAGTTAACTTTCCATTGGACAGATTTTAAAGTGTTAATTTTCAGTAGAAATTTTTTTAATCATATAAGAAACTGATTCTCTCCCCCGCCCCCAACTGGCACTGACTTATCACAGCCCCTAATCTGTGTCTTTTCTCTTCTTTCACAATCTTGTCCCCAACAGGGGAAGACAAAACCGTATTGGGGAGAAAAACAGAACATTGTGTAAAGAGAGAGCCGTTCCTGGAGAACTTGAAGTTCTCTCTGGGGTCAGTGTAATCTAGAACAACTCCTTTATACCTGTTCACAATCCTGTGTGACCACATATGTGGACTTCCACAACCTTGTCCCAACATGCCCGTAACACACCCTCCCCCCATCTCTTTGTCACCGGGAAACTCAGAAAGATCTTCTCCCTGGAGGCACAGCTTATCCTGGTCGTCCCTCTGCATTCTCATTTCTGTTTGTACCTAATTTTATTTCTCCCGTTCAACTGTAAGCTCCTTGAAGGCAGGAACCCTGTCTTGCTCATCTGTGCATGCCCGGAACACAGTTCAGGACCAGACAGATGTTCAGCAGCTGTTTTCCAAATGAATGAATGCAAGTACAGTAGGGCGCATGCCTACTGAGTGCTGAATTATCACTGTTGTGACAAAGAGTAGGTTTTACAACTCTTCAGTCATCAAAAAAGTACCACACTTTTGCATGTAAGTGATGAGAATAAATATGTAAGTTTTTCTAAGACCTGCTGGTTTTATCATGAAATCATCTTTATATTCTCAACATTAAATTCCAAATGGCTGAACCTCCTAATGAGTGGTTTAACTGGTCTCTCCATTTTTCTGCTTCTTTTTCAACTCCTACGCTGTTCTCAAGAACTCTGTCCCATGTTTTCCGTTGTTATCGAACAAAATCATGATTCTTGTAACCCGAAATTCAAGTCTGTTCACAATCTGACATAATCCTCTTTCCTGGCATATTTCTCATAATTCTGCATCAAAAAACTTAGGTATACCAAACTCCATTTCACCTGGACATACTGAAAGCACTCCTACCTCTGGGATTTTTGCTCCAGCCACTCCCAACACCCCCATGTAACACTCTTAGTAGGACACAGTCAATTCTACCTGGGAGACAGGAGGAAGGAGACAGGTTTTCTGAGCTAAGCCTTGAAAGATGGTAGGAAAGATTCAGGGTAGGTGAAAGTCTTTCTTCCTTTCTTTCTTTTTTTTTTTTTTTTTTAAGATTTTATTTGTTTATTTGAGAGACAGATAGTGACAGAGATAGCAAGAGAGCTCACAGGCAGGGAGGAGAGGGAGAAGCAGGCTCCCACTAAGCAGGGAGCCCTATGTGGGCTCGACCCCAGGACCCCAGGATCAAGACCTGAGCCAAAGGCAGGTGCTTAACTGCCTGAGCCCCCCAGGTGTCCCAGTGAAAGAGTCTGTCTTTAATGACAGAAGAGAAGCGTAGAATCACCCTTTTTCAATGGACTGTAAGTTCCTTGAGGACAGGAGCTGCCTGATTCATTTTAACAGCTTCTGTCAGAATGGCTTGTATTTGCCAGTTGACTGATAAATATTTATTTAATGTGCCTTTACACATTCCTGCACTGACCCTCTCTAAACCTTTAATATGCTATCTTGCCTATCTTGCATATAGTAGGTACTCAATAAATACCAGTTAAAGGAATGACTGATTTCTTAATCTTTCAGTTGTTTGAAAAATGAAAAAAAAATGAGAAGAGTGAATAAAATTTCAGTTACTAAGAGAAAAAACTTACAAAGAAAAATTAATGGTTGGGAACACACAATATGCTTATTTTGTTGACACACCAAAAATAAACTCCATTTAAAAAGTAGTTAAAATGTTGTGTTCACATCGCCCTCTGGTGTTGGACTCACCCAGACAACAAAAAAACCTCAAACTTCAAAGTTTTGGGAGATTTTTTTACCTTAAGTAAAGGGAGAGTTCTGCCTTTTTGATAAACGCAAAATGTAGCACTGAATGAGAAGGGTAGTGTGTCTCTACTTCGCTTCAGTTATTAAAGATGGATTTCTTAACTCCCGCAAGGTCTGGAGCCTCCAGTCTGTCTGCTTCATGGCACGAGTTCCTCCTCTGGTCAAAGTCACAGCCTTGCGGGAAGAGCCATTAGAAACCCAGGCACTGAGGCTGCTAGTTATACTACTGCTAACTGTAAAAGGTGTGCTTTCAAACCGAAGACATGACTTTGCCCCCGTGGCGTACAGCACAAGTTTCTCTCTCTGCCAGATTTGCTAAGTATGAGAAAAGAAGTCGATCCCAGAACAAAAGTTAGAACATGGATGGGGCACCTGGGTGGCTCAGTGGGTTAAGCCTCTGCTCAGGTCATGATCTCAGGGTCCTGGGATCGAGCCCCGCATCGGGCTCTCCGCTCAGCGGGGAGCCTGCTTCTCTCTCTCTCTGCCTGCTTCTCTGCCTACTTGTAATCTCTGTCCAAAAAAAAAAAAAAAAAAATCTTAAAAAAAAAAGTTACAACACAGGCACAATCTAGACATTTGCTGTGAGTGGTAGGAATGCGGGCCAAGGTGGCAAAAATAATACACCATCCTCAAAGTGACCCTGAGTATCATGGGGAGAACCCTGGGATAAACAGCTCAGTCATAAAACCATGTCTCTGGCTATGCCATACAATTTAGTAAATCCCTCATATTAAAAATACAAAGTTACTGGTCTTCAGGATAATTTAATTTAGAGGGTTGGCTTAAATTTTTCCAAGAACAAAGAGGATATTTGAAGCAAGTCTTGGATCCAGAAACATAAACCAGAAGCAGATCTTGGCATGATTCCTTTCAAGAGTTTGCCCAGCAGGCTGTTCGCCACAAAGCGCTCTCCCAGCGCCAGCATCGTCCCCATCCTCCTCATGGGCGTCGGGATCATGGTCAGTGTCGCTACGTGTCACAAGCTGATCGTGTGCTAGGGCTGTGCGCAGCATCTCCCAGAGTTTAGCCCACCTCAACTCGATGATAATCTTCATAATATTCCAGTTTTACTGATTAGGAACCTGAGGCCTCATCCCACTCCTGGGACACGTGACCGTGCCTTAACAATTCTATTTCCAGCTGCCAGGTTCCAGACCTTCCTTTACCTGTGATTGCTCTGAACTTGGTGCCACATGGAGCGTGGGTCTGTTCCTTTATTCTGTATCCCTCTTTCATCTAAGGTGCTGATAGGAAGGTGTGAAAGGGTTAAGTGCTTTAAGAGAACAAAGGTAAAGGGATCAATCCAAGGAACCACGGGAGAGTAAGAAATGCATGGTCTGCTAGAGTCTCTTTCACTTTGTGTCTAAACGAATGGCAAGAAAATAAGGAATACCACCAAACTTCAAGGCATCAGATCAATTTATTTATTTATACTATGCCTGGCAAGCATTTATCACATTGTTGTTAGCACTGTACTAGGTGCTAAGCAAAATATTTACACACAAGAGAGATGTAAGCCTACATTTCTTCCTTAGAGAGTAAACATCAACTGTACAATATTCAGAGAGTAACTCATTCGATGTTTCAAACCTCTTACCTCATCGGAGTCTAGCCCCGCGTGCTTGTGTACACACACGCAGATACAGACACGCCCCTCCAAACACACTCCTGAGAGCAAAGGCTCAACACCGCTAGGAATCCACGGATTGTCGCCAAAGAGTTTCAAAATACAGGCAACAATTAAAAAGTAAGTTTGAGAAATGCACACAACATAGGACTTATAGAGGTTATTTCCGCGTCTCACCATCTTTACTCCTGGCAATGCATGCTGTGTTACCTATGAGTAGTCTCTTTTTGGCTACAAATGTGTCCTATCTTCCATCTGTTCTTCTAGCAATACTGCTGGCCTACTGCCACGGGAGCTTCATCAGCCTTCGTGATGTCATTTGACTAGATTTTCTCTAGTACCCATTTGTTTCACTCTCCAGGTGAGATCAGGCAAGTACATTTTTCTGTAGTTCGCTGAGCAGGTTTTAATTTTGGTTCCATATTAGCAAATGCCTCTGTTTCTGCTCTATTTACCAAAGTTTGCAGCCTACTTTTCTAGGGTCAAAAAGAGAGTCTTAAGTTCCTCCAGAAATTGCTGGCCGGACCATCCAAGGACTCAGCACAGGACCGTCACTTCCCTTTTTATAACCGGACGTCATTTAGAGCTAGGTCTCCGAAAGATACCACTCCCTGACTTTTCTCATCTGCTCTTGGATTTGGCTTTTCCTTCTTTCATTCATTTCATAAACACTGACCCAGTACTTGCTCTGTTCCAGTCACTGCGCTAGGGAAAGGAATCTTTACCCTCTTGCGGTGAAAGGCTGCGGTGATTCCCTTTGCCCATGCTCTAGGCCCCTGCATCGAGCCATGCAAACTGCTTGGGCTACTGGTTGGGAGGTGGCATGACCTTCCAGTCAGCGTTGCCCCTTACGAGGAATTTGTCCTTGGCTGAGTTACTTAAGCTCGCTGTACTCAGCTTCCTCATCTTTGAAAGACAGACTCAATAGTGTGGCTATTATTTTTTCATCGGTAACGGTGATTTATAGTTGTATGTCAGTCTTCGTTATAGGGCAGTTATTTGGGTACTAAACTCATTCTGCAAATTGTAAAGAAATATATAAATATCAAGTGGTATTATTATTTGATATAGGATTCAGTAAGTTTTACAGCAGAGTTTTTGTCAAAGAAAAACAGAAACTGTTTGTCAAGCGCTTCCTATGTCCCCAGCACTACGCCGTGCACTTCACATACATGATTCTGTTCCGCCTCCAAGAGGTTCAGTGAGATAAAAATAATAGCCTTCTTTTACTGCGTAAAAAATCTCATTTAATGTTAATCATGTATATAAAATAGATAGTATCATGATTCCATTTTGTGAAGGAATGAAAAAAAGGAAATGAAACTCAGACATTAACTGACCCAAGAAAACCCAGCCACTAAGTGACAGAACCAAGATGTGACCCCGGGACCCTCTGTCACTGGCGGCTGTGCTTTTCCTGCTATGACACATGCTTTGCATGGATGGGAGGAAGGTAAGGTGGGCCCCAGGGAGGCTGATTAAAAGAAAAAGAAGACCAAACCGATAAAGCATTGATACTTATAGGCAAAATCACCTCATGGGCAAAATATTAATTTCATGCATATCGCGTTCTACATCCCACTTTGGTATCCACAGAACTGTAAGTTGAAGAGATGTCGAAGCCAACTTTTTAAAAGAATTCTTTGCTTAAAGTTCTTCATTTTCAGGGGCACCTGGGCGGCTCAGTGGGTTAAGCCCCTGCCTTCGGCTCAGGTCATGGTCCCAGGGTCCTGGGATCGAGCCCCGCATCGGCCTCTCTGCTCTGCAGGGAGCCTGCTTCCTCCTCTCTCTCTCTGCCTGCCTCTCTGCCTACTTGTGATCTCTCTCTGTCAAATAAATAAAATCTTTAAAAAAAAAGTTCTTCATTTCCATAGCATTTTTTTTTCTTATACGATAACAGAACGAGAATTGGATCAAATTGGCAATTGCAGATCAGCTTTATTAACTTTTAAAGGAATCACTTGTAAGAGTTCATTCATTTATACTCTGTAGCTGACAGTTTGTCTGTGTAAATAGACGGGCACGGGGTGAACCTCTGAAGAAAGACTAAAAGTACCCACTGGGTCTTCCTCCCTTAACTTGCAGATCTTGGAGCGCCGTCACGCTAAGGCAACCGGAATCCGTTCCCGATGCCAGGAACTGCCTGCTCATCAAACACACGAACTGCGTGTGCACGAACTGCGTGTGCACTATACCCCCCCACCACACACACACACACACACACACACACACACACACCATTCTTCTTCGCTTTGCCATCCTTATTTGCATAAAATTCCAAACATTTCCCTTAAAACAGCTTAATTTCACTTAAAATTTTTTTCTTCAACATATCCAAAAGGCCTGGGATTAATATCAGTAACGACTGATAAGGACTTAGCAAAGGAAACCTCATCTAAGAACCCATGAAACTGGCCCTAAAGGGATTGACATATTTTATAGGCCTGTTTTATTTTGTTCATTTCTAGCACAAACATAGCGCTTTAAAGCTTCCAAAATCCTCGTACATGCATAATCTCCCTTAACCCCTTTACCTATTTGTGAAATAAATAGTATTAGTTTTCCAGCCCCATGGATTCTGAGACAAACACCCTGAGAGGTTATTTAAACTGCCTTGGAACAAGTCAACTCATCAGTGGCAGAGACAAACTTGAGAGTCATGGCCCCAGTTCTACCAACCTTCCTCTTTCTGTTCTAGCACTTTCTTCAATCCCCCAGCCCATGCGGTGGCAAGACCACAGATAAAATAAGGGGAATGTTCGCATACCTTTGTCCCAGTGCTGGGTCCTCAGGAGATAATCTGCGCAGCTCTGTCCCTTGGTAAGGCTCCTTTACATCATCAAAACACTGTGTAGTGAAAGGGCTGAACCCCTGTCCCCTCTCCCCACCCCGCCCCCACCAGCAGTTTCTCTCTGATTTCTCCAGATATCCCTGATACAGGAATGTGTATAGGCAACAACCACTGCATTTCCTTCTAAACTAGGTATCACGCTCCTATCAAACACTTTATAGCCACTTAATACCAAAATATCTATAGGTTCTTTCTCTCCAATCTGGGCTCTACTATGAACTTCAGACTGTCATTCAATCTCTTTAAGCCTCATTTTACTGATTTTTACAGTGAGAGAAATGAACCAACTTAAACAAAGAGTATATTCAAATAGGAAAACATGATTAATCTATGAAAATGGTGTTTTGGTATAATTCAAGGAACACCAGTGTTCAGGAGGCAAACAAAAACCCCACAAACAAACAAACAAACAAACCCCACATGATTCCTGAGTGCTGTCCCACCAAATTTCACCCTTATTTTGTATACAGTGTTGCTTATAATGTTGCTTATTCCATCAACTCCATTTGACTTTGGTTTCCTGCAAATGAACTAGAAAGGAGATTTTATAAAGATCAAATCTATGATGTTGGCCATGTGCACTTTGAATAATAAATACTCCTGAAATAGGGTCCTTATTCTTAAAACAAAAAACTTGGGGCACCTGGGTGGCTCAGTGGGTTAAAGCCTCTGCCTTCAGCTCAGGTCATGATCCCGGGGTCCTGGGATCGAGTTCCGCCTCAGGCTCTCTGCTCAGCAGGGAGCCTGCTTCCCCCTCTCTCTCTGCCTGCCTCTCTGCCTACTTGTGATCTCTGTCTGTCAAATAAATAAATAAAATCTTTAAAACAAAACAAAACAAAAAACTTAAATGCGTGTGTGTTCTAATAATACCATATTGGGGTATAATCATTGATTTTCAAATAAAGTTTAGAAAAGAAAAGGCTTTTTGAAGCAGAGAGTAAAGCTGGAATTTATCATCAAGAGGAGACTCTCAATTCACCTGCAAATGTACACCCTTGATCAAGGCCTCCTCAGAACAGTTACAAGTATCACATTTTTTAATCCACATTACCCAGACAGGAAAGAAATGGGCATTTTGTGATACCAGAATGTTGAACTACTCTAATTTGGCGCCGACCTCATTTTTTATCCCGAATGAGAAGAATAAGGAAAACATAGAAAAATAGTCAAATGTTTTCCCAACTGCAGAAGCGAACCTTCCCCCTGTAATTTCAAAGAACTTAAAAGGCAGCCTCGCTTCTCTCTCTCTCTTCTTTTACTATCAGTACCAAACCAAGAGCCTGAATATTAATAGCACTATTATACAGGCTGTTTTCTACCTTAATGCAGGTTTTTCAAGTTTCTACTGCAGTTTGCTCTATCTAAACACACAGGATCCTCTAAGGTTTTTCCTCTGGCGCTTGCTCAGAGCACGCATGGAGGTTCATGAACTTTTGGTCAATTCCCAATTTCCTCTTCCTTAGGGGGAATATAAGTCATCCCTGTGTCTAAACAGTGATAGGATTTGGAAGGATATTGTAGCTCCAGCCACTTTTTTCAAACTCACTGTAATCAGGTGTTGTTATGGAGAACAGCGAGCCAGAGCGTGGCCAGGAGAGCAAATCCACCACCAACCCAAGTGGACTTCACAACCTAGAAATAATCAGGAGATGTGGCACCCAGGCATGGTCCGCCGGAGCACGGCTATCCTAGCAGGCAAGGACAGTGACCCCTCCGACCCTATCTACGCTTATGCGGTGGCATTCCCCCGTTGATTATTTTCAAAATAGGAAGGCACCGGCTTCCATCAGATCTTCCATCCAACCCTTTTAATTCTGAGCAGGTACACGCTTTTTACCCCACTGCGTTCTGTTCCTGGCACTCTACGGAGGAGGGGGAGCAGACGAGAGACAGCTAACAGCGATCTGTTTGCAGGGGACTTGCACAGCTAAGGTGTCTAAATATTTATTATTATTATTGTTTTTTGCACTGTTATGCCATCACTTAAGGATCCATTAACCGGCCTCTGTGGCAAACTGCTGTTCAATGACCAGTGCAAACAGATGCTGCTGACCCACACGGCCCATTGTTTGTCGTGTCTCTCAGGTTCCCTAAAACCTCACCAACGGCACCTGTTAAAGCTGCTTGTGCTAAGCTCTTCTGCATTTGTCTGGCTGGATTTGGACTTCCTGGATCCCTGACTGAATACAAAGTGATTAGAAAGCCCCGTGTTTGGCAACAAGCAGGCTGGGGAGTAACCGTGTGTGGGTCGAAAGGAGCACAATGTGTTCTGCACTGCGCCCTGCCCCGTCCCCGGGCTGTGCCGAGCAAAATGGTCTCCTGTTCCTCAGCTGTTTAACGGCAGCTGGTTAATGTAATTCCAGATGATCTGCTTGAATGAAGTTGTCATTTTTGGAGTGATCTTCCATTTAGTAAAACACATAACGGAGCAACGTTCATTTTAATGTTATGTTAGTGTCTCGGAAAAGTTTCCACTGCCTTTTCCGCTGTGTCTTCCACGTTGACAACAGAGAAGCAGCATCTCTGAGGAACATACATTGGGCCAAGGACAGCGCGGGATCAGTGTTTTTCCGTCCAAGTTGAACGCTGATGCGTAAAAAGAGGTTTGCCAAAGCAAAAAACAAAAACAACCCAAAAAGAGGAATCACGATGAAGTTACCAGAACTTTCCCATTATGAACCCGGTCTTCATCATTACTAAATTTACATCACAGTTTCCCTTCTATGTGAAGAAACTCAAAGAGCTAGGCCGGAAAAAAACAACATATTTAACACATTTCATGTTTGAAACATTCGGACAGTAGTGCTCCAATAATGCAAAGGTGACCACAGATCAGTCAGTTTCTTCCTCCCTCCCTCCCTCCCTTCCTTGTTCTCTCTTCCTTTCCCGACTCATGACCATCAGTTACAGTTTGTAGAGAAGTCTGTGTTCAAGGCAGAAACGCCTGGTCTGTTCAGGCAGTTCTGCAGTTCTCTTGCTAACAACAGAGGGCACTGATGCTTCTAATCTGGGAGACCTATCGCCGCCGAGAGAACAAAATAGCTCCTCTACTCGGGGCTCGCCTTCCCGCGCGCGCCTACCTCTCAGGACCACATTCCATTTGCTGGAGACATTCTCTCTCTCCAAAGAAAGCCGCCTTTATTCTTTGTCTATTAGTCTATATTCTCCTTCTAGTTTTCAAAGCACTGCTTTAAAAAGCTGTTATTCTGTAATAGCCTGTGATCTTTTTTTAATATCTCTTGGCTTTTCTGATTATGAATAGCCGTTCTCAAAGCATTTCTTCTTACGTTATTGCTCTTCCTCCTAACCCCATTTAAATGCAATTCATTCAGAGATTATGCTACCGCTAGCATCTGGGCTTAAAAAAATGAAAACTCCATAGGCTGTGACCCTTTCCTATATGTGCCAGCAGCCTACTGTCCAGTGAGATAGTGACGACCAAATGTCAGAAACTGACAAGCTGATAGGGGCCTGGCCACCCCCTGCGGAAAAACACACTGTAGGTATAATTCTTTACCGTAGAAGCTATTTACCTTCTTTTTTTTTTAGACTCAAAGCCATGACAGTTTAAACTGTTTCGACGGAAGCAAATGAGATGCATCATCCATTTCCCTGATGCGCTTTCAGTAAAGAAGCAAAGCATTCACATACCTTAAATACCTTAAGAGACTGCTCTACGTTTAACCGTTTTCTCGCCATAAACGCTAACATTGCCTAATCAGGCAGGACTCATCATTTTGCACTGAATGGTTCATAAGAACATAAAATTCCATTTAGCGCCGCTACCCGCCCTCATCACCCACCCCTGTAACATGCTTACCCATCGTTCTTGTTGCTATTCAAAGAAACAGATTTATTTCTCACCCTGGAGTTGGGAAGTTTGGCATGCCAGATTGAAAATGTACCCAACACCAAGTAGAGCGGATGGGTTATTCTTAGTCTCCTTACACGCTCAAGAGAAAATGGGGCAGTGCACGCCTCTAAATCGAGCAAAGTTCTTTGGAAACTGTGACTTCAGCGATCGCCAGATCCTCAAGGCCTTTGTCGTATCATAAAAAGAGCTGGGATCACGGACGGCAGGAATTGTAGCTCCAGCGCAAGAGACAAAGGGGCAAGACCTTAGAGACTGTGAGGAGGGGTTCCGGAATTATCACCGTATTCGCTGTATGTCTGATTTTTTTTTTTTTTTTAAAGTTTTGGTTACAGAGATCAGAGAA
The DNA here is from genome assembly GCF_963455335.1 of Martes martes. Lineage (NCBI taxonomy): Eukaryota > Metazoa > Chordata > Mammalia > Carnivora > Mustelidae > Martes > Martes martes. The sequence goes on along the minus strand of NC_137903.1, from coordinate 14,640,612 downwards.
ATTCCTCCACTATCTTTTTGATGTCTATGATTTATAGGGCAAAAGGCAGCTACTGACATTTGGTAAGAGTCTTTTGCCTCATCCCAGCTGTGCAAACCCCTTTCATTGTTTCTGTCCTGTTCTTTTCATCCACGCTTCATCCTCCCCCCATCCCCCTCCCCCAGGCCTGGGCATCAGGGCTTGGGAGACGCACAGGCCGTAAAGACACAACCTACAAGTGCAGCTACGACGGTCACTGACCCTTCCTTCAGAAAGTTAAGGGGAAAGGTCTCCCTGACTAACCTATCCCTATCTCCTTTCCTCAAGGATTATGAAATAAAAATAAGAATTTTCTCTGATAATCTTCTGCTTTAGACTGTTTATCATATTAGGTGGAAGAATATTAGGTTGATGCTCTTTTCTTTTTTTTTTCCTTCCTTTTTGGAAGAAGCTGTTTCCATGCTGTGGCAGAGTTCTCCAACAGCCAAAAGCGCCTCTGATTAGGAGGCTACTTCATAAATTACAAACCACCAGAGTGAGAGTCATTACATAGAATGGGCTCTGCCATCTGGTCATCCACTCTCTACATGATAAAGGCCATCATCTTTGTTCTGTGGCTTGGTGACTTCAAGGAGCCCTCAGCCACGGCAAAAGAAAAGAGAAATATTTTCATCCCAAACTCACTTGATCTTTTAACCCTAAACTATCCAGTCACCCTTGGAAAGGTGACTGTTCCCATTTAACAGATGAGGAGACTGAGAAACAAGAGGTCAGTGTTTTATTTACAAGGAGCTTTTAAATACCAAGTGGGGGAAAAAAAAAAAAAGCCAGATTTGCTGTTTCAAAAGCAAGAGAGCAAAACATCTCTTTTTTTCTGCCTTCTCTCTGTATAAGAAATTTCACACACACTTCATTTCCATTTTCTGAAAAGTTCTATCAAGGGAAGTTGCAGGTGCCTATGACAGGCGGGAATAGATTTCTTATCGAACAGGTAGGCACTTTGCAACAATCCATCCCAGCTGCCTCTAGAGAAAAAAATAAAATAAAAGTTTTTCGTGAAGTTGATAAAATGCCAGACAGGAACTAATTCTTTACTTTTATGTATGTTTCTTTCCTGAAGCAAACAGGAGAAACACACCTCTCTTTACCCCTGGCAAGCCCTGCTGGAGGTCCTCCTGTCCTCGGAAAGAGCGGCTGAGCAGGAACACTACAAACAGCCAAACCAAGGAACAGGTGAGCCCAGCACGCGCTCAGTAGGATGGGAATTCCTAACCACCTCAGTCTCTCACACTTCTTCCTTTACAGACACCTTTCCTATGTTGTAGTATTGTAGAAGAACAGCCCAGTGTAGGACAGCGTGAATTCTGGAACCCATGTCTGGGTCCGTTGAGGCCTCTTATTAGCCGTCCAGCCTGGGGCAAGTTTTTTTTTTTTTTTTAATTTCATTTATTTATTTGACAGACAGAGATCACAAGTAGGCAGAGAGGAAGGCAGAGAGAGAGGGGGAAGCAGGCTCGCCGCTGAGCAGAGAGCCCGACACGGGGCTCGATCCCAGGACCCTGAGATCATGACCCGAGCCGAAGGCAGAGGCTTTAACCCACTGAGCCACCCAGGCGCCCCCGGGGCAAGTTATCTAACGCTGCTGGGCTTCCGTTTCTTGCCCGACAAGCTGGGTTTTCCACGGTGGTACTTCACTGGATATGGGAGACAACTAAAGAGTGAAATGATTATGGTGCTTAAAGATTTATTTGTTTATTTCAGAGACAGAGTTGCCCCACGCTTGAGCTGGGGGTGTGGGGGTGATGTGCGGCAGGGAGACACGAAGGGAGAATCCCAAGCCGACCCTGCGCCAAGTACGGAGCCCGCCGGGCGGCCTTATCTCACGACTATGAGATCATAATCTCGGCTGAAGCCAAGAGTCAGACATGTGACTGACGGAGCCACCCAGGTGCCCCTGTTGTGCTGCTCAGAAGAAAATTGTTCAATGAAAATCCTCTGCTGTCTTCTCAACTGTATTTTTATGAAAAGACTGAAAATTCGGGGCACCTGGGTGGCTCAGTGGGTTAAGCCTCTGCCTTCGGCTCAGGTCATGATCTCAGGGTCCTGGGATCAAGCCCCACATCGGGCTCTCTGCTCAGTGGGGAGCCTGCTTCTCCCTCTCTCTCTGCCTGCTGCTCTGCCTACTTGTGATTCTATCTCTCTCTCTGTCAAATAAATAAAATAAAATCTTTAAAAAAAATTAAAAAAAAAAAAAGACTGAAAATTCAAGAAAGGCAAGATTAGGAACTAGAGGTAAACTTGTACCAAGACGATGTCTCACTTCTATCAGGGGATATACTACAGCTGACTCTGTCGTCTTCATAACTTACAGCCCTTACCGGTTGGCATGGGCCGCCGAAACCAAAGGCAAAGGGTGCATGTGCACACGTGCGTGCGCACACACACACGTGCTCACACACACGCACGTGCTCACACACACGCACACACACAGCGGTATCCTCAGAAGCTCCTGTGCATAAATAAACATGCTTCTCGTGTTAAGAGTTTAAAACCGCACACTAGTACTTATGGATACGCTCACTCCTTTGCAAAGATATGCCAACTCAGTTGGATGCTTTCGATGAATATTCAGAGACTTTTGCTTGGTGTATGATACTGGATTCTTCTCATGATCAAAGAAGGTTGGTATTTATGAGGCACGGCAGAAGAAATCCAACAAAGACTATTTTTTAAAGTCCATAGTAACTACTATTACCACCCTCCTTCAAAAAAAAAGTCTAAGAAAATATCAGTAAAGGAGTTCAATAAACTAATACTACTTCGTCTTATGGGTCTCCTTTTATCTTGAAGTCTACGTTCCATTCAAAAAACTCAGAGAAAAGGAGAACAAAAATCTTAGAGGTACATCTGGGCTTTCTGCATATTTTCTAATAGGCGTGCACATACATTATAGTGTATATATCCTTACATTCATGCATTGTAGTCCTTTAACGAAGTCCATAGGTACAGTTTGAATAAACTTAAGTTCTAAAGGGGGCCTGGGGGGGGTCAGTTGGTTAAGCTTCTGACTTGATGACAGCTCAGGTCACAATCACAGGGTTGTGAGATCGAGTGATATTGTGCCGGCCCTGGGCGTTGAACCTGCTTAAGCTTTTCTCTCTCTCTCTCTCCTACCCCTCCTCCCATCTTTCTCTCAATAAGAAAAAAATAATTAAGCATACATAATTTCCTAACTGAAAAACAAAACCTGTCTGGGGATATTAAGTATGTATTATGACTTCATATCTGTGTGTAAGAAACCCCGGTTTCAAATATCCGAGGCAGGGGTGGGGGGCAGTAAGAAGGAAAACTAGGTATGCACGCATGGTCTACATGTTCTTCCGAATTGGCACAGAACCCGTCACCAGGACCATGCACGCCACACGGAGCGGGATGTCCCGGGCGTGTGCTGCTCAGTCACAGCCCCGCCGGTGTCGTCAGCACTGCCTGGTGTGAGGTCATCCTACCTACTCTACTTGCTCACAGGGCTTGAGTCAAAACATCTGCTGATTTTATTGCCACTTTTTTCTTCCCAAACCCTGAGAGCTTACTAAAGTAACTTAATGGGAAGCAGCTAGAATTTTCAAAGAAAAGGAAAAAAAAATTCCCTTTCCTTCCAGATATTTTGAAACACAAGACCAAGAATGTATGTGACCTTGATGCAGTCTATTCATTTCTCCAAGGGGCCCAGGCCCTAGGGAATCCCATCTTTTCTCCAGACCACACACACACACACACACTCACACAGGACAGTCCTATGTCAGGATTCGCTTTTTCAAAAGGACAGAAATATCTCACACTTCTACTCCAGAGCCTTGTATCTGAAAGTACTTCCTAGATCACTGAAATTGTGTTCTCCCTTCTCTATCCCCTTACAAAAGGGACTCTGTTTAATGTCCTTTAGGGGGCATCTTTCCTCCTTCTCTCTTAGTTTACCAACTCCTGTAAAAAAAATAAAATCTTTTAAACTCTAGACAGGAAGAACGAATTTGGCCTAACCTATATCCCTGTGCTTACCCAGAGGCAGTCATTCAGCATCTAGGCTCTATCTCGGTATTTGTCTCAATCCCTAAATCAGGATCGTATCCCTTGGTATTTAAGTCAGAGCCAGAACACTGGAAGGAACTCACGTGAGGCCATTTTTTGGGGGGCGGGGGGGGCACGTTTTCATCATGTTGGGTAAAAGATTTGGTGGGAAGCTTTGAAAGTAGTGGCTCACATGAACTTTCTCAGTGATTTGTGGATTTCACTCTCATACGCTCCTTTCCTATTTCAACTCCATTATAATGGATAATTGAGAACTGACGACACAGATGGGAAGGCATCCATCCATTCATTCAACGAATATTTCAAGACGATGACAGGGACATCAAATTTGCTAACATGTAACAAGGCCTCCTTAAAAGAGGCAGATGATGACAGAATGTGGAAGAAGGATAGTATATCTTTTTTTGTTTATATATTTCAGGTATTCCATGCACACATTTGCAAAGAACAATAAAGAGAAGGGGGCTACACAAAGGATAGTTTATGGGTTCCAAAGCAGTCCATATCTTTAACTCTTCCACTGTTTTCTGAATAAAATAAGATATTCTTCACAACATCTGACTTTACTTTCTTGAAAGCAATAAACTGGTAAATTGTTGATGTTCTATAACTTCTTTTTTTTTAAGATTTTATTTATTTATTTGACAGAGAGAGATCACAAGTAGGCAGAGAGGCAGGCAGAGAGAGAGGGGGAAGCAGGCTCCCTGCTGAGCAGAGAGCCCGATGTGGGGCTCGATCCCAGGACCCTGGGATCATGACCTGAACTGAAGGCAGAGGCTTTAACCTACTGAGCCACCCAGGCGCCCCTGTTCTATAACTTCTTAAATCACGTTTTTATATTAAATTTTAGCACAGTAGCTAATGACACGACTTGTCTTCAAAGCAGAAATCAATTTGGGAATTTCAAGTCATGGTTTGTTTTTGTTCCATGCAGACTAGAAGCTTGGATCTCAGAGCCCCTATAACTCAGCTACCATTATGAAAAGGGAGCATTTGGTTAAATAAATACTGAATGAATTGTCAAAGTAACTGCATCATTCATCTTTTATACAGAATTTCTTATCCTGAATTATTAATTTTACATATATATATTTATTTATCATATAGAACAGCACGTTATATTGTTGTTGGGGAAACGAAGTTCACCGTTAGTCATAGTTACTTATATTTACCTCACAGGGTCCTCACAGAGGAGGGAAGAATGACCTTGAACTCAGCCGCAGAATGACCTTGAACTCGGCCACGGCGACCACTCCCCCCACCCACTTTCCCAGTGTCGTGGATTCTCAGGGGGCCCTATCAGAGCACACACTCGTGAGATGTTTATGAAACGGAATCTTCTCTCTTTAGGGTAAGTGATCAATGGCCTGAGACACGGAGAAGCAATATGCAATTTTATGCCAAGGATTTACTTCGCAACATATAATGTTAAAAAGTCTTTCAACTTCTTACATGCCCGCAGCTATTTGCCTCTGCCAACTTCAAGGACTCTGGTTAAACAAGGAACACTTTCCCCTGGATGACGGGTCCCTGTGAGCTGCCATCCAGGGACGCTGCCCGACCCTGCCCGGTCTCCTGAGGGTTACAGGGAGTCTAAGGAGACCAACTTGTCCCAGAAACCGGAAGTGGTTTGGATAAGGTGCATTCCCAATGCTGATACATCCAGCTAAATCTAGCTACTTGCTGCCAGATCTTAAGGAACCCTGTGTACTTTAATGTTCTCACCTGAAAAATGGAGATAGCATCTGCTCTAACTTACAGGCTTGGGTGGGAACTGATGCAGTAAAATGGAGACCTGTGGCATTCAATAAAATCCATTCCCCCCACATACCCCATCGAAATCAAGCTACTAAAAAAAAAACAACAAAACTGTATGTAAAAAGGGCTTCCCCCTTTTTTCCTCTATGTTGTACAGAGGGATAGCAGAATGTATGTCTGATAGCAGGACTGGGCACTATGGCAGACAGGTTCAAAGAGCCTGGGAAAGAGGCCACTGATCGACGCTGGAATCAAAAAGAGAATGATCTAGAGCAGAGGAACTGAGGAGGTGATTTGACCCAGCAAAGCAGTTCCGGTCATTTCTCTGCACACTGCCACAACTTGGGCACAACCGCACCCTCCACAAGAGGAATCTGGACTTACTGGAATCAAGAAAATCAGGTTCTCCCTCCCTGACAGATAGGGCTCTCAGAATGGGTCCTGATAAAGCCTCCCCCCACCCCAGGAATTGAACCGCAGCTCCTTTTAGGGGTTTAGAAGAGGACAAGGCAGGACAAGTTTCCAAGCTAAGGAATCTGCAAATATCTAAAACAGCCAGTATTTCCGTCAGATAATTAAAGAGAAAAGTAATACCAACTGAAATAGCATAAAGTGAGAAAAAGGAGCCTTATTCTACGCAAATCATCACCTTAAATGCATATAACAAATTTCTATACGAAAAAAAATTGTCGCCAGCGTTCATTTTGAAAGTATCTGCAAGAGGCAGGGCATGTATTAAGTAGAGATTGAAAAAGATTCTCCTGAACTCATATCCGGTAACCAGTAGGTTTGTAGGGTGCTACCCCCACCTCCCTGAGAGCAAAGAGAAGAAGCCAGGTATCCCAGAACCCTCCCCCTCCTCATGAAGCCACTGTCACTGCTGCCTGAACTCCCATCTAAAGGTTGTCATTGCAACTTTGTGCAATGCTTTGCTCCAAACAATTCGCTAATTCAAACTGTAAATCTTTATTATAAAGATTTCCTTCTTCTAAGCAGTAATTCTCTCTGCTCTGGTGGGGAGAGGAATGATTTGTTTTTTCGTTGCTGGTTATTTATAAGATATCTACTCTAGATTAGTCCTGCTTGAGTGACATCCTAAATGGCTCCATTCCCCAGCAGTACTCTACTTCTGATGGGGGACTGACAACCTCTACTTAGAATGTCTTTCATGGGACACAATGAAGTGTAAAACTGCTGGGAAAAAGCCTATGTTTCAAAACAAACCATCTCTATAATAAGCACTTAAAACACTTTTCATTAATATATTTCTCTGTGTATAAAACAAAAGCTTAATGCTGCAACATGGCCTTTGACAATTTTTTTTTAAAAATAAACACTATTTCAATTTTGAGCTGGACCAAAATAATGAAAACACAAGTGAGGCTTTTTTTTTTTGAGATGTTCCCCACACCCTTTCTCTTAATGCTGCTGCAATTGTGTTGTTTTTGTCCCAAACAATGAAAGTTGAATAAAAAATCCAAAGGCGGAAGCCTGAATCAGTAAGTCTAGAATCTAACAACCTTTCTGTCGCAGGTATTAGCAAATACCTTTGGTCTAGAGAGAGACAGCCCTGTCTAATCCTTACCAGAATTTGCAATTAAGACTTTAGAGCTGCAGATAACTGGACACAGTCTGTACACAGATCTGCTCTCTTAATTTTAAATGGCTGGATCTAAATCAAATCGGGCTTCAAATACCTTGAAAAGTAAATGTCTAATGTTTAATTGAACTAATAGATACCACTCTTTTTAATATAGCTAATGCTTAGTGCCGGTTATCAGGGGCTGTAGAGGTAGGAGAAATTAACAAATGGAGGGAGGGAGGGAGGGAGGGAGAAGGGAGGGGAGAAAGGAAAGAAGGGGCAAAATCCTCCTTGGAAAACTTGTCATGAAATTATGATTACTCAATTCCTTACTATAAATACAAAAGCGAGCAAAGTCACATTGATTCTTCGCTGACTTACCCCCTCCCTCAACCTAAATGTGCTCTGAATCAGATTCCCATTCACTTCCGTTAATTGTCAGCTCCCATAGAATATCGTAAGAGCCTCGAAATGAAGCACTTATGAGTTTTCCTTTTCAATCTCTTGTGGGCTTCTCTCAGTTTATCGCAAATGAACAATCATGTTGGAAGGGGCTCCGTCTGTTTAATGTCATTAGCGATTGTTTCATAAAACAAACAGCCGTTCCACCATTCGGCTGCAGTTAATCTTAAATCTAAATGTGGCGGCACTCGGGGAGCGCCTCCGACCGGGTTTGTTCTCACCAACGCGGGTCTCTTAATCTACTGCAAGTCAAGGCGCTTATCTCTCTGCTCAGTGCAGGGATTTCTTTGTCCAAATATGAGACCAAACCCAGTTAACATTGTACGTCCAGAATTTTTTTTTTTTTTTTACCCCCTGGGTAATTTTTTTAAAAGCAACTCAAAGTCTACAGTATATTTATTTATTGACTGTACTATTTTACAAATATTTTCCCAATACTGACAAAGTCAAATTCTTTTTCAGGTTGGCGCCTAAGAGCCAGCCTAATCAGTGAGTTTGGGGATCCTGATAAAGGCTCAGCTGAGAACAAAAACACATTTACAGACCTGAGAATGATGGGTCCTGGGAAAGTCAAAGACTTCAAGGGGTTATATACTCCTGGAAGGTTCTGAGCTCTGCATACATTAGGCTTATTATTATTATTATCTTAAATAACAATAATATTATTCAGAACGTATTTTGTCACAGGCATAGTACTAAGAGTCACTGGATGTTAATATTTTTCATTGTCTGGGTCAGTAGCCCTTAAGAAAGTATCATTATCCCTGTTTTCAGATAAAGTAACTGAGGCTTCCAGAGGTGAAGAAATCTGCCCAAGTTCAGATGGCTGGTACCAGGCAGACCCATCATTTAAAAGAAGGTCTGGGGTCAGGGCGCCTGGGTGGCTCAGTCGGTGAAGCGTCTGCTTCCTGCTCAGGACATGATCCCGGGGTCCTGGGATTGAGCCCCACACTGGGTTCCCTGTTCCGTAGGGGAATCAGTCTGTTTCTCCCTCTGCCGCCCCTGCCCCTGCTCATTCTCTCTCTCTCTCTCTCTCTCTCAAATAAATAAATAAAATCTTTTGAAAGAAAGAGACCCTTTAGGGGAGCCTGGGTGGCTCAGTGGGTTAAAGCCTCTGCCTTCTGCTCAGGTCATGATCCCAAGGTCCTGGGATCAAGCCCCACATGGGTGGGGGGGTCTCCGCTCAGCAGGGAGCCTGCTTCCCCCCTCTCTCTCTGCCTGCCTCTCTGCCTACTTGTGATCTGTCTGTCAAATAAATAAATAAAATCTTAAAAAAAAAAAAAAGAAAAGAAAAGAAAAAAGAAAGAGACCCTTTAAAAAAATAAGGTCTAGGGGCACCTGGGTGGTACAGTTGGTTAAGTGTCCGATGCTTGGTTTCAGCTCAGGTCGTGATCTCAGGGTCCTGGGATCAAACCCCGGGTCAGACTCTGTGCTCAGCATGGATTTGCTTGTCCCTCTCTCTCTGTGCTCCTCCCTCCAATCTCTCTCTCTCTCTCTCTCTCTCTCTCTCATTTTCTCTCATAAATAAATATAATCTTTAAAAAATAAAATAAAATAAAATAAAATAAAATAAAATAAAATAAAATAAAATAAAAGGCCTAACTGGCTTTAAGCATATGTTCCTAACCATAAGGTCCTATTAAACTGGTCATCACATCAATATGAAAATTCAGGTCTATAATGGTCATATACTTCGGAGTTCCTGGGAGGGTCCTTATTTACAAATTTTTGTATCTCTGCCAGATAATGCACCCCAAAACTTAAGTGGAAAATATTAACCGTGATTCTAGGCTAGAGGTTCCAGAAGCAGAAGGCTGCCTGTTGCTTCAGCTCCAGGTGGCGAAGGTCATTTCCGAGTTAAAACAAATAACGACCCAATTTCCTCACCAGAGCTTAACGGAGGGGCTCTGGCCCAGGTGACTCAGTGTCCACAGGTGGAAACCTTCAAGTACCACTTACAGCTCTGTGAACTCCCCCGACCCAGTATCTCCTCCACACACCACCTGGCCACCCACCCACGCACCCACCCACTCATTAGGCCTTTAAACCCTGCCTGCTCTTTTGTTGACTTCTTGCTTGATTATAAAAATCATGTTGTTGGGTTTAAATTGTTGCCAGTTCCATAATAAAATGAAAAAATACTGAAAGGCAGAACTCAAAGTATTAAGCTCATTTCATCGTATTGCACAGTCATTCAATAAGCCAATCAGCCAGAAAATATCTATAATATTTATTCAGTAACATTTGTCTTCCAAATACTAGGCTAGGCACCAGGTATGCTCATAGAATATTCGTTTCCCAGCACACCTAATACACTAATATGACAATTTTCTCTTGTTCTAGTAATTTGTGAACGAGAATCTGAAGGTCATACCGAATTCATCTCTCTCTTCTAGAGCCTTTTGGAATTACTTTTAGCTCCTCCAAAGGAAGAAACACTTTTGTCTCCAAGCATTAATACATACGGTTCCCTCACCTAATTTTATCATCCCTCTTCTCACTCAGCTAATTCCTGCTCAACTTTCCGAACGTAGATCAGATGTCCCTTCTTCGGGGGTATGTCCCTACTCACTGCAGGGTTTTCACGTGGCCACTGTACTGACAGCTAGTACAGATACCCCGCCAGCCTGTGAACACCATGAGAGATGTGGGTTAGCCTAGCTTGTTCCGTGTTGCCTCCCCAACAGGAGAGATGATACCTGGTACAGACGTGGGACTCAATGTGTACTGTTTGCGTGGGTGGATGAACAAATGGATGGTTGGGAGGAAGCGTGTCTATCTCAAGTTATTCTATTCTCTTAACAGTCAAAACAGCTCAAATCCTTTTAAAATGGAAACAGGATATATATAGAGAGATATAGATATATAGATACATATATGTATATACACATATATATACACATACATACACACACATACACACACACATATACGCATATATACATATAGACGACATATACATATACACATATAGCCTATCAGATACCATGATGATCAGATGTCACGTGAAGAACGGCAATTAACTGGTCTGGGATTTTGTTGTTTTAAAATTTGAATTAAGAATAAAGAAAGAACATTCTAGATGGAGTTTAAAAACTTGCCAGAGAGGGTAAGGGTAGACTTCAACAGAGGGAGAGAGAGGTCAGAAGACAGAGAATCTCTACATTTTTCCCATTTTGCAAATGTGACCAAGGAAATGGATATTAGATCAAGATGTGTCAATTCAACCTAACAAGTGGTCACCAAGCCTCAGGTGATAGGACAAGCTCACTGGTAAGCTTTATGAGGTGGTCAAGGATGATTAAAACACTAATTCTAAGAATACATGAGCAGAGGAGCTGAGGGCTAGGCACAGACAGTAAAGGCACTTGGATCTTCCTTTGAAGGGCTCAGTTGCTCAGTCTCCTTTGTTCACACAGACTCGTTCTACCAGCTCCATCCCAGTATCCCCTTCCAAGTCCACCTCACCTCCTGCTGGGAAGAGACTTTTAGGTCCATGAAAGGGAGAAAAAAAAAACAAAAAACAAAAAAAAAAGATCTAGAAAGTGCGTTCCGCCGATGTATGCACTCTTTTCTAACAATACCCGACATTTCCTTTTGCAAACTCTAGATCTTTCAGCACCAGCTGTGAGTGAAATGATTAATTTATGCAAGTAATTAAAAGAGTACACTGATCTTCAGAATCAAACAAAATTTTAAAGTGGCAAACTTCATTAATGGCAACTATGAAAAAAAATTAAAATCTTACTTGTCTTAGTTCCTGACTTAAAGTAAATGTTTGTTGAGCGAATAAATGACCCATGATCTCAAATTCACCGCAAATATGTATCCCAGCAAATCTTTAAAGCAAAGGCCACAAATAACCAAATGGGCTGACTTGGATTCACAGTGTCCTCCCTGCCCCTGCTCCCTGCCTGTGCCTTCTATCAAAAACAAAACAAAACAAAACACTTAAACAAGAATAGCAGTAACAAGAAAATACTTTGAAAAGAAGCAAAATGAATTTTTACCTGTATTTTCAATTGTTTTGTTCAAGGGACCACAATTTGTAATACCATAACATTGGTTAAGTAAATGAAAAAAAGCACGGAGCTCATTTACAAATCCCTTCTTCCTTTGATCTGGTATGCAAACTGCTTACTGCCTTAAGGTTTACAACTTGGAGCTGTCCAGCTCTTGAATGTAATGCTTAGTTTTCAGGGCATCAGTTTTGAGGTTTACAGCCCAAGAGTAAACCAGTTGTCTGATTCTCAAGTGCTGTGATAATGACACTTAGTGGCTGTGAACAATAACAATAATAATACTGTCACTCTGCCAAATGTTTTAGACCCAGGACTTTATTAATTCTTATCAATAACACTCTAAGATGGATATTATATTATTCAATGCCTGTTTTTCCTACAGATAAGGAAAATGAAGCACAGAGAACTATGTAATTGCCCAGGGCCATGAGCTAGTAAGAAGGAATACACTATAGAAACGAATCAGGCCAGGGAGCACTCTTTCTACGACAATCTTCGTCCTACAAACTTAACATTAATTCTTGAGCTCAAGATGCTTTCCCAAAGGTAGATACTCAGCGACAATATATAGTATAGAAGTACCTTAAACCAAAGGATCCATGGATTAGCAGTTGAGTGGAATTCCCAAGATTGTAAATTTTTGAAAGCATATGCAGTAGGCATTTAATAAGTGCTTTTGGATTAAACTCACAAGTTACTGTACCTAAAAGCACTAGTTCTTACAGAAATTTTTTTCCTGGTCTGTTCTCATTACTTATAGGCTAAAGAAAGCAATTAAAATGGGTTAGCAGAGGCAATTAAGCGGGGGGGTGGGGCAAGTATACTGGCGGCCATTTACACTGGGACACGGCATTTAGGTGACCAAATCAGTTGAGTTCATTTTTCTCACATCTTCATTTTGGTTTCCTTCCTAAATGAATTGAGTATACTTTCATATGATAACTTCATAAAAAATTTGCCATTGTGAATATTTTCAGGCCATAGCATATTCTTTACTGGTCATGAAGCCTCTTGGAGAAATACTACAATTTTCAATAAATCATTTTAAAAAAACCCCAGAATCTTTATTTTTTGAGAAAAATTCTCTTGCTCTCTCAGTTGCAGTGATTATGCTAATTTCAAAGACATTCTTTTTACAAATCACATTTTAGTTCACATTGTCGACCAGGAAGGCGGAGTGGAATGTAAGGAGGAGAAAGGAAGAGTGAGGGCAAGAAATAAGAGAGGAACCTGAAGGGGCGCCTGGGTGGCTCAGTTGGTCAAGCATCCGACTCTTGGTTTTGGCTTAGGTCATGATCTCAGGGTTGAGAGATCAAACCCTGGGCTGAGCCCTGAGCTCAGCGGGAGTCTACTTGAGGATTCTCTCTCCCTTGTCTCTCCCACCACTTACGCACACACTCTCTCTTGCTCTTTCTCAAATAAAGAAATAAATAAATCCTTTTTTTTTTTTTAAAGAGAGTAATGTGAAAATAAATCATCAAAGAGAAAACTGGTAATAAAATTAATGTACACTTAGCATTTTTGACTAGTTAACATCAATTACCCCTTCCCCTGGTATCCCGAGGCTACCATGTTCAATTCTCATTCTAATTCTAATTCTAATTATTATTATTATTATTATTATTGGTTTCTGGAGTTCACTGACATACAACGCCCAGTGCTCATCACAAGTATCCTCCCCAATCTCCATCACCCATCTAGAACATCCCCCACCCACCTCCCTCCATCAACCCTCAATTTGTTCTCTATCATTAAAATGATTTTTATTTTTTGATTTGCAATTGTGCTTATATTTGTTCCAATATTAAGCTGTTATGGCTTTCGTCATGCGCAGGTAGTAATACATGATGAGAAGAGCAAAGGTTCTGGACCCCAGGAAACGCAGAGGCAGACTGACCTCAGACAAGTACCAGCTCTGAGTATACTATTCAAAGTGACTTTGGTTTTGCCATTTATAAAACAAGAATGATAATGTCTTACATAGGTGGGTGATTATTAATTGCAATAAAGGTAAAAACTAACACACAGGAGGCATTCCCTGTGCTACAATCTTGTAGAGAAGACAAAACTGGAAAAAATGGAATAAAATTCAGAACAGAGTGAAATAAATACGAGGACAGTTAAAAGCAATGTCTTACAAGCCATGGTACTTCTTAGCTATCAGAATCCCCCTGAGGCTCTCGTTAATCATGTGAATTTCTGGGTTCCAAGTCAGACGTACAGAGCAGAGTCTCCAGGGTTCAGATTCAACAATCTGCAAATTTGCATTTTCAACACACTCACTAATTGATTCGTATGTTCACTAAAGTTTGAGAATCTTGACCAGGAAGAAAGAGAAAACATATCCGTAAGAGACCCAAAGGAAACAGATGGCACACTTAGCCTGGGACGATTCTGGGAGGGTTTCCTTGGAGAGGGACTCACCGTGAGGGGACTAATTATAGTACAAAGAGGAACCACAGAAGCTAACGCGAGAACTTACCACCCCGAAGCCCCAAGGACGGATGCGGAATCTGGAAGCCGGTGAGTCCCGTGGAAGAGCTTTTCTTTCAAGAAGCGGTGACCTCTGGTCGAGGAATACAGCCAGGACAAGCCTGGAGGGGACGGGGCGGGCATTTGGAGACTAATACTCCGTTCTCACTTTTCTTCTCTCCAGTCACCCACTGAGCCTCTGCCTTAGCTGACCCCAACTTGGGAGCCAGAGAACCTAGGAGTCCCATTGAAGTGGTTTACAGAGGTCACTTGCTGGAGTCGAAGCCCGTGGGAAAGGCTGGAGACTGACCTAGAGGGTCAGGTGGAAGAGAACTTGTCTGGAAAAGAAGCGAAGGGCAGTGGCAGGGATGAGAAGACGTCACACATGAAATGGTTCTTCAGATTGCGAATGACTAAAATGGTAATACCAAGACTAACGGTAATGGGAGCTCTACTGAGCTCTGACTTTGTGTTACTGTTCTAAAGACTCTATAGGGATGACGTTGTTTCATCTTTACTTCCATCTTTTAAGATGGGCGCCACAGTCATCCCCACCATGGATGAGGAACCGAAGGCACAGAGAGGCTAGCCTTCCTGCCGAAGGCCATACAGCTGGTGAGCGCGAAGCCCACTGACCGCCCTCCCGCTCCACTGTCTCAGAAGGTGCTCTCTGAGGGAAAATGGGCTACATGCTGAGGAAAGAACAAAGGAACAGGAGAGAGAGAAATGCCCGGCCTGTGAGGAAAACACAAAAAGGGTAAGGCGGCCCGACACGAAGGGATCAGGAAGGAGAGGAGAGAACCTTGAACATCACACGCGGGATGGAGTTGTTTTTTTCCTGCTGGGAGTGGGGAGCTCTGCGGCTTCACAGAGCTTTTCAACATGCTGTTCCGACAACCTGGCCACCGAGCTCATCCCTGGGCTTTAGCTGAACTCCACAGGCTGGGGTGGCAGCTAGCTTTACTGCTACTCACAAATGGAGTATTCCAGATGCCTGCTTCTTTTTCACCTTTTATTTCTTGCTACTGATATAAAAAGTTCTACTGGTGGCAATAGAAACACAAACTCAAAATATCTCAAGGCATTGGAGGTAAAAATAGGATGGAACAGTAAAGCAAAGCCATCTTCGTAACAAATCTCGTCAAGCCAACGTCGGGTTTTGCTCTAATGCGAGGACAGAACACCACAGGAGTTGGGCTGAGGAAACTGAGACAAACCACCAGCCCAACTTTCCCTTCAGGATTCGAACTGAGGCTCCCTCCCGCTCCTCCCATCCTTCCCTTGCTTTCTCCCCTCCGGGTTCAAACGTGAGGATTACTCAGGCTGAAGAAAGAAATTAGAACCCTGCTATCTCAGGTACTGGAACTTTCCCAACACCGTATGACTTGCTTTGGGACAGGAGCACATTCCATGGGGTTCAGTGCTAAAACATCTGGTCACTTTGAAAGTCTTTGCCTGACTTAGGAAGAACACTGGTATCTGGTAGGGTGGCCATGAGTTCTTCATTAGACGTCAAGAAGCCATTCATAATTCATACCTGAAGTTACGCCACAGACACGGATCTATTGTCGGCATTTATTATATAAAGAGTGTGAAAGTCTCCTTGGTAGCCCCTACCTTATCCACCCCGATCTCAACGACCCTGCTCTCTCAGGTCAGACATGACTCAGACCAAACGCCTCTGGCTGTAGATCCGGTGATCTCCTGCCATTATTCAGTTAATGCAAAAGCTGTGTATTTGGTTGTGGCCATTACACAACCTCTTTTGTGATCTCAACCAAGTTCTCTTCCCCTACAAATAAAACTGCATGAAGCTCAAATCATCTGCAATCACTGAATTTAAGAATGAGAAAAGGATCGTATAATCCAACATCGTATAATCCAACTCCTTGTTCTAACAGACAACGAAGACACAGCAGAGGGAAAGACACTTGTCCAAGGTCGTAAGAAGTAGTGAACCTGACTCAAATTGTTGTTTGAATCCTCTCATCGTGCTGACTCAGCAAATCCTCTGATTTAACACGGTTTTCCTTTCTTTCCCTGTTCCTTATATTTTTAAAGTCACATTGGCTTCTAAAAAAAGAAAAGAAAAAACACACAAAGGAGTGAGTACTGGCCAAAATTTCAAAGACGCTATTTCTGAAAAATAAGGGCAAAAGGAAAGAGGAAGGAATTTTTTTTAGCCTAATGCCTAAAATGCCAGCAAGATAGGTTAGTCATAATCTAATCACCTACAGTGTTTATCATGGGTTATAGTAACAATGAGTTTAAAGCTATTTGAGTAACAAGATACTGGGTTTTTGTCAGCTATAGCTCCACGATGTCTGTAATTTTCAATATATCTCATGGTGGAAAAATAGAAGCAATCATTAAGCCTTTGATTGCTGCTAGTACAGTTTACTTAAATAGATACATAACGTATACAACACAAAGCAGATAGCTGAGTAACTCGAGGCCAGTCACATGCCCAGGCCTGGGTGAAGGTCTAAATGCACATGAGAGTCCTTTGCAGGTTTTTCTTCTTCACAGAAATTTTCTCATTATGATGGTTTATATCTACTCTGGCCTTCAAAAATTAGGGATGCACTTTGATCCTGGGACAAAATAGGCAAGAACGGTGTAGTCTATTTAAAAAAAAAATAACTGATTCAAATCCCAGTTGAGGGAAACCTGGGTGGCTCAGTGGGTTAAGTGTCTGCCTTCGGCTCAGGTCATGATTCCAGGGTCCTGGGATCGAGTCCCACGTCAGTCTCCCAGCTCAGCAGGGAGTCTGCTTCTACCTCTCCCTCTGCCTGCTGCTTCCCCTGCTTGTGCTCTCTTGTTCTCTCTCTCTCTCTTTCTCATTTTCTGGCAAATAAATAAATAAAATCTTTAAAATAAATAAATAAAATAAAATGCCAGTTGACTTTGTTCACAAAACATTTCCATGAGAGCATTGTCAACCATTAAAAAGCTACACTTGACATTACTGACCATAATAAAATCCTAAAAGTCAAAGTAAAAAGTCGACAGAGCCTCTGCACCTACCCAAATTGCCTGCATGCTTTATTACTGAAGGTGGCCATGATACGCCCACCATGTAAGGTATATTTTCTTTCTCTCTCACAAAAATCCTGTTAGAAAGGTATTATAAGCCCCCTTTCCAGATGAGGAAATCAAAGCTCAAAAGTTCAGATGCTAAGATCAGAGCAAGGCCACACAACTAGTAATTACAGAATCTAGCTCAAATTCAGGTCTGCCTTGCTCCAAAGACCGAGCTATACCCTTGAACCACGCTGCCCTGTTACAGTCTATAAAATACCAATACATCCCTGAGGAAGGGTAGGTTCACTACAATCTCCCAGTAATTTCATATAATATCCTAACACTAGCTTTCTTCAAGACTTTGGTTTACAGAAAGGAGGAGCCCATCTTATTTACTGACTGCTGACAATTATCCTATGAGATAAATATTATGTAAGTAACTTCGACACACAGGGAATCTCAGTCTTGGTAAAGCTACTATCCTGTCTAGGATCACACTAAAGAAAGCACAGAAGCCAGGATTTAAATCCCGCCATGTCTGGTTTAGAGCCTCTGTCACAACTACTGTATTTTAAGCCTCAAAAGCTAGCATCAAATGCAGAACCACCTAGGGGTGCCTGGCTGGCTCAGTCAGTGTTTCATGTGACTCTTGATCTGGGGATTATGAGCTCGAGCCCCACGTTGGGCATGGAGCCTACTTAAAAAAATAAAAAAAATTAACAAAATAGAACCACCTTATTTTAAGCCACATTTTTATCATGAACTATTTCAACAAATGCCCAATATGTGTCGGTGACAAGAGCAGCAGGAAGTCGATGCTTTGGGAAATAAAGACTAAAGAACTGATTAGAACATTGCCTCCTGGTCTCAGAGAGCTTGGAGTTCAGCAGGGGAACTGAAGAAAGTGTAAAACCAGTAGGGCAGACAGTGTTTGATTAGTATCCCAAAATAGGAAGGAACAGAGTACAGTTCCATTTCAGAGGAAAGACCACTTCAAACAGAGTGATCCGGGACTGTTTCCCAAGGGTGTCCTATTAAAGTGGCCCTTGAATAATGGATTTTGACAAGATATTTCAGGTAGGTTGAATGGCATAAGTCACCATGGGTAAGAGGGAAAGAGTGATTAGGCAAGTTAGCTTCAGTATGTTGTATGTGCAGAAAAATACTATGAGATGGCACTGGAAAGATTATTTATGGTGATCAAAAGTCTCAACTTTCAGGCTAAAAATTAAGGGAATCATTGCTAGATGAGGGGAGCTACTGAAGTTATTACAGTATGGAGAGGAATGATCTTGGTTATACATAAAGCAGCCATGTGTATGTTGGCCTAGAGTGTTTAAGTATTGGTCAAGAAATCAGTAATGAGGCTATTGGAATACACAAGTATTAATGCTAATTACAGTTCTAAGTAGGTATGGGGACTAGTAGCAGAGATGGTAAGAAATGACAAAATCAGGAAGTAAGGCCAAGGATAAATTGGCGGGAACTTTAAGTGACTAGCAGTGGAGGGATGGATTTAGATACGTTGAATTCGAACTGCTGGAAGGACACCTGAACTTAAGTTTCTGGTAAACATTTAAAAATATGGCACTTGAGTAAAGATATGAAATGGGTTGGAAATTATGATTTTGGTTTTCTCCTGCAGAGAGATGATGGGTAGATAAAATCACTGAGACGGAGAACAGAGAAATAACAGAGAGGAATATAAACTAGAGAAGAACTCACTTTGAGGAAGCAGGAAAAAAGAGAGCTACCACCCAAGAAGACTCAGAAGTACATTATGGTAGGGCAAAAAAAGCAAAGGGAACGCAGGCAAGAAAGTGAGATTATTAGTGATCTACGTTGCTGCAGACATTGCGAGAATGAGATGAATGGTGAGAGAATGAGAGAGAAGATGAGACTGGGCATGTTCAGGATGGAAGGGCCGTAGACTGGAGGAAGAACAACAAGTGAGTAACACAAGGTCAAGGTCACCCAGTGTGGCCATAGGAAACACTAGGGAGTCTTTCGGTAGACTGGTAGCCAGAGGTCCCAAGTGCGAGTCACTTTGAAGAAATGTGGTCAGAAAAAGGAAAAAGCAGAACTGGCTCATGAACATAGTTGGGTCTAGATGGGTTTAATTTTTATTATCCACATAGGAGCCCTGAGCATGTAAGAGAGAGCAATCTGAAAGTTAGTTCCATTATCCTGGATTCTTTGGCATTGGTTAGCCTTCATTCCTATTTTACTCTATCAGCGTTGGCATCTTTTCACCAATACATGTTTCAAGTATGTGCCAAGGTCCTTTAGTATTGGAGACAGGTCAGCTATTGCTTTTTTTCTCCCCACAATCCTCTCAAATCATAGCCAAGACTAATGTTTTCCTTTCATTGAACACATTTTTGCATCTATGTATTTCTCAGGCACTTATAATTTAAAAAAAAAACAGAACAAAGGAGCAAATAACGATCATTACAATAAATAATAATAGGTAAAATGTTAAGCATTAAGCACGCAATACTTTATAGGAGTTATCTCTTAATTTCTAAAACCCACGGTTTGAGCAATAAATACTTGTTTGATTTTAGAATTCTATTTTGTACATAATTATTGAACAATTCTCGCCCTTTCATAACAAGCTGGTAATAGATCTGCTGTCCAGGCCCGGCTGCAAAGACCCATTCACCCACTCATTTACCCATTCATTCATCCACCTGTCTTTTCATTTATTCCTTCCTTCCTCCCTGCATTCACCTAAGATGCCTATACTATGCCAGGCACTGTATAAGAGAAAACACCAGTTTTGATTTGTCATACCACTTTGCTACAAATAATTCTAAAGATATATTTCTTTGTCAGACAAACCAAACACCGTATTTCTGTTAATGGCATGTTTAAAAGTCCAGATAAATAAGAGAAGAAAATAATACTTTTCTTTCATATTAATTTTACTCATCTAATAAAGATGCTCAATGGTTCTTTAACATAAATACACATATGCTTATAGCAGTATGAAAAAATTCAATTGGAAAATTTAAATTAGGCACATTTCTAATTTAATGCCTTATTATCTTTGCCATAGCATGTGCATACAGTTATCTAATAAGTAAAATATGTAGAACAAGGAAGAAGAGCCCTGCCCTAAGGGAATTTATAATATATTCTAATGTATTCTAATGGTGTGTGAAATATACATCTAAAGTCAGAATTTGTCAAAATTTTGTAACTGGGAGATGCTGATAACTATGTTCAAGTATGCATCTAAAATATTCCTGCCATAGGAAAAAAACATGTCTTTATTCATTGATGCTCATACACCGTATTTAAAAGCTTCCTTATGTACTGCTAGAAAAATAATTAATAGGCCTCTACCTAGAATATTTTGAGAAAATAATGTGAGGCAGCCCTGTTGAGTTTACTTACTATAGAGTGTGTGTGTGTGTGTGTGTGTGTGTGTGTGTGTGTTTTCTTCCTCTTCCTGAGATATCATTAGATATGCAGGTGGTAAACTTACTTCAAGTATTTATTTTTAAAGCTATATACTTACTTTTGGGGGGAGATTTAGTTCATGAGGTAAATTGAAGTTTCATTCACCAAAACTGTGTGACAAAAATGACACTGCTCTAGCCGTCAAGGGGTCTGAGTTCTGGTCTTGACTCCACCCGAGTTTAGGTGAATACCACCTCTCTCAGCCTCTGAGATCACCCTTCATGAAAGGGAGATGATATCAGCATAAGCCAATGACAATTCCAAAATGGTGGCGTTCCATAAACTCAAGTGCCTTTGGGCCCAGGCAGGTACCAGGCAGGTTGAGCAATGGGATATGTAATGGTGTGATCTGTGGTGAGATCTGTAGCGAACTGGAGAAAGGAGGTCCCATCTCAATGCATTCAAATTCTACTAATGCTGTTCAGACCAAGAGGTCAAGAACCAACCAAAGCATATCTTTGGCCCATGGATAGTTAGAAAATCTGCGCAGGATGACGGCAAAGGTAATTTCTAGTTCTAAAAAGGTAGACCTATGATGTTGAGCTTCCCAAAGAATTCTGCCCCTTTCAAATGCTGGCTCCTTTCCCCCTCATATCCCATGGGAACTCAGTAGCTTGGGCAGAAGCTGCACATAACTAGTTCTAGAAGATTCTTCAACTCCACAGAACTCAAAAACTCCAGATTTATATAGTCCCACCTTTATCCAGTAGCTAGAACACAATGTGAGAAAAACAGTAATTGTCACACCAAGATAGGAACTGAAGTACTTAAGCCTTCCTTCTCCAACATAATTTTTTAAATTGTCAAAACATATTCTTTGTCATTCTTCAACACTGAAAGACAAAATTTTTAGCCTGAAAGGTAGGTGTTATTTGCCAATGACCTCAGAGAAAGTTAGTTTTATAAAACAGAATGACATACTGAGTTATTTTTCGCTTACTAACATCTTCTGGCTTTGGAACTAGATTCCCAAATAGCTTAGTAGAGCTGACCCAGTGTCAGATTACCCAAAGAGAGGCTAAGAAATGTGCTTGGGCAGCAGCAAAGCAGGGACAGTAATACACTTTTTTTTTTTTTTTAAAGAAGCTGTTATTTGATGTTTCCAAAGAAGAGAGAGAGAAAAACAAAACAAAACAACAACAATCCTTGGTGAAAAAAATCAGAATTTTGTTGACTTCTTAATTACTTTGTAGTTTGATATTGCTTTTATTTTGAAGACTTTCAGGTAGGAGATGAGGCGGTGGTCATCCCTTCTAATGCTCAAAATGGTTTCTACAGGTCTTAACCTGGTCATGACCTGCCCATTTTGATGGAGAGAGAAGTCAAACAAGCAAACAAGGATCTTAAAAAATAAATAAATAAATAAATAAATAAATAACAAAAACCAAACCAAACCAAACCAAACAAAACAAAACAAAAAAACCCCATCAAGGAAAGTGGGATTCTTAAGTAAAGAAAATTTGGACTTAAATTACATATGATTTTCTGTAACTTTCATAGTAAAAGAGGGAACTTTTTTTTCCAAGAGATAGAAATTAGAAAGTTGGATGGTTTACTACGCAGATAAAAGATTCACCATGAAATTCCAAGCAGATATAGCTTGCTTTGTGTTTAAAACTTGGACTAGAGGGGCGCCTGGGTGGCTCAGTGGGTTAAAGCCTCTGCCTTCTACTCAGGTCATGATCCCTGGGTCCTGGGATCGAGCCCCACACTGGGCTCTCTGCTCAGCAGGGAGCCTGCTTCCCCTTTTCTCTCTGCCTGCCTGGTTTGCCTGCTTGTGATCTGTCAAATAAATAAATAAAATCTCAAAAAAAAAATAAATAAAAACCTTGGAGTAGAAATACAATGATCTGATATAAGCAAACAAATAGTTTTATTTACACCACAGACTGCCTCCATACAGATTGGGTATGTTGCTTAGGGAATTTATTTCTGCACTCTTGACCCCAGTGAAGAGTATCAAACCCCTTAGGGATTTCCCGCTCTCAATAAAATTGTTAATTGTGGCCAGCTATGAAAATGCTTTTGTAAAAATGGTATTTGATGGATCTAATAATCAGAGGGAAAGAAAGAAAAAAAGAGATGATCTCAGGGCTCCAGTAAATACCCAAAGATAGAGGAACATTCATAAACCTCCATCAGGCAAGCCTCTAGTTCTTTCACGAAGAAAAAAAAGATCCATCTAAGGGAAAACAGCCGGACTTGGATCTTTTTGAGAAAGCAGCTGAAGATCAGCTTGTTTTGAGGCAAAACAAAACAAAACAAGATAAAATGAACCAAGGGGTTTAGGGATGTGAATAGGCTCATGCACTTTTAGAAATGAGGCCTTCACAAGCCAGGCAGTCAGACCATGAGAGGCTCCTCAGCACAGAGACCCCTGCAGTCATAATATGGAAAAATACTAAAAAGAGTTTATGCCTACAACTTCAGTATTAGATAATCGTAATAATAAGGAAACAGTAACTAATACTGAAACATGACACGTCATGTCTATTTCGGTTAGTCTCCAGAAAGGGACAGGCAGCCACAACTTAAAGATGAATGTATTCACAGCCAGAGATCGTATAGCTTACGAACGGCTGAGCCAAGATTTGAACCCAACACAGACTTTCTGGCCTAAGGACCAGGGCCCTTAGACCCAGGGCTTCGGCAAAGAGCGGGGTCCGACTCGGCTCTCGGGTCAACAGAACGGACCCTCTGCCCCTCTCGCTCCTTGGCTTCCATTTCTCAGTACTTTGTTCCTTGGGTTTTTGGGGTTTGGGTTTTCCATTTCTCAGGACCTGGGAGGCCATGTCCCGGGAAGCACGAGAGAAGATTCAGGTGCCTCTCAAGAGGACGATTTACCCCAAGTCACGAGCCTGAGGCCACGGTCTGGCCCGTATTTGCGCGCCGCTCAGGGATCAGCTGTGAGGGCACATGATGTCCAGCCGCAAAGGCAGCATGAAATTCTAAACGTGTCTCCTCGTGCCCCAGCCATGCAGTGCCATCATCATATTACTCTCGCACTTTATGAATGAAAATCGTTGTTGCTAAACCCTCCAATTCTGTCTCTTTTTTTTTCATCCACGCTAAGTAGAGGACTGGTCACTTTCCTAAAGGCACTGACGGGCTTCAAAGCCCCCGTTCGTAAATGAAAACTGAAGAAATGCAAAAAGTGTTGATCATATGTCAATGAAAAGGGCCAGGATGTAGCACTAGTCCACCTTCTGATTAGAAGTGTGTGGATACTGTCAATACACAGGAACAGGACCTCAAGAGGAATGTGGGGACAAGGGAGGGGGATGCGGCATGATTTGTTTTTTTTTTTTTGTTTTGGGGGGTTTTTTGATTTTTAAATTGTTGTTGGAAATGGTATTTGCACTGTAGTAAAAATGTGAATGTGGAAATATTGCCCTGTCTTCAGTTTGCCTTCTGCCATCTGTTGTGCATCTATTTATTGTATAACGAGCGTGTTTCCTCAGTTCCAAGATCAGTTGCCTCTTTGCGTCCCCTTCTCCCTGTGGGGTTCCTCCGTGGCCCTCCCTTCGATTACTTTGTGATTATAGGAACGGCCTCTGTCTCTAGGTCTTGAGCTCTCCAACCATGCAACTGACGGCTCCCCTGGACAGCACATCCCAACGGTCCCAGAGGCATCACAACTTCAAAAGCTGTCACACCGCTTCCTCTTCCTTAGTTCCTCATGCTGGGAAACCACACCACTCTCCTCCCAACTGCTCAAATCTGGCACCATGCAGGCTTTCCTACATTTAAAAAAAAAAAAAAAGTCTCCTCTTTTTTTTTTTTTTTTTAAATATCACCCTGAATTATCACTCATCCCTTTTCCCACTGTCACTGTCACAACTGAGGCTGCGCTCACCAACCCCACTGCAAAAGGTCCAACCTCACCTTAACTCTCTGCAAGGAAGCCAGGGAGATCATCTTACAACGGAAGTGCCTCTTGCCACTCTTCTATGTAAATCCCTTTAACAGGTCCCTCTTCCTTACCAGCCATACAACCATCACTGTGTCCACAGTCTTCCAATGACACTGTTCTTCGTGCAGCATGGCGGCTCCACCCCACTCAGCCCCTGACACAAATCTCCCCGGACTAATCCTAGTGTCAGTCCTTCAAGGACTTTCCAGGTCCCCCAGGCTGACTTGGATGTACCTTACATGATCCCAAGGACCCTGGGTCTGTCCTTATACTATCACTCACCATACTCTATTATAATCGCTTGCTCACGGGTCTGCATTCCCTTACTGGACTTCAGACTCCTTGAGGGTCTGGACTGTGTCTTACTCATCCTTGGGCATCCCTAGCACAGGCTTTCCTATGACCTATCACAGCACCAATCAATGGAGAATAGCTAAAGTTGACTAGAAGTCAAGTTCTATTCAGGCGTGTCAGCAGAGACAATATTTACATATACTTGGTTTTAGGTGAATATAGGACCCCCTTCGAATATCTTGGTAGTGGATTCTACAGCATTGAGGAGATAAAGGAAAACTTCATGACTTCCAAAAAATATTACAAGAGAGGGGGGCAAATTCTCCAAATGCTGCTGAAGTTAAAGGAGAAAGTGGTGGTGGTCATGGGCGTATAGGCACTACTGAAAGATGAGAGGCGCGGCTAGCGTTAGGACCAGGTGGGTGATGAGGAACCGCCAAGTGTTCACAACAGCTGGGCCGAGCATGTTCCATAGAGACAAATGCAGAGCTAAGAGGTTAAAGATAAAAGGGGGCACTTCGAGGCATTTTTAACTGTAGGTTTCTCTCCACACCCAGGCATCTCCGAACCTCTTGAAGTACATCTATCATTGTTTCGGATTTATCCTCCTCCCTTCCCAGCCAGGTACTACTGGCATGATCTATGGTGAGGGGCATAACTCACCAGTGTAGCTTGCCCATATAGACTGTAATCAGCAGTGACGTATTTTGCGACAGTTCTGTATAAAAGATGACGAACATAAATAAAATGCATTGTATATTATGGGGTAATAGAATATAAAGCACCACAGATAGGCTCCTCTAGCAGAGAGGATCCAGGATTTAAGTCCGTGAGAGATGGCATTCTGAGGGACAGCTAAAAGTCAGCCGGGCAGCTCACCCTACTACCCAATGGTATCCCAGCAGTCTCACCATCAGCCGGCTCAACATGAAGGCTGTCTCAACAAGAGCTCATGAGGAGTTTAAACAAATATTTATGACCTCGAATGAAGCATCCAGTGTTATTTTAGTCTTCCTTCTACTTGTTTGTCACAGAGGCTTTTCTTTTTAATATGCTACAGACCACTGAAAACAACTGAAAAGAATCAACAAGATCGGGGCGCCTGGGTGGCTCAGTGGGTTAAGCCTCTGCCTTCGGCTCCGGTCATGATCCCAGGGTCCTGGGCTCGAGCCCCGCATCGGGCTCTCTGCTCAGCAGGGAGCCTGCTTCCTCCTCTCTCTCTGCCTGCCTCTCTGCCTGCTTGTGATCTCTGTCTCTCAAATAAATAAATAAAATCTTAAAAAAACAAAAAAAGAATCAACAAGATATTGTGTAAAGGACAACAGCGGAGTTAAATCTGAGTGTGAATTCTGACTCTGAGGCTGAATAATTATGTTACTACTGGATAATCATGAAGACTCAATTCCTTCATCTTTAAAATGGGGATATTAGGGCACCTGGGAGGCTCCGTCGGTTAAGTATTTGCCTTTAGCTCAGGTCATGATTCTGGAGTCCTGGGATCGAGCCCCACATCGGGCTCCCTGCTCAGTGGAGAGCCTACTTTTCCTTGTGCTCTCTCTCTCTTGTGCTTTCTCTCTCTCTTTTTCTCAAATAAACAAATATGTGAATCTTTAAAAAAATGGGCGGGTCTTGTCTTATTCATTTCTATAGTCCCAACATCGAACACAAGATAGTACTACTGTTACACATGATTCACATTCTCTTTCTCTTTCCCTCTCTCACAGACACACACACACACGCACACACCCACTATTGGGCATCTGCTATTCTGAATGGGCAGACAGGAATGTTCCCAGAGATCTCTAATTGTGGAATGAAACACGTACTCTCTATTCCATTCTCTCTCCCATGCTGACTTATGAATACAACCAGGGCTGCTTATCAACAGTCAGACCTAGAGGTCCCTGCTGCCTTAAATTTGAACAGTAGCTGTCTCTACCCTCCTGGCACCTGGCACTGAACACTAATTATCAGAAGAACAACATTCAGGGACTAATATTAATGAGTAAGTATTTAGGAGACATTTAGGAGACCTATCTGGTCTCAGATCTATGGAAATTATAAAGCTGACCAGAGAAACGTGTTGGAAGTTGTCCCAGAGGTTGATTCCTGGAGAAACAGATTCTGAGATTTGTGGGCAAGAGGTCTGTTAGGAAGTGCTCTCAAGATCTGAGAGGAGAGGGAAGCAGAAGGGGCAGAGGGCAGGAGAGGGAGTGTGATGCAGGGGATCCCACCAGGCGCTCTGGAGTCCACACGGTCCTTCAGAGCTGCCTGTATTTGAAACAAGGGAGCCAGGCCTTGGTACGTCCGTACAGACTAGTCATGGAGCCCTGGGAGAGGCAGGTCCTTTGGCAGGGCCTAATTCCAAGCAAAGATTCCACTGTGAAGCATGACTGCTGGCAGATGGGAAAATGAACCTCTTGGTCCTGGAAGGGAGTTGGGCAGCACATCACGGCACCCCCCAGAGCTGTGAGTCAGCCCTCGGCGATCAGGTCTATCAATCCTTGCAGCAGAACACCAGTCTCCAGTTCCTTTTCTTCGCCCACACCAGAGCTCAGGGGTTGGGTTCCCAATCGCCCCGAGGTAGTCCCTGACCAGGACGTGCTCCTCAGACCCCAAGGGACAGCAGCCACACAGGACAGGCTAACCTTGGGCTGAAATGTACAGTATTGAACACTGCAATGCTAATGAGATGCTACTATTTGGATTAAAAATAATAAGGCCTCCTCTGCTGTGAGGTACATTCAGTTGGGATTTTATCTGTAAGGTAGAAAAAATCTGACTTCAACGTTCTGAGAAGAGGAAAGAGCAAGAACAGAGGATCATTTCTCAAACCCGATAAACACTCTGGACTTGGGACGGCCGAAGCTCTCAAGCGGGAACCTGACTGTGGCAACGCGTCCTCGGAGGCCCACCGTGAAGAAGCAATGTGAGTTATCAACCTTCTCGTCAAGGTCACTCCACTCAGCTGACACAACACTAGAACAGTGCCAGGATACAAACCTGAACTGTGAAGACAATCCCTTTCTTAGTGATTATTCATAGGTTATTTGTATTTCTCTTATTATAAGGAGATTTAAACTTTTGAACTATGTGTGTATATATATCAATTATCAGGGCAATAAGCTTATCCACTGGTCCACCTCTGAAAGGTGTTCACTATCTTTAAAAAGTGTATATATACATATATGCTATATATATACACACACACACACATATATATAGATATCTTACTCTTTTTTTTTTTTTTTAGATTTTATTTATTTGACAGAGAGAAAGAGATCACAAGTAGGAAGAGAGGCAGAAGCAGGCTCTCTCTCTGTGGAGCAGAGACCCCGATGCAGGGCTCGATCCCAGGACCCTGAGGTCATGACTTGAGTGGAAGGCAGAGGCTTAACCCACAGAGCCACCCAGG
Organism: Martes martes; assembly: GCF_963455335.1. Classification (NCBI taxonomy): domain Eukaryota; kingdom Metazoa; phylum Chordata; class Mammalia; order Carnivora; family Mustelidae; genus Martes; species Martes martes. The sequence continues at coordinate 14,612,137 of NC_137903.1, read as the reverse complement.
CACCCCTGAATCTTACTTTTTGAGCCATAATAGACTTAAAATTATTTTAACACATCTTTCTAACAGTCTAGTCACAAATGTTAATTAGAAGTAGCTTTGAGGTCAGAAAAGGGCAGGTAAGATTAATCCAGGCAGAATTTGAAGAACATAATAGAAGGTTAGGGTATAGTATTTTGGAAAGGACCTTAGCCAACTGGTTTATCTCTCTGAGACTCAGTATCTTCAGCTGCATAAGGGACGTAACAATGTATTGCTGGTTAAAGGAAGGCATCCACTGAGATGACACCAAAGTGACTATATGCATAGAATCATGCTAGTTTCTTCTGCCGCATCATCTATGACATAAACTTGTGGAGGAATTTTCTAAGAAAGAGTCTTAAAGGGGGGGGGGCATGTAATGTTTCTATACCTCAGATCTATAGCGGAAAAAAAAAAAAAAAGTGCACCAAGAGGGCGAGTGCAGAGAAATTGTGACTCATGTGCCATAGCCAGTGATTAAACCTTAATACAACTTGACAGTTTTAATTTTTACATAAATACCACCAGGGCCTATCATTCACATTATGGATTTCAAGCTTAACAAATGTAATTTAAAAACAACAAAGCTGCTTTTAAAGGAGTACTGTCAACGCGCTGACATTTTCAAAATTGAAAATGCTCTGTGTATAAGATTTGAAATGGAAAACCCACCAATTTTTCTCTTTACCTGACAGAAGTTATCAGGATGGACCCTGAGAATGCCTGGACATTTTTTAAGTTGAGTTATTGATAGGTTGGGACAATTTCTCATGGAATCATATATATTTAGATACAGAACAAGAGCTAGTAATTGCTGGAATTCGCTAAACACTTACTGAGACGGGCGTCATGCATAAATTATCTCTTTAATTGACACAGAAACGCTACGGGTCCATTACTATCATTACCTTCATTTCACCAAAGGAAAAACAAGAACAGAGGGAAAGCTGGGGGCTCTGTGCCATTGGTTCCAAATCTCCTCTAATATATATTATCTGCATAATAAGACAGACCACATAGTGGGAGTGAGGCTTATAGAGGTCCTAAGAGATGAGAGTCCAAAGGCCCACAGCTAGTCAATGACAAGGAGAAGACCAGAACTCAGGTCCGAGACTCACGTTCTTCCTCACACACCTCACGTCCTTTCTGGACCGTGGTTCTAGCACATGAGATCAGTGTGTATGCAGCGAAACGAAGCCTTACACAGCTACAGACGTATCGTGACGCTATTGCAACTCACCGATCTGTCAGCAACATGTGGGTCCCTCCCCCTCTCTTTTGGCTTCAGCATTAAATCCAACTAGTAAATATCAAAATAAGTAATTTTGTGATGTACCTAAAACCACTATGTGATCTTTTTAACCAAATTAAAAATAATAAACAATATCATCTTATCCAACGCAAGTAAGAAATACACCTGGTTTGTGGGTGCTAAGTCTATAGACGAGGATAGTACATTACTCCTTTCACTTCTCCACTATTTGCATAACACACTCATTCTTTCATTCAGCAAATATTTACTGAGTATCTACTATGTGACAGGCACCGCTCAGCCCTGGGAACGCATCCCTGAGCAGCAACAGAACAATCTCTCCCCCACTCAGTCTCCACTGGAGAGAAAGACCAGAGAGAAATCAAGGTGAATTTTTTTTTTGTCCTTTTTTTAAGAGTAGTGGTGAAAACAATAGAAAATACATACTATTTTTGCAAGCTTCTTGAACTAGCCTTCAAATCTTTCTTGCCTCCCAGTATCTAATAATGGATTTTACTATGTGAACATACGCAGAAGACGTCCGTCAACAAAGTCACCCAACATTTATTTAATATCTTCTGCTTTCCAGATGCTAGACCGAACGTACTGTCACAGTTCAAAAGAGCTTATATTTTAGTGAATTAATCAAAACAAACAAAAAGTAGTCAGCCAACATACCTACCACCCCAGGTGCCCCAATGCAGGAAAGACCGCCTTTGCGCATACAAATATCCGCTCTTCACTTCTGCCTTGTCTGGTTGTCTCGTAAAGCCAGGAACGTAACCAGGTTAAGAGAGAAATCACAGGACAGCGGCAAGCCTAACCCTCTAGCTCGTTTCCAGACAATTGCTGGGAATCGTTAATGTGCAAAGTAAGAGCCAGATCAGCCAGATTCATATTTATGTCCTGCACAGTAGTATACAGACATTCCGTGTGCAAATGCTGGTGATTTCAAGGTGACAAGCCTCTGATTGAAAAGTCTAGAGGTCAATAAGTCTCCTTCGGGGTCACCTGGCCTTGCTGTCACCTCAGCTGACAAAGAGGAAATTTTTAGAAAATAAACCTTAATAAGCTTTAAACAGCGAGGCCTCTGCTTTCAAAATAATTATGAGACACCATGTCTTCCAGCTGAAAAAAAAAGAAACTGATTTCACATTTCTTTCTGTATTTGCAAGTCTTGTGTGAGTGAACAGGTACAAAATGACTACAAAGACCTCTCAGTGTTCAAGCAAAACACAAGAGCACTGAAGTATAAGGCATAGATGCCTTTTAAATACATCCCCACTTTTTCCTATTCCTTTCTTTCTTTCTTTTTTTTTTTTTTTGGTCTGAGAGACAGATTTGCACTTGTTCTAGAATGACTGAGTAAGTCACTCATAGCAATGCCACTTGTGAGTAATGGCACGATTGCTTCCTTCTTGGGGTGTTAAGTATTTTCTCTCTGTCTCTGTCTTTCCCTGTATATATTAATATCTAATTTTCATGTTGGTTATCAAAATGCAGGGAAACATTTTCTGCTATTGCACAGGAAGATAGAGGACATTTTAGAAACTCCAGAGCAGTTCAAGCCTCAATCATGTTCTAACTTATTGATTTATGTGAATCAATATGCATTTTTGCAAACTATCTTTTAGCCTTGTCTCTCTCTCTCTCTCTTTTTTTAAGGTAGCACTTAGCAGCAGAATTAGGTCATTTTCATTAGAAAAGAGTTCTAATTAACTAGTTCTTTATTTAAAAGAATACAAGTTCTCCTCTCAAGATTCTATAACATTTTGTCAATAGTTCAGAACAGGGCTAATAATCATCATTAATGAAAGCCCAGAGTGAGTGTGAGATCTTTATTTTATTCCTTTTATCAAAGCATGAGATCCTAGACAAATACAACTTTACAGTAATCATTTTCTACCTCACAAATAAATAAAACAAGCATGCCGGAGAAGGTGACGGAACATGTGTGGTTGAAAATAAAAAATAGCCCTTGCCAATTTTAACAGGTATTCAATCTTTTGAACCAATGAGAAATTTGGGGAAATATCTTCTCCTTCTTTGTTTCGCCTCCTCCTTTAAAAAAAAAAAAAATTCTATTCAGATGTCCCGTGTTCATTATAAATAATCTCGTATACAGGCATCAGAAAGACAGAAAAAGAGGGAAGGAAATAACTCCAATCTTGGCATTTCTCTTAAGAATAGAGGGCACAGGGGCGCCTGGGTGGCTCAGTGGGTTAAAGCCTCTGCCTTCAGCTCAGGTCATGATTCTGGAGTCCTGGGATCGAGCCCCACATCGGGCTCTTTGCTCAGCAGGGAGCTTGTTTCTTCCTCCTCTCTCTGCCTGCCTCTCTGCCTCCTTGTGATCTCTGTCTGTCAAATAAATAAATGAATCTTTAAAAAAAAAAAAAAAAGAATAGAGGGCACATTAGAATTCCATGAGGGGGTGGGACTGGGGTTTCAGGGAGTTGGGGGATGGGCTTGCGTAGTTCGAAAACGTTTTTCAGGTGATTCTGACACATCTTTTGGTTGAGGATTTAGAATTTATTTCCTTGGTTTGCCTGATCATGTGTCTCAATTACATTAGGAATGGCTCCAGTCTCTGGCCCCCTAGAACAACGCATTTACTAGGAGAGACTCCCTGCACACGGTCTACGTCTGAGGAATGGGGCTAATTGTTACTACTTTGTGCATGTATGTGTGTCAGGGGCGGGGGGATGCAGAGAGAGAGATGTTTGTAAAAGCTATACTATTTTATTAGCTGCACATGTACCAATGTTAATGTATTTAACAGCAGCACAATCCGCCTTACAACATCGAGCTCCTTCAGAAATTGTCTTTTATAGGCCCAACCGTTTCATCATTAATCTTTAATTAAAATTTAAGATAATTTATTTTACCTACTAGGAATCCTGATCTCCCTTCAGTGTTTGTTATGCATCCATAAATGCATCTCCTTGTACCAGAAGACTGGCTGCTTACGCACTCATAGTTTCCCAACCAAAGTGAATCTATTCCCTCTTCAAAGTGCCCTTCCCACTGGACAATACCAAGGTGACATCCAGGGTGATAAAGGGCCTTCCACGGAGCTCCAACGACTGTGCTCCCATCAGACTCCTGTCTGAGCTTTGCCTGGACTCTCCCGATGTTTTCTAGTCCGGAGTCAACCCAAAACATTTCCCCCCCATGGGTTTATAAAATCTCTTGTGTCTTCTCTCAAAGAATGAGAATAAAAATATACTGGTTTTTAAAACTCAAAATCACATGATAGCGGATTCCTTTGGAATACAGAATGTTCCCCCCACACAACCTCGGTGCTGTTTACTTGGTTTGCACCAAGGCTTTGCTTTTTCTTTTTCTTTTTTTTTTTTTTTTTAAGATTTTTATTTATTTATTTGAGATGGAGAGAGAGAGTGAGTGAGAGCTTGAGAGGAAGAAGCAGACTCCCCATGGAGCCGGGAGCCCGATGTGGGACTCGATCCCTGTACACTGGGATCATGTCCTGAGCCAAAGGCATTTGCCCAATCAACTGAGCCACCCAGGTACCCTGCTTTTGTTTCTTGATCTCTTAGTTAATACGGTTCTTCCTGAGCTAATTACAATTTTGTTAGATTAAACAAGGCCATTAAAGGCAGTACTCATCTATTTAGTAGACTAGCTAAAAGTTCCTGTCTCCCCATCAAACTCCTCTGAGAGTTTCTTTTTCATAATTTACACCTTATGTCTCTCTCTCCAATGTCTACTGTTTTCCTAACGATTTAATACCTTTGCTCACTTTCCATTCCTCTTCAAACCTGCTTAAAATATACATGACATTACAGCTCATTGTAGCCAAGATTTTTCTTTTTTTTATTTTTTTAAAAGATTTTATTTATTTATTTGTCAGAGAGACAGGGAGAGCGCACAAGCAGAGTGAGAAGCAGGCTCCCTGCTGAGCAAGGAGCCCAGCTCGGGACTCAATCCCAGGACCCTGGGATCATGACCTGAGCTGAAGGCAGGCACTTAAGTGACTGAGCCGCCCAGGCGTCCCAACATGTTTCTCTTTTTTAGCTAACAATAACTTCTGCTTGAGATTAAAATAAGCTTGTAGGAGCCTTCAGTCTCTCCCACTGTGGCTCCATATCTATATGGAGATATATACCTTAGGAATGACAATAAAAGAAACTCTTACATACTTCAGTTCTACAAACACAGGAATACGCACTTATCTTACCTAGAATTTACGTTTAAAAACTACATACTGGGGCACATGGGTGGCTCAGTGGGTTAAGCCTCTGCCTTTGGCTCAGGTCGCCCAGGTCATGATCTCAGGGTCCTGGGATCGAGCCCCACATCAGGCTCTCTGCTTTGCAGGGAGCCTGCTTCCTCCTCTCTCTCTGCCTGCCTCTCTGCCTAGTTGTGATTTCTCTCTGTTAAATAAATAAAATATTAAAAAAAATTAAAAAAAATAAAAACTACATTCTGTACTAAACTCAAATTCTGAGGTTCAGTAGAGAAGAAAGTTCATAAAACATTACTGTTATTCCAGAGAATCTGTAAACAAAGATGTGCTAATGAATTTCTCTGTGGTTTAATTTCCTTATATTCAATATAGTTAAGAAATTATAAAACAAAAAAAAAAGAAATTATAAAACGGATGATTGTATCAATGTGGCACTGAGCATGCCCCATTTCCAAAAGCTGCCTACTTGGTCCCATTTCCTTTTCCCTCCCTCCTCCCTGTCATCCCAAACTCCCAACAAAAAGCTTACCAGTTGGTTAGTCTGTGTGTTATTAGTTCATGGAAATGTTAGTATTATTTAACAATAAAAATAAAAATCGCACTCAAGCGAGCACTGAATTATTCATGCACTCTGATTTTACATAATTTGGCCATCCCTCTTTTTATTGCTATTTCAGTTTCTATCACTAAACAATTCTCTGCTAGGTCCACCTTGGGTTCCTGTGAACAAGGAGATAACACTTGCAAAGTGTTCCCTTGGAGATGATGTTCTGAGCTGATGTCCAAACATTTGCAGCCAAAGCCCCAACTATGAAAACCAGCAAGGAATACCCAGTGCCTGGAATGAAAAGTAGAGTATTAACAATACTTTTTTCTTTTTTTTTAAAGAAATCAAATTTCTTTAGAATTTAAAAATCTGTAATGACACAAAAAGCTGGCAAAATTGAACCATCGCAGGAACAGACTTTTTAAGGCTTACGTTGTCACTCTATATTTTCATTTTAAGTGCACAGACCCAAGACATCATTTAAAACACAATTAAGGCACTTACAGTGGTTCTGACATTCAAAGTTCCTAATGGGTAATGTCAGTCTCTCTGTTCGGTATGTAGCAAGAGGAAGGGGAAGGGGCACAACCAAGCAGGGGAGTGTTGAGAAGGTGAGGTTTAGGGATAAGAATGCACTTTGCAAAATGTCAAGAGCTGGCGAAGGCAGCCATTACGGTGGCCAGTATTCTAGATGTCACTGCGTTTGGGCACCGCGGTGCAGGCCTGTATCTCATGCAGCAGGCCCTCTGAACTTTACTGGAATTTTGCTCAGAGTTGGAGGGGAAAAGCTCCTGTGGGTACCAATACCCAATCAGAGCTGAAGAAGACAAAGCCTTGGAAACCAAACTGAGACTGGCTCTGAGAACTGCCGTCTCCAGCAGGAGGAGGGGCTCCTCTTTCTAAACACTGTTGATTGTTTTGCTCATTTCCAAAATATGGTTTTAACAAGTCATTAATGTAACTGACTGGAAGTGTAAACTAAACCTTTGTGGCGACATTCAAATGTTCGGTGTTAAGTGCCGGAAAGGAAAAAAAAAAAAAAAAACACAGATGGAAAATACTGTCATGAACTGACATGTTCTATTTAAAAACTGTTTGTCAGCCGTAGTTAAGTTGACACTGTCAGCATGGCAACAAATCATAACATTTTGCATGTTTTGCTGCATGCTTGAAGCGGGGCTAGCACAGAGCACGCCTAGATCACAGTGGTGGGAGTTGAGGAACGGGACAGTCAATGGAATTGGGACAGAACATGTCTGATCTGCTACCCCCTAAAGGTCAGCTGCTGGGGAGGTGCTCAATGTCTGGTGTGCTATGTCTTGGTGTCTATGAAAGAGAACCACCGTTCAGAGTTTTAAAAATGGGATGCGAGTGGCCCAGGAGGACTAAGGAGGCGCCCTCCCTCCTCTAGGAGCTCTGATTGTTGTAATTCACACAGAGAGTCACGCACCACAAGCATGGCGTCCTCCACCAGACGCCCCTCCGCTGTGGCTCTACCATGAGGGAGAGAAAGGCAACAATAAACCACACGAACTCGAACCAGCCCCGGAGGCAGGGGATCTGTGTTCCCGGTCTGTGACAGACCAGGCTGCTACTCTTCCCTGGTTCCTGGCCCCAAGGCCAGGGTGCACTTCCCAGTCTAGCAGCTGGTAGGTCACATGACTGAGCTCTTGCCAATGAACTCTAGCAAACGTGCAGCTTCCACCTCACTCGTGAGAAAATACCTGCACGTGCATTTTGCTCTATTTCCCTTTCCTTGGCTGGAACCACCAAGGTTCAGTCCAACCCTGGAGGCCACGTGTTGGGGATGGTTGCCTGAGGCCCCTCAACCCTTCCAAGGGGCAGAACCATCTGTCAGCCTAGAACCTTCACTTAGTCTTTCACAGGAGAGAGAAATAAACATTTATATTCTTTGTTCTGCACTATTGGGGAGTATGTTTGTCTATTGTCTAACAGAGTCTATTACCCCAGACTCACTGACATCCTGACTCTAACATTTGGTTACATGATGCCTTAGGAAAGTCACTCAAGCTCTTTTGAGCCTGTTCTCCATCTGTAAAATGGACACAATCATATTTGCCTTGTTTCACCTAATGGAATATGGACATAAATCATCCTGTAAAATGCTGTTAAACAAACACAAAATATAAACTAATACAACGACTCAAAAGAAAGGGCAATTCCTTCCAGCTGGAGTGATGAGACAAGATTAAAGAGAATCTGAAATGAAACTCAGTAACGTTTTGATGGGACTTTAACCTGAAAAGAGGACGGACAAGAATGGGAAAAAAGCATCGTGCAAAATTAAAAATAATGCATCTTTTGGAGGAGAGTAGAAAACAGTTTGACTAAAACAGACGGACCTAGCAGAAGGATAATGAAGATAAATTTGAGGGCCAGATTAATGTAGGTAAGAGAGAGGGACACTGGGATAATGAATTCTGACTGATCTTCAGGTGGTCAGGATAATTTTGTCCTCTTTACCCACGGCTGGCTGCGGACAGTTTTATCTGCTTGAGACACTCAAGTGATGCCTTGCTCGGACGTGGGACAGCCATTTTGTGGTCCTAATGGAAAGGCCAAGAGAATCAGAGAGGTGCCAGATCAGAATCTCAACACTGCAGAGCAGCTGAACGAACCTAGAAGTACCTCTCTCTAAGCTTCCTGTGGTAAGGGATAATTAAATTCTTATTTTTAAACCAACACTGGTTGGCATTTGAGCTACCTGCAGCTGAAAGCATTCTTAAAAAGGAAGCAGCATAAAGGGTTAACTCAGTACCACAAAGAACAGCATACTTGGCGAATAATTTGATCTCCGAAAAGGTTATTTACAAACTATCACTTTAATTTCTCAGACCTGTGCCCTTTGTGATCAATACACTGGAGCCAGAGACCCCGAGAGAAACATTCTAAGATGTATTTACAAAAGCAATCTACAGATTAACTTTTTATGAAGAAATTTCATTATTGACAATTTGTAAATTTGTGCTTATTTTATAAGCAAATTGTTTTTATGATACTATTGGTACATAAAAATTACCCATGTTGGGGGCACCTGGGTGGCTCAGTTGGTTAAGTGTCTTTCCTTCAGCTCACAGTCATGATCTGAGGTCCCTGGGACTGAGCCCCGAGTGGGGCTCCCTGCTCAGCAGGGAGTCTGCTTCTCCCTCTCCCTGCTTATGCTCTCTCATGCGCTCTCTCTCTTTCAAATAAACAAATAGAATTTTTTTAAAAATTCCAGACATTTAAAAAATTACACATGTTCAAAAAAAAGTCAAACAAAGAAGTTTTGGATGGAACTTTAGAGCTAGAAAAACCTTGATAAATCAACTAGATGTTCTGCATAGCTTTACACAGGAGGAAATTCAGGCCTAGGTATACTATTACATGCCTTGCTAAAATTCATGACCCAGAACCCAGCTCTTACTTTCTCCCACCACCCCCTCCACACACAAAATCACAATTAGTCCCATTGCTGTCAAGTAGATTTTCTTTTTGTTCATCGTATAAGAAATGCATGAGAAATTTCTTTTTAAGCTCAAAGCTCAAGTTTTCCTAGCATTACCTATAAATGGTGCATCTTACCAATAGGTGTCTTTTTTTTTTTTTTTTTAAAGATTTTATTTATTTATTTGACAGAGAGAGAGAGAAAGAGAGCACGCGAGCATGCAGAAGCAAGGGGAGAGGCGGACGGAGAGGGAGAAGCAGGCTCCCTGCAGAGCAGGGAAAGCCCGATATGGGACTCGATCCCAGGGCTCCAGGATCATGACCTGAGCCGAAGGCAGTAGCCTAACCTACTGAGCCACCCAGGCGCCCTACCAATAGGTACCTAAATATCAACTTAAAAGTGTAAAATTTTAATAAGATTTAGACCCAAAGGACCTACTTAAGCACAGACACAAGGACAGGATCCATGTTGAAGGTTTATTCATTATCTCTGTGACATCCATGCATGATCTGCTAAATATCTCATTTTATATCATGTCCTATATCTGGCCACTTCCCTAGATCTAGTTCCAAATTAAGCAAGGATCAGAAGTGAGTCTGAACCTAGCATAGTGCTAGAAAGTAATACCAATGTAATTCCTTCTTCTCTTTCTAGCTATTACTCTCTATCTATTCCTGAGGTTTTTGCCAGGTTAAAGCCGTGGAAGTCAGGGGGAGAAAAGCCACTTTAGATATTTATAGCCCTCAATCATGCCTCAAAAGCAAACATACAGGAGAAATGGGAGGTAAAAATTGGACCTGCTTAGTATCTCTTACATATTTGAAGGAAAATCGGGACGAGGTAACAAGGAAAATGCGTCGAGTACTCTGATGTATTTTCTCAGATTGAATAAATGCTATTTAGTAGACTTCTTTATGTAAAATAATTCTGTCATTAAGAAGAGCACTAGGCGGGAGCAAATGATGCTCCAGTCCAAATCAGAAATAATTTTGTTGTTGCACTGACAAAAATTTTTCTTACATATTCTTACAACAAACAGTGCATCATTTGGATAAATAGAGTGGTACACAAAGAAAAACTGCTTAGCTGCGGTTAATTTTGATTCCACACCATAAGAGCCATAGCAGGGACTCATTCAGATACAGTCTGTCCCCTTTTAAATGCTACTCCCATTTCAATTTTCATAAAGCACCATGATTGCTTAGTGAAAGAGAATCACTCTTCATCTGCTACCGATAGAAATATGATCAGTAATCTTCAATCCCTTTCTTTGCAAAATCAGAATCATGTCTGACACTTAGAATTCAGAATTTCTACACAAAAGATTTCCTACACAGATCCTAGAGGAGGCTGTCCCTTTTGGGCTGGCCCATAGCTATGTTCCATGCCCACCACCCCACCTCTACATTTCACTGCCCTTTTCTTCCCAGGGTGTTGGCTGACATCATTAGATATTTTTGATCATGCCTCTTCATTGTTAATCCTGGAAACTGAGCAGTCAGTATGTGGATGGAAGACTGGTAGCAAGCCTCCAAGATGTCCCCCAATGACATCTCCCCCCCGCCCTAATATTCACACCTGTCATAGGAGTCTCCCATATTGTACCAGATTGGTCCACGTGACCAGCAGAATACAGCAGGAGTGCTGGTATGTCACTGTGGAGATCAGATTATCAAAAAACACTGCAGCTTCTGTTTTGTCCTTTTTTCTCCCCCTCTCTATGATCACGAACTTTGGGGGAAGCAAGCTGTCATGCTGTGCCCAGCAGCAGGGAGAGGCCCATGTGGCAGGAAAGCAAGATCCTCCAGCTGGCCGCCATGTGAGTGAGCCTGGAGGCAGACCCTTCGCCCTGTCATGGCTTCAGGAGACCTCCCTCTTGGCCAACACCTTGACCGTAGCCTCCTGAGAGACTCTGAACCAGGACTAGCCAACTAAGCCGCTCCCATGTTCCTGACTCTCAGATCATTTGTTGTTTTCAGCCGGTAAACGTTCAGATCATTTGTTACACAGCATAATCCCTACTAAGAGGCACTATGGAGTTTTTAGTTCGGTTTTGTTTTTCTTCTAGTCTTTAAGTCCCTTGAGAATAGGAGCCGTATCTTAGTCATTCTGAGGCTCAGCAGAGGGCCTGAGGACACAGCACATCCAATAAGTGTTTTCTGAGTGATGACCACCTCCTTCCTGTTTTTATCATTAAAGTAAATTCAATGACAATTACACATCTAGACTTCTGACTTAACTAAGGAATTTTTTTTAAATAATGTGGTTTAAACCAGAGAATATAGAAGAGGAAAAAAAAAATTCTAAAATGAGATCACCTTTCAGAAGCTCCCATTTTTTAATGCTCCCACCATTAAGAGTTCAATATAAATTTACAATGAGGCTCAGTGAGCAATTTAGGAAGCCTTGGCCTCCTGCCTTATAAGCATTCATGATTACAAACTAAAACTTGGCCTCCCCAGCTAAGCCATGACAGCATGATGGGAAAGACTAAAGGCTGACGTAAGTTAAAAGAAAGAAACTGCTGTAGGTCTTGGGTTTTAGGGGACAGTAGAGTTATACTCAGTACGATCTAGGGTGAACATTCCTAAAGATGAGTATCCCTCACTGACTTGGTGGCTTAGGGAGAACGAGGCCCAAACACCATTCCCACTTCTGTAGGGCGCAATTACACTCTGCGGTAGGAGGAGTCCGTTCTTATAGATGCCTCGTGGTAGATGCATCCCTCCCGGTCCACCAACCCCCATATTCTAATACATCCCTACTGGGAAAACACAGGTTACAGAAGGGGTAAAATAATCCCATCACCATGTTGAGAAATGAAGATGCCTCCATTTGGAAATCTCTTAGATGTGTTTGTTTGAGCTGACATTTACTAACAGGGCAACATCCCCCTACCACCCCAAGACTAAGCCCCTTTCCTAGACAGTAATCTCCCCCGGCAGAGAGTTATTGGAGTTATGACTCCAGAGTACAGTGAAAAGGGTTCACTGAGTAAAAAGAAGAAAAGGAAAGGTTTTGCTCAGCACACCTGAAGTTTTAGCAAAAAGGAAAGTTCAAGTTGCATGAATGAAAAGGATAGCGTTTCCCTGAGAAAAAAGTTCCCCGGATCGCATCAGCTATACCTTCAGGAACCACAAACGTGGGTAATCTCCAGCCTTCTGCTTTTTCCAGGAAAGAAAAGACTCAGGAAAATCTGTGTTCCTTCCCTCCACCCTCAACTAGCTGACAAGTAAATACAGCTCAAGGTGCTGCGTGTGGGATCTTTTTTTTTTTAATTGTCATTTTTTAAAAAATCACTGAAATATTAAAAGAGAAAAAAACCAAATGGGGTGGTACAAAAAAACCAAATGGGGTGGCCTGAGGGCGGGCCTCAGGTTCAGTTAGCTTTCATTCCACAAAACAAGCTTTGATTCTTACATCACTTGACAAAGACTGCTTACTTCTCAAAAATGTGAGGACTGCCCCAAAGGCATAAGGTAATATGCCCTAAGGACTGAACCATAAACCAACAGACTCCTTGGAAAAACAAACTGACAGTTCTGTTCCTTAATTATATTCTGCTTTTTTCATCAAAATAAATCATCAGACTATACAATACATTAAATTTAAACCCATAGTCAAAAAACATGAACACATATATGTAAGAAAACAGTAGCGATTTTAAATGTTGACTTCTGAAATTTTGATTATAAGAAAAGAAAGACTCTTTTGTTGTTTTCTTCTCAGAAGTTATCATAGAACACCAACGAGAAACAGAAACAGAGTCTCCATCTTCTTTTCATAGTCTCCCGTCTTGATGAAAATAGGAGGCAGACCCAACCTGAACCATGGTACAAGAAACTGAAAGGCAGAGTGTAGAGCGGTATCTCTTCAAGAGACATGCTTGAAACGAACTGTAAACACAAGCAAAGTGGACAAGAAAATGAAGGACTCCTCACCCTTGAAAGCTCAGGGATCAAGGGCATTGGGTATCCGGCACTGGTGTTAAGGCAGGGGTAAGCCATGCAGCTAAAATCAGGGGGAGCTGGCTGGAAGTCTGTCCCCCACATCCTCTACCTATTCGCTGCAAAGCACAGCATCCACTCTTCCTCTCACTTTTGTCTTTGGAGAAACCAAGGTAGAGAAATTCCAAGGACCACAATACCAGGAGCGTGGGGTGTCGGAGAAGAAGATGGGGCATCCAAACACCTCACTGAAAATGAGGGCATTACAGGAAAGACTCCACTCCCTCCCCTTCTTTTCCACTGGGCTCCCAGAATGCCCTAGGCAATTGTATATCCCCAAGGAAGGACACCAGAAGACTCTGTACATGGGAAATGGAAGGTTCTAGAGAAAAGACTTACAGACGCCGTATTCTGGGATTCTCTCAAGTGAGAAAACTGGCTTACAAAATCACCATTAAGACAACCCATCCACAACCCTAACCATGCAGCTATCACCTATTTCATATCTCACTCTTAAACATGAATAAAACAAGCATTTGAAGAATTTCTTCTCCTACGTCATGGATTAATACACATCTTTCTAAATCTTGAAAAATCCTTCACTGGCCTCTACTGTCTCTTCTAGCTCTAGTCCAATCCCCCATCTTTCTTTTCCCTGCTTCCCTTTCTGTGGAGCCCCCTCTTCCTTGGGGAGGAAGGGCATCTCCAAGGGCATCTCCTTGACCCCCGAAGTTTAACTTTACCACCAGCCACACCCCAACACAGATGTCTCGTGCTCAGAGCCAGTGACTTCATGGTCAAACCCCTGCTACTTTAACACTACTGACTTTCCCAGTCCCCGAACCCCAAAACCTCAGCCTGACTTTTTAAAAAATACATCTGTTACTTTAGAATAGTTTCAAATTTGCAGAAAAGTTGTGAAGATAGTAAGAGAGAGCCCCCAACCACATATCTGCCACCCAGTTTTTCCTACTGGTAACATCTTAGGTTAGAGAGTCCCATTTATCACAACTAATGAACCAATACGGACATAGTATTATTAACAAAACTGCATACTTTAAGCCTATTTCCTTTATTTTTACCTACTCTTTTTCTGTCCCAGAATCCCATCCAGGATATCACATCACATTTCGCTGTTGTATCTTCTTGACTGTAACAGTTCCTCAGACTCTCCTGGCTCTGATGACCTTGACGGTTTTGAGGTACGCTGGCCAGGTATTTTGCAGATTGGAGATCTGTTTGCTGTTTCCCTCATGATTAGACTGGGGTTACAGGCTTGGGGATGAAAGAACTCAGAGGTAAGGTGTTGTTTTCATCCCGTCCTATCAAAGGTACATACAATAAACATGGCTTATCACGGTTGATACCCTGACCTTGATCTACCTGGCAGAGACCCACTGTGAAGTGACTCTCGTCCACTCCATACTTTTGAGAAAGGAGTCACGACGCAGAGCCCACACCTCAGACGCAGGGAGCTGTGCTCTCCTCCTTCAGGGCAGAGGATGCAGAGGGACGGCCTGGAATTCTCCTCGGCATCAATCTTGAAGCCGCCTCTGCCCTTACTCCCATTTTAGGCATTTTCACAATAAGTGAGGAGTTGAGTGAGGGTCCACGTCAGATCTTCACTCTTTCGTCAGAAAGCGTGACTCCAGTCCCTCACTCTTGACTGAACAAAAATGAACTACTCCCAGCACCTTTGGGCTCTCCTCCTTTCCTTCCTTCCTTCCTTTCTTCCTTCCTTCAACAAATGCTCCTTGTCAGCCAGGTGTCCCACACTGTCCAGGGGACCCCGCGTTAGCCTCAGTTTGCTACCTGAGGCTTCAGTTACCATGGTCACCTGCAGCCCAGAAGCAGGTGGTCCTCCCTCTGACGTGTCGTCGGAAAGCCAACAGTGGCCTAACACTGTGTCATAACGCCTATATCATTCACCTCACTTATCTCATCAGGTACGCATTTTATCATCTCATACCATCACAAGAAGAAGGGTGCATACAATCAATGAGGTATTTTGAAAGACAGAGGCCATGTTCATATAATTTTTATTATAGTGTATTATTATAGGTGTTCTCTTTATTATTGTTATTAATCTCTTACTCTGCCTCATTTAGAAATCACACTTTAGCACAGGTATGTCTGTATAAGAAAAAACAGTATATAGAGTTGGGAACTATCTGTGGTTTCAGGAACCCACTGGAGGTCTTGGAACGTACCATATTCTCCGTGGACATGGGGAAACTATTGTATTGGCTTTAGGAACACAACAGTCAATCAAATCCATACAGTCCCTGAGGGCTCAAACCCTTGCAGTTGTGGCTTATGGTTCAACTAGGAGTCAGAGAAGGTTTCCCTGAGGGGGAGACTTCTGAGTTAGGATCTGAATAGTGGTAGAAAAATGCCCAGGTTCTGACTTGTGAGGGAGTGTACGGAGGTGCTCTAGTACCACAGGCAGGGGAGGGAGCATGAAACGTGCCTCTGGAAAGCCAGGAAGGGCTGCCTCCTGCAAATCCCACAAGCAAGGTGTGGCCACTAACCACTGGAGTTTTAAGTAAGTCCGCCAAGGGCCGAACCTAAGTAGTGAGAATGGATGCAGGACGAGCCGTGAGAGGCCCTCTCAGAAGTCCCCATAGGAGGTGATGGTAGCCTGGTCTAAGGCAGGGACAGCGGAGATGGAGAAAAACAGACAGACCCTAGAGACAGACAGAAACATCAGATCTTGGGTGACTGACCTAACCTCTTTGTACCTCAGTTTCTTCATCTGTAAAAGAAAAACAAACATAACGCTACCTCACGAAGCTGTTATGAGGTAATGAATTAATAGGCACAAAGCATTTAAACAAGTGCCTGGCCCGCAGTAATTTTGCTATTAATCATATGTCTGGTATGTTCTTCCTTTTTTTAAAGATTTTATTGATTCATTTGCCAAGGAGAGAGAGAGAGAGAACAAGCAGGGGGAGCAGCCGCCGGCAGAGTGGGAAAGAGAGGCAGGCTCCCCGCTGAGCAGGGAGCCCAATGTGGGACACGGTCCCAGGACCCTGGGATCATGACCTGAGCCGAAGACAGCTGCTGAATCATGTGAGCCACCCAGGTGTCCCGCCTTGTATGTCCTTGAATAGGGTCCCTATGTCAGCTGAGGAATCAGTCCCCTCACTGACAAAAGGAGGAGGCTTGGCTACATAATCTCCAAGACTTTCCCCGGCCCTAAATGGTTAACATTCTTAGCCTTTATTCTTTGCTAGGCTAAGAGGACTATAAGCTTTTATGTATGCTGTTCCCCGAGAGCTCACTCAGTGAATGCTACGTATCTTATATAACCTATACCTTACCCACTGCTTTTCAAAAAACGGACAATGGGCACAAAATTGTTCTCCTGAGTAATTCTGAGAAATGTGAACCTGATTTTTCAATCCTAAACATTTTTGCACTCAGGACTCGGAGAATTTGGCCTAGCATTTCTACCCGTGACACAGTGACTTTATCTTGCCATTTCTTCCATGCTTAGAAAGTATTTCAGGAGAGAATCGACCCCAACAAGCTTAATCCAAAGACAGGGCCAAAGCCTGCAGAGCCACAGTTTACATGGCAGATTTGATTGCTCAGGATAGGAGGAGACCATTGTAATCACGGAATCAGGGAGGATTTAAAAGGTTCACACCAGGATTCATAGGCAGTGCAAAGAAGGACCTTGCCTTCCAGAAGCTTCCAATTCACATAGGGAGGCAAAGGGAATCCACACACAAGAAAACTGAAGATAAGTCCATAAAATTATGAGTGATTTCTCAGTTCAGACTATAGAAGGACAAAAAAGAATTCAGAGGAGAGGAAATAGCAATATTTAATGACCAAAAGAGCCAAGAACATTGGAATATAGTATCACACTGAGGTTTTTATACCAATAAACAGGTTGCAACATCTCAACTAAGAGGCCAAAATTTTGCTTCTACCCACCTCTGGCACAGCCAATATCTTCAGTACAAACACAAACTAGGAAGAGCAAAACAGAAACATGCCAGAGCCTTTGACTAGACTGGGTGGATTTATCTGTAACGATAACTGCAAATATTTCGTTTTTAGTAATTTGGGATGATCACTTATGCAGTCCTAGAAAGACATACTCTTGAGGAAGGGGGACTCCCCCCAAACCCTTGTTTATTTATAGGTAAAGACAGCCTACCTTACTGGGGAGAGGGAAGGAAGAATCTCAGTATTTTTCAAATGAAATTACATGGAAACAAAAGAAAGAAACAGAAGTTGCGAAAGGTGAAAAAAAAAAAAAGATCTCAAATTCAGTTGTAAATGAGCTAACATTGCAGGTAAATCTAAACTAATAAAACAGATGAATTTACTGAAAACTTAACACCTCTCAACACAGCTGTCTGCCCAGTCAAGAAACTATTAACATCTTGTCACCAATGCCCCAAGCACATCAATGATATGAATTCCAGAAACAACCCAGAACAACAAAAGAAATGCACCACCAGGTAGCCAATGGCACACGTGTGTCTTCTCAACTCCCCTCTCATGGTGCACCTCCACACACCGAAGAATTTGCAAACGCAGGAGGAACGAAGACTGGGGACAGGAGGAGGAAAATAATGCGGACAACTTTGAGGAGTCAGCGCAAATAGTTCAACCAACTCGAGGCCATTTGAGAAACACCTTTTCAGAATTAGTTAATAAATCGGCATGGGTATATATGTGCGAGGGGGTTGTTCAAAGTCAGCAAAGTATCCCTTTAATAATGATAAATCATTACAGACAGTATTCTATTTTCATAAGAAGGAAACATCATTTTCTCAAATTGAAATACCAAAGCAGGGGTCTTTAATTACTTTTGGGCCAGAAGCTCCTTTGAGGATCTCATGAAAGCCAGAGACTTTCTCCTCAGAAAACTGCATGTGCTCACAAAATTTAGCATTTGGTTTCCACAGAATCTACTGACTCACATCTCTACCCACCATCGAACCCATCCTTCTGCAGGTCCCCCTTTGTCTTGTGGGTCCGTGTGTTAAATAAAGCCTTCTAAACCCCTGTGCTGAAGAATCATGCTTTAAGACCCTGGAACAGGAGTTGAAGGGTCTTAATATATTATCCAATAGAACAGGAATTACAAAAGGCATTTCATTTCACCGACTGGGTGGGATACAGTGATAGCCACTTAATTGCTCACCAATTCTTGATGTTTAGGAACTGCTTTCTACCTCAGAGGCAATCCCAAGTTTGTTTTTCCATTTGAAAAACTGCAGGCATGTGAGGCATCCATTGCTCAAAAATACAAAAGGAAAGCAGCAAACAATTTTTTAAAGGTGAGATGAAAATGAGTCAGTGGTGCTCTTGGACCCTCTGGTGATGGGTTCGTTCGTGCACTTGTTGAGTCAACCAGGAATACCAGCTGGGAGTCAGAGTGGTAGGGAATGAGCAGGTGTGGAAATGAGAACGTCTCTTCCCTCCAAAGAGCGTACTGTCCAGTGCACTGACTAGAGGAGTGTTAGAAGAGATGTACACCAAGATGCTGCGAGGACCTGGTGATGGCCGAGGAAGGGTTCCTTCTGTTTGAGAAGTGGAGAAACTGAGCTGTAGGGGCTCTAAATAAGGCCTATCCAGAAGGAACAAGATGGGCACTGGAGACCCAAAGGACCAGCAGTGTACATCTTTTCAAGGGAACTGGGAGCTTGGGGCAAGGTAAGGGGGAGTGCTGCAGTGGGGCCGGAACACATTAGGCATTAATGGGAGGCACATGGCCCCAATCAAGTAAAAAAAAAGGGGGGGGGAGAATTAACTGAGCAGTTAGTTTGTGCCTGATAATGCCAAAAGCTAATTTAAAATATTCAATAAAAGTTATAGCTGGAAAAGAAATCAAAATTGTGGGAAAAGTTCAAATAACAGTATTCAGGACCAGTGGCATAGCTCCTGGGGCCCAATGCAAAAGGAAAACGGGGGGGGGGGTGTAGGGAGGTGTCCCCTGGTCAAAGTGTATTAAGGATTTCCAGATGGTGACAGCAGAACGTGAAACCAAGCGCAGCGCCCTGCAGAGCCCTGGGCCCTATGTGTCCACATAGGTTACCCATCCATGATCCAGACCCTGCCTCTATTAGAAGAAAATTTCAAGTGTCTCCACCTCTTCTTTAAGACTATAGACAAATAACCCTCCTTTTTCAAAGGGGCTACCAAAAGGCATTTCATGTGCACTAAGCACCAGGCTGAGAGCTTCCCTTTCCCTTAATTTTTTCAGCAACCCTGCAAAGTCGATATGACTACCTCCCACTTACTGATGACGAAACCCAAGTGAAGAGAGTAAAATGCTAAAGGGAAAGGTGGTGTTCTCGGTGTGGACGACAGCCATTCCTCCCTTGAACCATGCTGTATGTCAGCGAGTGCTCCACACTGACTTGTAAATAGGGGTTTGGATGTCTTTGCTAGGGGCTGGGCTTTGGCTAAGCATGAAAGCCCAGAGTCTGTGACGTCACTTAGACGGTGTGTGCTCAGAGCGCGAGTGGAGCAGCGAAGGGAAAAGAGCCACGGTTCGTTCCCCAGGCAGTCACATCGCCCCATGGAGTCCCACAGCACCAGCCTCTAGCAGGGATGTGAGCAGGATGTGGAGGGGGGCAAAATGCCCGCCCTCTCAGAATTGTCCTTTCCCAGTACAGACACAGCTAGGAGGAGAAATTACATAATTTCCATGAGAAATTATGCATTAAAATAGCACATGCACGCTCTAAGAGCCCTGAATCTATTTTAAAAGAAGTTATTAAATCTTTAGAACCTATAGTAATTTCTGATTTCTCCCAGCGAAACTCCAATTAACAGTTTTTTGAGACAAAGTCTTGCCGGAGCCATCAGAGTTCCTGGGCTCTCCCCTCCCCCACCCCTTCTCCCCTTCTCTCAGATAACCTGAAACTTCTCTGGCCGTCAGTGAACTTCAGGTTTTCCACTTTTTCGGAGGAGAATAAGAACTGCCGTGATCACAACACATCATTAACTCAAGAGCAAAAAACCAAGAATCTAAATATTTACTAAAACGCCTTGGATTTTTATATACTTTGTTCAGCAGCAGGAACAGGTCTTCCCCCTTCACTTTGGGGTGGCGGAGGGAGGAGGGCAGTAGTGTCCCCAGCCTCTGTCCTCTGGTCTTACCAGCCTTCCTCGCACAAGCCCTGTGGGGGGCTCAGAGCACTCTGTGATTAATCGCTCTGCCAGCCATTTCCTATTTAAAAACTAGTCCTCCTTTAGGACTTTTTTCCACTCCGTCCCTGATTTTTCTCTGATCCTTATTTTTCTCCTCAGCAGAAATTACCTACTGTCAGAAGCTTCTCCTCACTCCAAAGCCTTGTAACTGTATTCCACAGCGTTTTGTTTTGGGAAGCTTTTGTTAAGTAGATAATAGGCCCATTCCAATGAAGCCAGGAGCTGGCCAAAAGGTTCTGCACAGGGTCATAATCTGTCAGCACCAACTCCCTCTCCCCTCCTCCCCCTCCCCCCATCACCCTACACCACCACCCCCCAACCCACACACATTTCACATCCACAACCAGGAGGCAGGAAGTAAGAAAAAAAAAAAAAATTCAACCCACCAAATGATAGACCACCTCACCGGGGCCAGCAGCCGTTCCCCCGTTCTGCTTGTGCACTGGAAGTGTACGTTGCATTTTCAAAATTATTCTGTCAGCCCCATGACAATTTAATTTATTTATTTTTTTATCCAGTTTCTCAACTCTGTGTGGGAAGCAATGTCTCGTCAATATCTCATTCAGGTGTAGCACGGAAAAGCCTAACAACCCTGGGCCGGCAGCCAAGCTTACCAGTGACTGACGCTCGCTTAACTGAGCAAAGATTTGCTCGGCACGAAGTGGGGCGAGACTACGCAAGAAACCAGTAGTGACAGCGAGGGTGCCGGCTGGAATCCTAACAAAGCTGCTTCCAACTTGTGCTCAAGCAAGTGGAACCAGCACTTAAGCTGAATGTTAAGGGGCTTCAATCTTGGTACTTTTTTTTTTCCCCATCATTTACCTCCTGAATAAACCCTAGGATTTTACGGGGAAAACAGCACATTAGCAAGCTTACATCACAAATCCTTGTACCTTTTTAAAAGGCTGTTGAAGATTTATTAACTTGTAGGAGCAATCATTTAATTGCCTGCCTCTGCTACACCACATTTTTTTTTTTTAAATGACCAAATTAAACCTGCCCGCACAAATTTGAGCTTTGAAGTTCCTGCAAAGGGATCATTCCTTTGAGGGCATGATAAAAAGAAGAAATGAAATGCTCTCCTTTCGTACAAATGTCTGTGCACCCCCACCTTCCCCGCCCCAGATGCTTTCATACACAGAAGCAAATCAATCTTGCTTAAATGTTTCGAATTCACTTTCCAAGCCAGGTCCAAATTTCACTGTCCTATTTCCCTCTGTCATTTCAATGAAAGCCCATAAGCATTTACAAATGGAGGAACATCATACTTACAATTTTGGGATGTGTAATGCAGCTGTGTATCTTATGAAAACACTGTTATGTTTATATATGGCTGTCCTTCCTGTTCAAAGACCACACCACTCTTGGTGAAGCTGAAGAAACTAGGGAGAAACCCAAAGTCCTCTCCACACCAGGAACATGTGCAAACCATTCTCTGAATCGAGCTGCGGTGGCAATAAGCAGAGTCTGTTGTTGTTTGAGACTTTGTCTCTTAGGTCAAATGCAGCCCAAAGCCAACGAGATCGTTGACTGCCTAACCACACTGAATTTGGTGATCTGCAACCGCAGAGTCAAATATTTAGACCAATTCCCACTTCGCATATGAAAACAGTACAGACGTGAAGAGGTACACACAGCCGCCGATTTGCACGTTTGTCTGGTGAGCTCGCCATGATCCGAACTTGTGTGTGGGTAACTAGACAGCGTCTGAGTGACAGAGACAGGGCACCTGGTGTTTTAAGCGCTGGATGCCTTCTCCTTGGGAAGGAGCCCTGTTCCATTGCATCAGCCGTCCAGTAACGCGATCTCATCAACCTGTGGGAGCATCAGGAGTCCGCGCCGGGTCACAAGTAGAATCCTCTTCCTTGCCAACTGAGACGGACACGTGTTGTTGTCATAAAGATCGCACCGTCCAATTTGGCCAAATTGGTGGTCTCGAGGATAAGCAAAGGTACAGTCTGTCAAACCGAAAGGCTTTTGCGGGGCTGAGGCATTAGACTTCCCCCAATGACATTTTCCCCAAATCTCTGTGGGTTAAAACACTGGTTTGTAATTGGAAAAAAAAAGGGAATTCTTTTTTTTTTTTGCGGGGGGGGGGGGAGTCCTTTTGGTATTTTGTTTTGTTTGGGCTCTATTTTGTTTCAGTCTGTTTTTTAAGGCATTTTATGCCCAGAGTGCTACAGAGGGAGGTAAGTAGGGTCTCCTTGGCAGGGACATAAAAGCCTCTGGGTTTTGAAGGAGAGAGAGGAGCTGGAAGCCTGTTGTAACTCCCTCAAACCCAA
This sequence comes from Martes martes, assembly GCF_963455335.1. Taxonomy (NCBI): domain Eukaryota; kingdom Metazoa; phylum Chordata; class Mammalia; order Carnivora; family Mustelidae; genus Martes; species Martes martes. The sequence goes on along the minus strand of NC_137903.1, from coordinate 14,589,254 downwards.
ACCTGGTTAGCCGGGAAACAGTTCTTGGGAGTTCGTCCTTTCTTTCCTCTGTGGGACTTGGAACCTGGATGCTATAATTGAAAGCCAGTGTATTAAGCATAACACATCAAACTCCTGTTAACACCCAGCCTCCCGCAAGGCTGCCTCCTCTAACAGCTCTGTTTTCTGCCTCCAGTATGTGCAGGCAAGTGGAACCGTCACACGCGCGGCATGCTAAAGGCCGCAGCCTTTGTCTTCTCCAAGTTCTGTCTATTTCAGAGGCTAACATGCAGCAATTAGTCTAATTAATGTGAAACAATGAGCTGTGTTACCACTTATCAAATTGATTGTTCCCCTATCAAAACAAAACAGGCTGGCTTTTTGATGTAATTTCAAGAGATGATTTGAAATGTCATGTTGCTGCAAGCCAATTACCTTATGACTAGAGTCGCGGTCAACAGAATACATAATTAGAGTGAGTTTGGGAAGGCTGCTTACCGCTAGTATGTTAATTAACTGTCTTTTGTCATAAAACAAAAAGGTTGTATGGAAGGTTTTGAAATAGGTCTTTTTTATTTACATTTCTTTGTGCTTATCAACGTGAGGCATGACAATGCAAAAGAATAGAAAATTTTAATTCCAGGACTTCAAATTAATACTCAGCTGCAAGGTCAGGCATAACGGGCAGGCTGTGGTACTGTTCGCCTCGCTCCAGTCCTGCCCTGGTGTCTTCTATTACTCGCGGAGTTAAATTAAGGATCGGGGAAAACTCGAATGGAAGAAATACTGAGCTCCACGAAACAAATCCCCTAATAGACTTCTTTGGAGCTTCCCTGGCTTTTGTGCATCTTGTGAGGGCTGGACAGCGCCTGCCTGCCCTGGGAATTACATTCAGGTGTTGTCTTTCTATTTCAATCTTGAAATTTGGAGAGAATAAACCCATCATCAAATGATGTTATTGCCTTTACCTCACTATAGTGGAGAGAGAATGCAGAATGGGCACCTGTGGGCTTGTAAAGGAATCCTCTCTGTGAGTCCAAGGCTCTGTAACTCATCTGCAGCTTCCCCTCGTTCGTGATAACCTGGCAATCCCACATTCTTGATTAAGGAACCACTTCTGTCTTTCTGTACTTCAGCTTGAAGGCATGCTGGAGGTATCAATCATCAGTAACTGACAATTAACAATCAAGTTCATGGCAGCCCTGAGGCAGGGTTTGACATGCATGTTAGTAAACCAGCTTCTGGTTGAGAGAACAGGTTGGAAGTTCCCAAAATTCTAGGAGGCTTGTCCACTGCCTAATGGTACTGTTTTACCTGCAAAGTACGGGAACCACTATTGGACATCCAACAATCTACTATGCGAAATGTGTTGTTGCCGTTGGGTCTGGGTTCAGAACTCTTCAAATGTTTTTCCTGGGATATGGTTCAAGTCTTGGAGTCATATTAGAGTGGTCCTCAGGAGTCACAGGAAAACACAATACCTTGCTATTAGAAATACTAAGTTCACTTTGCAAGCTGGATTTTCCATCGTGATTTGTTTCCATTATCCAACATAGCTTTTTTTTTTTTCATTACAAATACTTAAAAAAAAATCAAAGAAATTGAAGAAGATACAAACAAATGGAAAGATATTCTGTGGTCATGGACTGGGAGAAATTAATATTGTTAAAACGTCCATACTACACAAAGCCATCTCCAGACTCAATGCCATCCCTAACAAAATGTCAACAGTACTTTTCACACAACTAAGACAACCCTAATATTTATATGAAACCCTAAAAGACCCCAAAATAGCCAAAAGCAATCTTAAGGGAAAAAAACAAGCCAGAGGCATCATGCTCCCTGATTTCAAACTATACTGCAGAGCTATAATAATTTTAAAAGTTTGGTACCGTCAATAAAACGGACATACAGATCAACAGAACAGAATATAGAGCCCAGAAAGAAGCCCCCACACATAAGGTCAGTTAATTCACAACAAAGGAGCCAAGAGTAACAATGAGGAAAAGACAGACTCTTGGATAAATGCGGTTCAGAAAATTGGAAAGCTACACGCAGAAGAATGAAACAGGAGTAACTTCTCATACCATAAATAAAAATTAACTCAAAATGGATTAAAGACTTGAACTCAAGACCTGAAACCATAAAACTCCTTGAAGAAACCATGGGTGGTAGGATGACTTTTTAGATCTGACAGCAAAAGCAATAAAAGCAAAAATAAACAAAGGGGACTCCAGCAACCTAAAAGCTCCTGCACAGCCAAGGAAACCATCCATAAAATGAAAAGGAAACCTATGGAATGGAAGAAAATCATGTAAATTATATATCTAAAAAGAAGCTAATATCCAAAATACACAAAGAACTCCTACAACTCAACAGCAGGAAAGCAACCAATCTCATTTTTAAATGGACAAATGCTCTAAATAGATACATTCTTCCAAACAAGACATTAAGATCGTCAGCAGGTGAATACAAAGATGCTCAACACCACTAATCATGAGGGAAATGCCCATCAAAACCCCAGTGCGATATCACCTCATACCTGCCGGAATGGCTAGTATAAACAAGGTAACAGTTGGTGAGGGTGTGGAGAAAAGGGAAACCTTTATGCACTGTTGATGGGAATATAAATTGGTTCAGTCAATGGGAAATAGATGGAAGTTCTTCAAAAAATTCGGAGAAATACCGTATGACCCAGCAACTCCACTTATGAGTATTTACTGATGAAAATGGACACATTATGGGGCACATGGGTGGCTCAGTGGGTTAAGCCTCTGCCTTTGGCTCAGGTCGCCCAGGTCATGATCTCAGGGTCCTGGGATGGAGCCCTGCATCGAGCTCTCTGGTCAGCAGGGAGCCTGCTTCCCTCTCTCTCTGCCTGCCTCTCTGCCTACTTGTGATATCTCTCTCTCTCTCTCTCTCTCTGTCAAATAAATAAACAACATCTTTAAAAAAAAAAAAAGAAAATGGACACACTAACTTGAGAGATATATCTATCTTCACTGCAGTATTAGTCACAATAGCTAAGATATAGAAACAACCCAGACATCCATCGATGGACGAATAGTATGATATATACAGTATATACAATAGAATTTAAAAATCCAGCCATAAATAAATGAAATCTTACCATTTGCAACAACATGGATGGACCTCAAGGGCATTATGCTAAGTGAAATAAATCAGGACAAATATTTCATGATCTCTCTTATATGTAGAATCTTAAGATACAGAGACTAGACTGCTGGTCATAGGAGATGTGGGGAGGAGGAAGAAATGAATGAACTGTTGTTTTTCAGTTTAAATAAAGTGAATACAATTTTTTAAATGTACTGTGGAAAACATTCAATGGATGGGACATTATTTATTTTTTTTTTTCTGGAACCCAGGTATCTCCTTTGGGTGATGTAGGGTGGGAAGGCTGGCAGTCCAGAGAGCAGACAGGAAGGCGGGCGGGCTCAACTGTGCTCATGCGAGAAGAGAGGGAGTCTCTATAAAACTCTCCACCCCTCTGAATCCAAAATGTTTTCTTGAAATTTAAGAAAAAATGAAAAATCTATGAGGAATTGTTGATTATAGTTTTCAAGCGGGTGGATGGGGGAGAGAGAACCAGGATGAGAATAACTGCCCAAGAAACCTGGATCGTTGAGGTAATAACACCTAACTATTGCTGAGTGCTTGTGAGGTGCTCGGGTAATGCCAACCCCGATCCAGTCATGACCTTAGTATTGATGGAGGGTGGAGAACGAGTGAGGAGACTGGACAACAAACGAGATTTACTAATGTCCTAGCTCAGCAGGGGGATTCTGGACCATGTGGCACGTTCCTACTTTGGGATGAAAAGGTCTCAGAACCCTAGTGTTGACTGAAATCTTAGACTTGTACTCACCAACCTCTCTCCAATGCAGAATTCATTCTGTACTAGCCCTCGCTATTGAAATGAGACTCCGTTCAAGAACAAGTCCTTTGGGGTAATTCAGAGAAACATTCATATATGTCCCCAAAGTCTATGGATCCTTGCTGACTGGAAAACTTAGAATGCCCGCTGTCTGGGGGTAACTCTTACCCAGAAGCTAAAGCATGGATCATCGATAACGTCAGGGGTCACAGCCTCTGGGCTTCCTTCACGTAGGAGGACGAGACAAAGACCACACGTAAAAAGACTTGGCTGAAACCAAGTCCCATCTGAACTAGAAACCTGGATGAGTCTTGATGAGCAATCACCAGTGAATTGAAAATTAGCAATTTGGAGACTCGGCATCCGGTTTGTTAACAATTGAGAATAACCGTTCACTTGTCCTATTATTAATTCCTGAGCCCAGTCCCAGCCTAGCTGCACCTCTGTCCATAATGTCGTTATGCATAACATGAAGCTTCATTTCATATCATTCTATCCAAAGGTTTTTTTCCTGGTTTGGTTTTGTTTTTGTTTTTTCCTCAAATGGGAAGGAAAGAAGGAGACGAGCTAAAAAGAGACGAAGGGGAAGCGGGATAGAGGAAATGTGAGTGGCTGGGAGAGACCAGCAGCTCTGCACTTGCAGGTCTCCCCTTCTACGTGGTAACCTACTAGGTGCGGGGCTACACTTCCGTCTCACCTTATTAAATCCTCGTAACAGCCCGGCAAGGCGGTTTCCATCTTCTCAACTCTGTCTCTTTCTAAATGTTCACGATAAGTCAAGAAGGCTTTCAAAGGGTAATTAATTACACCAAGGCCCTGACCTAACTCTGACTCTAAAATTCTATGCCTTCCCACTACGTCCAAGGATGTTTGCTGTTTTGCTTTTTAGATTTTTGATGCCCTATCAGAACTGAATTAAGGTCTGATGCTCTGTTAGAATAAAAGAAAACCCAGAAGGCCTCTAGTCGTCACCATTAAAAAAAAACAGAAACGGAAGAAAGTGACACGGAGACCAAACCCAGCCCAATGAGGAAGTAGTCCGATGAGTTACATTTCTAATTTTTGAGGCCTGGCAGATGAGGGATTTAAGGAGAACTGCAACCTTTTGGTGCTGAATCCAAAATGTCTTCTGGAAATTTAAGAAAAATTTAAGGCAAATCCATGTGTTCAGAAAATAGGGCATTTTTTTCCCCCCTCCGTATAAGCTTCAATTCCTCAGAAATGTTTTCTTCAGGCTCTAAGCAAACCCGAACACCTCCTTCAGAAAACAAGCGCTAAACCACAAACCATGTCTTTGTCAGCAGATCTAACAAGGTGTTGAGTGTCAAAGCCCGAGGGACTGTCACCCCTCTCAGGAGCTCTCCGGGAGCCAGGCCTCGGCAGAGCGAAGGGCCGTGGAGTGAGCAGTCCCCCAGACGCATGGTTGAAACGTCAGTCAGGCCCTCGGCTCGTCTCTACTGCCTTCCACTGAGCTAAACATCTCTTTATGTCAGGACAAATTGGGCAAGCCTCCGATCTTTTTTTCTTTTCTCCAGCTTCAATCAGATGAGCACAGAGAACGAGGAAGAGAGAGATGGGGGACCAGATGGGGACAGTTCGGCTCCCATGAAAGCGCCGTGACACAGCCACCTGCCTGAAAACACTTCCTGGGAACCCAGAACCCTTTATGAGAGTGGGGGCCGCGCAAATAGAGTGACAGCGGGGTCATGTCACCCACTGAACATCCGTTTTCGAGTGTCCGTGTTATAAAGCCATCCCTACGTGACTTTGCAGTGACATATGTGTCAGTGTGTCTCTGTATTAAGTCTCAAAGAAAATGTAGATGTCTGGAAGAATATAGATTTTATATAAGAATACGGAAGATCACAAGACAGTGCATGAGGGAGCAGACAGGCTAGGGAGAGCCTCATAGTAAGGCTGATGAAGAGACAGGTGGCATACTGAACATGCGGGTCAGGAACAGACGGCCCAAATAACACATGTGTAATACACACACACACACACACACACACACACACACAACACACATTTTTGCTTACAAATTAGCCCACTTTCCAAAAAGCAATACTTGGGAACAAATAATCCTATATATCCCCACACAGAAACTAAAATATAATCTATCTTTACGCACAGCCCTGATCAAAACATACTAAACCACCGGGCCCCATTTTAAGATACAAAACAAATTTCAGAAATCAAAGAGAGCAAAATATTGAATTACTGGGTTTATTAGCAGCACAGATGAAGACCTTGAATTCTACAAAGATTTCTTTTTTAACCAGGAGGCTACGGTTGCTCTTGAGAAAGTGTTTGGTACGGGAGAAGACGGAACCTATCAAATAAAATGAGATAATATAAATATTTCATTTAGTCGTTATCATCTCTCTTTATGATGATGAGAAGACATTATTATCATATTTTTTATTCTAACTCATAAAAAATGGTCAATCTTCTACATTTGTAATGGGCTACAGCACACTAATCTTAGTTTGGCATAAAGCACATACAAACCACTCAATATTTTCAATATAAATGTAATGACTTCTGATTTTAGGGAAAAATAACAATGCTCAAAAAAATCACTGGTTAACTCTAACTTCTCCTATTGGTCATTTATGTAAGTATGTGCACTTGCAAAAAATAAAATAAACTTTCTGCATATTCATTATGAAGAGGACGGGTGATAATCAGTAGGAGAGACAGCAAATTTCTTCTTGAGGATTAGGCTCCAACTGGTTGAATTTCAACATCAACCTGGCAATTTTACTATTAAGTCAGCAGAAGTCAGTTCTTATACACTATGCCACTTACTACCGGAGAACATCGGGCAAAGGGAAAAGAACACGCTAGAATAAATTGTGCATTATTTCTGGCATTAGTTAAAGGAACAGAGCATTATAAGAAAAAAAATACAGTACCATTGATTTTTACAGGTGTTTAATACAGATAAGCTGAAAAAAGGGTTTCCATTTTAAGCCCAGTGATGGCTAAAGATGCATTCAAATATGTTCAAAAGCAATCTAAAGTCTTCTAAAACGGTGTTTAAGCTATTCAAGCAAAACGTAAATAGTTTTTGTCGTAGTACTGAGGAATGTAGAACAAAAACAGAGTCCAAGAAGCTGACTCTGGCACACTGCCGGCCACTGTAGAATCAGGGGGTCATTAAAACAGAGGTAATACTGTTTATCCATTACATGATCACAGGTTATTAGAGAAAACAGTAGCAGGCTGTCCTGAGAAAGGTAGGAGGCGTAATTACCCCGGAAGCCTCCGAGTCACATTCTCAGAGAAGATACCGAAAGAAACAATCAAGTTGAAGGCGCAAATATAAGTCGAAGAGAGATGCTATACAAAGAAACCAAATCCATGATGTTTTCCCTTGTTTGTTTTTAATACCTTTCTTTAAAGCTCATTAGAAAGAATAGGAAACATTTTGCTTTTATCTGAAAACACCAAGTGGGTACATTTAAGTGCTTTGCAGAAACCAAATATATATATATACACATATATATGTACATATATTATACATATATATGTACATATATATGTGTATATATATATATATATATATATATATTTATCCACTGGGTGCATGAGCACCCAGTGGATAGTGTTTCTACTTAACTTATTTTGGGGGCGAGGGCACTGACCCTTGATATCTTCAGAGCTCTTTGTACAGCAGATTACCTGAGGAACAAGGCAACAAAGACAGCAACCATTTTGAAGGGAGCCTGATGCGGGGCTCGATCCCAGGACCCTGAGATCAGGACCTGAGCCGAAGGCAGAGGCTTGACCCACGGAGCCACCAAGGCGCTCCTACATTTTTTTTTTTTTTTCACATCTACTCCTTCCTCTCCATGACCTTGGCCAGATGCCATCTCTTTCCCATCACTCTCACGGCGACATCCTAACTGAGAGCAGGGCAGGTGCTCTTGTGTGAACAAGTAAGAGGGGTTGTGGTTAGCCAAAGCCCTCTGGTCAGCTGTCCGATAAGCACAAAGTCAGTGCCCATTTTCTATACAGCAATGAGGACCAGGCTGACATAAATGAGGATAAAAAGGGCTCGGTATACAAAAATATCCTTCTCATCACAAGTATTAGAATAAATACAGAACATCGTGTTAACTAGGACAAAGGGACACTGCACAGCTGAACACTTCCATGTTAACCATTGTGCGGTATAAGCTAGAAGAATGGCCAAAGCTGGACAGGACTGTTGTAAAGATGTCCAGCCACCGACCCATCCCATGAGCCTTGATGGCAGACTCCTATTCTGGAGATGCGAAAGCAGAAAAGCCCACACTTGATGCTGCTCTGTGTTCAGCACATGACATGATCAGCTGAAAGTCGGAGCACCTAGAGAAGTAACCTTGACAATTCTGCTTCACGGTACTTCTGATGCTAACCGGCTCCGCTCTGCCATCTGCGTGTCTCAGTTTCCGTATGTAAAATGTCATGGGACTCCTTTATGTCATCAGTACTAAGGGGACACGTAAGGACAGTCTTTGTAATGTCAGGAACTTGTGAGATTTTGGAATTTAGTCATATTTATAATATTATGGAACTGGATTAAAATGGATGAGGAACCATAACTCAACTCTGAGGCATCAGAATGAATATTGTATGGAGTTATACTAATATATAGATTTCGACTCTAACTCGGCGGGCTGATGGGGTAAGCAAGATTATAAGTTTTGAAGCCAGAAGATCAAGATCCAAATCTTTTTTTTTTTTTTCAATTTAAATTCAAATTAAATTAACATATAATGTATTATCTTTTTCAGGGGTACAGGTCTGTGATTCATCAGTCTTATATAATACCCAATGCTCATTACATCATGTGCCCTCCCCAATGTCCATCACCCAGTTACCCCACCCCCTCCCCCCTGCCCCCCAGCAACCCTCGGTTTGTTTCCTAAGATTAGGAGTCTCTCATGGTCTGTCTCCCTCCCTGGTTTTGTCTTGTTTCAGGTTTCCTTCCCCTCCCCCTATGATCCTCTGCCTTGTTTCTCAAATTCCACGTTATCACTGAGATCATATGATAATTCTCTTTCTCTGACAGCCAAATCTTTTTCTAACCAACACTGACCACCATTTGGTATCTCATGTAACTCCTCCAGTAGCTTCTGTGTAAAATGGGGAAGTAGGAAAACCTGTCCGTCCCAGGGATGTCCTAGTGAAGCTCGCGCGAGTTGATACGTATGAAACTGTCCATCCACACTTCCATACTACACACATATAACGGTTATAATCATTTACCTGGGTTTATACCACAAAGTCCGGCTTACGGAGGGAGAAAATCATTCAGGAAGCATGCTCACTCCCTTAGGGAAGAATTCTTCCCACTCTCGCGAATCTGAGGAATAGTATCTCTGTTGCATTAGCTGCTGTTTATTAATGCATTATGAACCTCTGCCGTGGCATCTGATTCACAAGAAAGAGATTAAGCAGACTAATTTGTCATTTATTTTCCAGTGCCTGCTTTCCTGCCCACAGCACCACCAACATCCCAGGAGCTCCTCAACCCAATTATTTCCCATTTTGCATTACTTGCTGAAAGTAGTGCTAATGTGCCCAAAAGGCTTTGCTCCTTGGTGATGGAAAACAAAAACGAAAACACAAACACAAAACAACAACAAAAAAAGCTCCTGCTCGGTTGTCATTGGAGAGAAGAAACACCCCGACCGCTGGGCCATGTACAGCCATCAGACTGAAGCAGTAGCCTGACTGCACCGTGGGCGTGAGCTGCAGACCCGCGCCTGCTCGGACTTGTGCAGGTGGGTGGGAATGCCACGCGTAGCACGCGATTCACCACAGACAGCTGAGTTACACTACGCCTGTATACACCAACAGTTTCATTTGCTTGTTTGGGGAACGGCATGTCAAAATCACTCAAGTAACAGGCAAATCCAACTTTTTTCTTCTCAAAAAATTAATAACCAGTTGTTTAGCCAACTCCAAATATTAATTTGCAAACTAATTTTGTGAATGTAGGCACAACTCATTATTAATAGAAGAAGCATAAAGATTCCTCATTGTCTATGCTTTTTAATCCAGCCCCATAAACGGTTTTCAGCCCTACCATGTCATATTTCTGCTACTTTCTTCAGTCGGTTTCACTTTGAAAATGTGCTTTTTGCTTATCCCAGGAGTTTCTGTATTGCTTAAGGCAAAATAACTCCAGTGTGCGTTCCCAACTATGAACTGTAAACATTTCTCTACCTTATTCTGCCCAAGGCTCAGAGCCCGTTTAAACGCCTGTGGATAGTTTCAGAAGCATACAAGACTCCACGGAGTTACCAAAAATAATGATTTTCTGAAACTTCCCAATTTTACCAGCAACATAAAACTTAGTATTTTAAAAATCTGATAATTTTAGCTGTGGGGAGACACTGACTAAAAACAAACTGTGGTGTTTTTTTTTTTTTTAAATTTCAAATACGATCAGCTTCAAGGATGAGATACAGTAGATTAAGTTCATCTCTATGAGGTTATTTCTTACCATTATTTTCTTAAATCCCCCCCAACTCTCACCCCCACCGTGCCTTGCTTTAATCAAGAATAGGAATGTTTCAGGCTTGAGGCAGGGAAGAGGCATAGATTAGCGGTCAGCTTAATAGCATGAAAGCCAGGAAACGCGAATTCTATTCTTGGCCAGCGGCTGTAGGTGCGCTCATGATTTACAGCTTCGGTTTGTCCATATGTAAAAGGAAAGTGTTGCACACCCCACAGGGGAGGGCTTCACAACGGGTTGTACTGTTGAGTGTGGACTCCGCGCCAGGCACCGAGCTGGAGCACTTTAAAAGGATTATTTTTATTTAATCCTTGGAAGTAGATAATATTGTTATCCTAATTTTACAAATGAGGTGCCTGAGGGACGGAGATGTGAAGTAAACGGTCCAGGATTGTACAGACCGGAATGGCCAAGGCTGATTTCTAAGCCAGAGGCCCGTCTGTTCTCTACTTTGCTCCTTTCAGCGTTATTTGAAAGCACTTCGAGGAATGGCGTAGACCACATACCAATCCAGAAATTTTCCAGACTAGGGGTCCAGATTTTCTCTCTTCTCTGGGGGTCTGTGGCTATGCTCCCAAATGCACAGTGACTAGGTCACTCCCGCCACCTGCCCTGGGAACAGGGCCCCCTCCGGCTCAGGCCTCCCGGGCTGCGCTGCACCTGGGCGCCCCCCACCCCCAGCCCCCCTCGGCCCCGCCCCCCCCAGTGGCAGTTACAACACAGCAGAGCTTGATCTGCCAACTGAACCCAGGACACGCGGGTCCAGTTGGGCACAGCTGGTAGCAGGAGGCTCAGATTTCTGCTGCACTGAACACAATGGAGCAGCCCTGTCACACGACCATGATGAAATCACATGCTCGCTGCTGATTTTCCTAGCAGAAGTGTGTGGACTATTTAAAACTTCCCTCCTCCCCACCCCCTCAGCTTTTAAATGCCTTCCTAGGTTCAGCTTGGGGAATATTGGCCCTATGTCATTCACTGTCATTATTTTCTTTGCAAAATGAGTAACAAGCGCACAGAAATTGGCTGGGAGAGGACAATTTCTACAATTGCTGGCAGTATGTGTACCAAATGGCAGACTTGCAAAGTGTTAAAGACCACCACCAGGCCGCTCGGCTCCAACCTGGTGTTCGCAGGAAAGGCCAGCCTGAACGTAACCTACACGGAGGCTAAGGGAATGCCTCTTTCGCTGCGAGAACTCATCGGAGCTCAGTCAGAGCCGCCAGAACTCAGTCAGAGCTAACGGACCAAAGCACGAGCAAAGGTTTAAAAGGTCTTACCATGCAGTATCTTTGGGGCGCTGTCTGAAACATGGTTTTATTTATTTATTTATTTTAATAATATGGCTCTGTATGAGCCACATCTTACTAGTTCCATTTTATTTTATTTTTTTTTAAGATTTTATTTTTTTATTTGACAGACAGAGATCACAAGTATACAGAGAGGCAGGCAGAGAGAGAGAGAGGAGTAAGCAGGCTTCCCGCTGAGCAGAGAGCCTGATGCGGGGCTCGATCCCAGCACCCTGGGATCATGACCCGAGCCGAAGGCAGAGGCTTTAACCCACTAAGCCACCCAGGCGCCCCTGAAACACGGTTTTAAACTACACCACACGGGTGAGGATTCATTAGAAACAGCGGTCACTTAACACATTTCCTAACTGTGAAATTAATAAGAGCTGTCAATCTTCACATTTCATGAATTGGGGTAAGCCATGAGACAGTAAAAACTGTCTTTTGTGTGTAAGCCAGAAATAAATAAGGAATACTACGTTAAAGGAAATAAAACTGTCCTGATGCTTTAGAGTATCTGGAATAAGGTTGCAATGGCGGACCCTCCCTGAAATTCAAGAGTGCTTGCATGCAATTGTTAGATCAGTATCTGCCGATTAAAAGAGCTAAACTGGGTTGAGAAAAGCCCGATATCCACTGAAACCCTAATTGGAAGGGAGAGAAAAAAAAGAATTATACGTGTGACTTTTAAGATGTTTTGAAAAACTTCTCCCTATAAAGAGACCTTTTAAGGAGGGCAAACACTGAAGATTTGCTAATAAAGGCAGTCTAGCTTTCCGCGGAAGAAGTCAGTAACACAATGTGGGGCACATATCAAGGCTTAGGGAAAACATTTTTGGTCTTTTTATGTTCAGACATTCTCCTTTACAAAACACTGCTTTGTTTCAAAAATCAAAAATAAATGTAAACCACTCTGCAGCAAAGCATCACACAGCACAAACTGTTTTTATTAAAGAAAAAAAAAATTTAAAAAACCCGGAAGCTTATTGTGTCAATATTATATGAGCAAACTTCCTTAAAAGAAGAAATACTTCGAGAAAACTTGCTCTGGACACACAGCGAATGACTGGAAGTTGTAACAGACCCAGTGAAACAAACTCCTCTCCTTCTTAGAAATATTGAAAAAAACACCGACACGATGCAAATGAACTGCTGAACTCAATCCTTGGTCTTTAAAATGTATTTCAATAGAACAGCCAATGTATCACCCAAGTATGAAGAAGATGTACAGTAATAGCATTCTGAAAAATGAATTAAGAACACATTGTCATCAACTCCAGCGAAAATAATAAAGGTAGAAAAGATTAAGAGGCAAGCCTATCTTTCAGAATTGTAAAATGGGTTTATAGGTCTTCTAATAACAACTTTTACTCAAACCTTACATAAATAGGCTTAGGTGATACAAATATTATGTGGGCTGTGTGGACACTCCCAGGTTCCTAATCATGTTTAGGGATTACTTGATAGAACAGAGACATTTCATTCCAATTGGGCCCGGGGATTATAGCAAAGAAACATCTAATATTCCATTTTTTAATTTCATGCATTTTTTATTTACCTTTAATGATGCTGTATATATTCATCATCCTGAAATATTAAAACAGTATGAAAAAAGTAATAAATTGGTGGAAAATTTAGGGAATAGGAATGCAACAGCACGCAAATCATACACGATCAAGTGCTTGATACACATTTAAAATTACTGCCTACTACGGCAAAGCCAAATTCCTAGCAGATTTCTGAAGCACAAAGTCACAATAAGAAGATCAGCAGAACAGACTGAAATAATAGAATATTCATCCCTCTAATCCATATGCAATTCTTTAGGGCTTTTTTTTTTTTTTTTAACAATGCATATGAGGTCTGACTGTATTCAGGATTTAAATAAGTTGTCTCTCTCCTTCCTGCTCCTCTCTATTTTTATGTAAAAAAAAATGTATATACAGTTATCATTTCTGCACTGTTGCACCAACGAAGACAAGGTTAGCGCACTTCCTCACACCTCAAATGAAACAAAAGCATTTTTAAACAACAAAAGTGTTAGAAGAAAGACCGTTTACTCAGCCCACTAAAGCCTCCTGAAACAGCTTTTTGGGGAGAAAGAAAGTTGGCGTCATCCCTGGGGGGCATGAAGGGATGTTTTTTGTCCTTTAATTACCAATTAAGTGGATTGATATAATATTACATTTAAATATGGACAAGAAGTGCTAACGGCGTTTCAATGTGGCTCATTCACCTTCCCTTGCAGCGATGAGACTGTCTACTGGGCATTAAATACTGTAACAAGGAACAGAAAATCACAGAGGCAGAAGCCTCCATCACCTGACTGGGCGTGAACATTTCTGGGGGAGCCCCCAGGAAGTCTGAGGGAGGCCAGGACACAATGGCCATTGAACGTCCAGCCCTCAGTTCCACCGGCAGACACCCCAAAGCCCGTGTTCTAATTGCCCCGTTTTCACAGATGTCATCCTGCATCAGGAATGGTGTTTTTAAATGACTTTCTTTTGAATTCTTTGTATATTTCGATTTGTTTTTTTTTTTAATGAACACTTACTACCTTACAACAAGGAGGAAAACCAAGAAAACAGCAACTACTTAAAATGCTACCTATTCCTTAAAGCCTCACACCTATCTCCTCCCTTAAGCGGCTTTCTTCCATTCACCAAAAGAATGGTCCCTCCCTTCTTTTTTTTTCCCTAAATATTTTATTTTCAAGTAATCTCTGCATCCAACGTGGGACACCAACTCACCACCCCGAGGTCAAGAGCTGTACGCTCTACTGACTGAGCCACACAACTCCCACCCCCCAGGTCCCTCCTTTATGCTAATGTTGCTAGCAAATTTCTTATGCCTAAATCATATTCTGCCTCGTGGTATGGTCCTTTGCCTTATAAGTATGACTTTTATCAGATTAAGTCCCTTCAGAGCAAAGGTTAGGCCTTCTTTTCTATGATTTTCTCTCTTCTAGCACTTATCACAGCTCTTGCCACCTAGCGGGTACTTAATATAATTTGTCATTGTTGTTGAGTTGAAAAAACTAGTTTTGTTAAGTGTTTTTATTTCTGTTATGCTCAGTTTTTCAGCTCACTGCTCCAATTAGACAACTCTGCCAGTTGTAGATGTGCTGAGTTACCATGAATGACGTGAAATACGGAAATGCAACAGCTTCTAGAAAATCAGCTGGAGAGGGACTTGCGTCGTGCCCTACCACCCCAAACACTGACCCGAACAGAAAAGACAGTGTGCGGCTCTGCAGAACAGTGGAAACATTTAGAGGACGTGGAGCAGAGACAATAAAAGGTTAGAAATAAAAGCTCCCGTTTTCACCAAGCAATAGCAAAATGTACAGGAAATGATGGGGGTATGTGGCAGAGAGAAGAAAATACTTCTTGGTTCCTCCTAGGAGAGAGAAGTAGGAGTTTCTTTTGGGGGAGAGGTGCAGTGACACCCAAATTTAATAAGTATAAAGGCACAGTCTGGTAAAACTTTAATTGAGAAGGAAAGCCTTAAGGAAATTCTCGCATTCCAGACTACAGCTCTTAAAATCCTTTGCCAGCCCCTCTTTGCCATTTGCCTGGTAGTCACGTGTCACCCTTTCTCTCTAGCTCTCACAATACATTCCAGAGTCGAGATGAGCTGAGAATCCATCCGATGTTAATCCAGTTCCTTCCTTAAGTTTTATAGCTTATTCTTTCATTCCTCTTGAAAGACACTAAAACACTTGAGGGGCAAGATACTCAAAATATGGAGTGATGGATGCAAGAGGAAAAGAGAAGAAAGAACTTGTTAAAGCTGATGTAAACTGCAGGAAACCACCAAAGCAAAGGTCTTCTTACTCCCTATCTTATGACAGAACAAACTGCCTTCAGTTCTAATTATGACATGAAGATCCTACATAGGACATTTTTCTTTTTCTTTTTTTTTTTTTTTCAGTTCAAGTTCCCATGCCAGTAAGCCTCTGGACTCTAGGCAATCATTCAAGAATTCAGGAGCGCTCTCACATTCTCGTGTGAACCAAGACGAGTCAGTCTACAGCAGGTGTTTCAACTGCTCTGAGATTCTCTGCCTAATAGATCCAGCATTTGGCTCAAGCTTCTTCCAGATAATACATGGTTTTGCAAGTAGCCACCCAGACTTGTTAGGGTTAATAAATTACCTGATATTTATAACTGGTGACAAGAAGACAAGGCGTCACAGAGGAGGGGGCAGAGAAAGTGGTAAGATTTTGCTAACTTAAAATTCAATGCCAAGTGCCAACTCCATTCACAAAAACTTGTCTTCCATGTTTCCCTTAGAAGTATTCCTTTCCTTGCCTACGATCTCTCTCCTTGTGATTCCGTGAACTCTGCTTTCCCTACCTTTGAGGGTAAGCAGGATAGGAGTTCGAACTCTGTATGTCCACAAACACACCCATCTTTGGAAACTGTGGCACAGTAAGTTGCAAGATGTCGAACTGGGATCATTTTACTCTCTCTATAAGGACGACGATGTATTTTTTTAGAGTCGTTTGAAGTTGACATTATTATTTGATAGTAAATTTCAGCCTATGCCACGCTTCTAAAATGGAGTTTTCTTACGAAATAATGATGCTCTCTAAAAGTCTACATAGATGACAAATTATATAGAGTAACTAACACTTGGAGGAAACCAATTTTTAACAAACCCAATTAAAATCACCTCAAATGTAAAAAAAGATTATAACAAGAGAAAATTTGTCACTTGAAAACAAAGAATGGTATCAGGGTTGTAACTGCACTTCTTAGTAAAACGCTCACACATTAATAAATTTAAAGAAAGAGAGAGAGGGACATCTGGGTGTCTCAGTCGGTAAGCCTCTGCCTTTGGCTCAGGTCATGATCCCAGGGTTCTGGGATCAAGTCCCCTATGCATCAGGCTCCCTGCTGAGGCTCCCTCCCTCTGCCTGCTACTCCCCTTGCTTGTGTGCACTCAGTCTCTTTTCCTCTCTGACAAATAAATAAATAAAATCTTAAAAAAAAAAACAAAACAGAGAGAGAAAGAGTGATTGTATTAAAAGTAGTAAATATTTTTTTCCCTAGCCCTTCCCTCTTCAGCCAGTCAAACCCACTGGCACACACTTGTTGTTTAACAAAGTGAATTATGCAGGTGTGTGGAAGGCTTATCTTTAAGTCATCAAGGATTTACGCTACTCCTTAGGCAGGGGCTGCTTCCGGGTATCATGGATTATCAGTGTGTTCCTTCATTTGTTTATATAAATGGGCCAATGGCTGTTGAAACACTTCAGAGCACTTAACTAAAGCAAACAAAGCTCTTGAACTTTAAATATCCAACAAGAGGAGCTATTGACAAGTAAGACTTTACTTAGCAAATCTCAGTATCATTCGGAACCTTAATACAATCTTCCAGATCTACAAAGAAGGCCCACAACCCAGACATTTATCTTAACTTGGGCTCCACGTAAAAGATACTATCCTGATTTGAGACCAACTTTAAAATATAATGCTGCCATCCAGTACTTTTGCTTGCTTTCTTTAACTGTTGCTGAAACTGAGGAGGAGTGTGCCCACAGAGAGAATGGAAACATGGTCTTGGCTCATATGTTAGCCTTCTAGCTCGTCCATCCCCTCTCTCAGTCCTCAATCCTTAAACTCAAAGCTATTTCAGAGGGAAATCCTGTGATGGGAAATTTAGATTAACATCCCAGGACCTGGATTTCTGTCCCAGCGTTCCCATTATCTGAAAGACTGTGCATAATTCACCATCCTTCCCTGAGAACCAGGTCTCTGATCCATAAAAGGTGGGAATAGGATTGAATGCAAAGCTTTCAACTCTACTAGCCAATTATTCTACTAGTTAATGTGGTTACGATGATGAAATCAATTGTTTGATTTACATTGGTAGTTAGAGAAAGAGGGCCACAGTATTGTTGCACATAAGGTTATATAAAATACTCCCAAACAGTAGCAATGGTTTCTTTGTGTTGTTTCTTTTATGTTTGGAAAGAAACTAATCGTATGTCTCTCCGGTGATTTGGGGGGATGTTAATATCACGACTGCACTGGGAATTGGTTGGAGAGTCATTCCTTTATTTCCCTTTGGAATGCCATATCTTACTATAGCTACTTGGATATGGCTTTGCTCTAGTGCCGGGCAGAAAAAAACACAAAAGAAAACACATTCTTTTTAAGAAATTTGAATCACTTCTTCTTATTTCCATTTTCCTTTCTCGACTGACAAATACATTGAATTTCAGCTCTTTCCTGAACTTTGAGGTTTTCTACTTCAACGGACTTGCTTATCTTCTCATCTGGAATGTCAGAGCCCACAGGTTTCTGGTGGGAATGCAAACTTTCTTTATAAGGTTCAAGGCATTAGGCTACAAGAGATTTCTCAGGAAAATGCAAAACGATTGTCTACTGGACTGTGATTGCATCAGCTTTAAAAAGCAATGAAGCTGTGGGGCACCTGGGTGGCTCAGTGGGCTAAAGCCTCTGCCTTTGGCTCAGGTCATGATCTCAGGGTCCTGGGATCGATCCCCACATCGGGTTCTCTGCTCACTGGGGAGCCTGCTTACTCCTCTCTCTCTCTCTCTCTGCTTGCTTGTGATCTCTGTCAAATAAATAAATAAAATCTTTAAAAAAAAAAAAAAGCACTGAAGCTGTGCTTGCTTCTTCTGATAAAACTGGAATGATACAGAGAACACGATCATGTGCATGGCCCATGATGCACACTTTTGTGACGCTTTCCAGATTTTTGTCTATGGACACACCACCCTGAATACACTGGGTCTGGTCTGATTTGGGAAGCAAAACAGGGGGGAAAGACTGCCTAGTTACACCGAGGGGCCATAGGCCCCTCGTAAAGTAAAGAGCATTAAAGTAATATTCCCAAATTTTGCTACTTATCCACTGCCCTCCACTACGATGACCACGTTGGTTTCATATACACCCTTTACAAAATGAGCCTGGCTGGAGACTTAACAGGCTCCCACCTGCAAGACATTTCTCTTCTTTATCCCTTTGTTGATAGAACTACGTGCACACCTCACAGTGGAGCAAAGTCCAAAGCAGCTGGGAACCAGGGTTCCTTGCCCCACATTCCTCAAAAACTGCCATTCTAGGGAGCAATGCCAAGGTCTCGTCATGTGCTTCTCTGTGTTTTAAGCTGCTGCTGCTTCTGCTTCTTCTTCTTCTGCTTCTTCTTCTTCTTTTTTTTTTTTTTGTAAAAGTCTGTATTAGAGTTTGAACAACTGAATGATGAAATGCAGTCTTAGGCACAGATGCTGCAGGGAACAGCTTTTGAAATTCTCCAACATACTAAGTTATAATTGGGTTTTAATGCATAAAATGGCTGAGTAATTTAAATGTTTAGAAAAGAAAATAGTCTTTCCTAGAGTTTATGAAGTGGGAAGCCTATTTCTTATAATGATTAACTGTGAGTCATCATTTCAAACACAAGCATCCACTCGCATATGCCCAGATAAGGGGTGCTGAAGGCACACAACGATTTACCAAACTAGTGTCTCGGGATGACGGTTGCAGCACATTTTCGTCTGTGAAACGGAGATGGGAAGTAACAAACCATGAACCATGTTGAATTTGCTGTCTACCAGCCCCACCCTACTCAATGAAGAACGATGTTTTAAAAGCATATCTTCCATGTCTGTCTGCATAGGGTCCTGCTTGAAGACAGAGGTTGTACTAGGACTAGGAGGTCAGCAGCCTGCCAAATTTGTCACAGTGGCCTGGAGGCCTATTCCTGGTAACTGATCCGTCTGGCTGCTTCTTATGAAAGCCTCTCTCTGCTGTCAGGTTTGGGCCCCACACCATGAAAATCGCAACAGTGACAGTGGGCCCTCTTCCCCACGTCATGACCAAGTATGCAGACGATGTGTGCAAAGCTACCCCTGCCGGTCAGTTCTGAAAGCTCTGAGCCAAGAGACAAGTCTTTGTTGTACATTCCTCCTGCCCTTTAAGGCGAGGTTTGGATTTAGAAAACCTTGCCCTAAGCCTCAGAAGAACAGTATGCGGGCACGAGCTTTACCACTAAGCAGTGAATGCTGCCTGGATGTTTTCCTGGTAAGAAGAACATAGAAAAACATAAGTGACAATACCCACATTGACTTGTTAGTGTCCAATAGGATAATGCAGGCAAAGACATAGTGTAAGGAGCTTTGCAAATGCCGTGTGTTATCATAAGGGAAATGAGGCCTCTGAATTTGCTGGCAATGCTTCGGAGACGGAAAGAAGGAAAAGAAAACCTCAAAATCTGAAATGGTGGATTCCAAGTTATAGTGAATGTGACACAAATAAGCTAATAAAGAATGAGACAAATCAGTTTGGCTTGTATTAATGCGGGAAGGATGGACAGTCAATAGAGCTGAGCAGCCATGGGTTCAATCCAGTCTCTGCCCCAAAATAGCGGCGTAACCCCAGTGTGGTTGCCTATATTCTAGGAAGCTTTACAGATAGAGGAAGACTGAAAGTGATACATCTCCTTGGCATCAGTATCCCAACGAGGACCCTGTGGAAACACAGTGGTACCGTATGCTCAGGCCAGTACTGAAAGGTACATAGTCAGGCAGATGAGTCTCCCATTACCAACTGAGTCCCGGATTCTAACAGAATCCATTAGTTCTTCTGAGACGCGTCCTTCCCAACCAACGGAGCCAACCTCTTGTCTCAGCCGAAGGGTCAGTCAGTGTCAAGTCCATAGCATAGAGCCGGGATCATAAACTGCCACTCGAGTTTCTTCTAGTTCCCTTGCTAGCAAAACCAGAATGTGGCAAGAATTACCTAAATACCCTCGTGTGTTGAGATATAAAGGGAGAGCAGATAGAGTTACTTTGAATTTAAGCTGCATTTTAATGAAAAAATGTCCAAGTCACCATGATCTAAGCAAATGTTGAAGGAAAAAACACACACATGCACAGAGACATAGAGAGGGTGTGCAATCAGTAAGTCCATGCACATGGGCTAAAGCACAGTCTCCTACGACACGTTTATCTGGATTTGTAAACAAATAACACAGGGAACCCTAGGATCAGCATCCAGTGCACGGTGCGAGTAATGCCTGCCAGCCCGCCTTCCGACCTTGAGCGGGAAGTCCCAGCCGTGGGATCTGAACTTGCCGGCTACGTGGAGGGCCATTTAGCACATGGCTCAGCAGTCACAATAGGTGATAAGCAGAGGTTAGCGATAATACTATCACATTATTCAAATGTCAGTAGATATCATGTGCAAATTGTTTTAGAAACATCTCTCGATTTAATTTCATCCTTATACCATTAAGCTTTGGGGGCGAATACTATTGATCCCATTTTACAGGCAAGGAAACTGAGTGTTTAAGGGACCTCGTGTTTCTGAATCCAAAGGTCTCATTTTTCATTTTAGGCCATATTACATAAATTCCAATTTCAGGTTGAATCCCATAGTCTCTCTCTCTCTCTTTTTTTTTTAATTTTTAATTTTTATTTTTTTAATCTTTTTTTAAAGATTTTATTTATTTGAGAGAGAACACGAGAGAGAGAGAGAGAGCGCACGCACATGCAAGGATGAGCAGGGGGGAAGGGCAGAGGGAGAGGGAAAAGCAAGCTCCCCGCTGAGCAGGGAGGCCAACACAGGGCCTGATCCCAGGAGATCATGACCCGAGCTGAAGGCAGACACTCCACCAACTGAGCCACCCAGGGGCCCCCTGGATCCCGGAGTCTTCAGTAGAATGATCAGAAGTTCAAGTTCAGAAAGGAACTTGCA
Source organism: Martes martes (assembly GCF_963455335.1). NCBI lineage: Eukaryota > Metazoa > Chordata > Mammalia > Carnivora > Mustelidae > Martes > Martes martes. The sequence goes on along the minus strand of NC_137903.1, from coordinate 14,567,843 downwards.
ATTATTTGTTTGCATTTTTATATGGTTTCATTCTAGAAGGGCTTGGAAAACTCTGCAATGATCCACTGCCCAAGTGGCCCACTGGTCAGTGATCTTCAGTATCTACAACTGGGGCAGAGTTTTCGTGAGAGCACTTTGTGTTCTTCTCTCGTTCCCAGCTATCAGAAGGAGAGTGACCCTCACTGACTGTCACAGACTTTGACATTGAAGTATTGATTGCTTCAAAACTGCAAGAAAAATACAGCTCAGGTTTACAGGTTACGATCATAAAAAACCTTGGAAGAATTACTTATACTAAACGATAACAGTGTAAAATTCTGCGTATAAAGGAATTATGGTGATTTTCATTTTCTACTTTAGGTTGGTCTGTATTCTTAAAATATTTTACAATAGATATACACTACCTTGTTACTGGAGAAGTTACGTTAAAAATAACACAGTTGTACACTGGTCTGATGATTTTATTAAAAAATGAGTCTTTAAAACGTTCTCTCTTATTGGAATAAGACACTCACTTCATTCTGTGCTGGTTTTTTAAACTTATTAAAATGTGATCTGTAGTTATGTCATATTTATTTTGATTTCTATCATCTGACCTAGATGCATGACCTAGAGTAATTTAATCTCCCCATGAATAACACTACTACCTCCTTGCAGGGACGTGAAGTTTCTTAAAATTCACTAGCCCTCCATAGTTTTTCTTCCCTCTTGTTTAATATAGAATTTATTTCATATAAGCCATTGGACAATTAGCCTCTCTTAAATTGGCTTTTTGTGTATTACTCAGTTTCACCAACTGGTCAAATGAATAAATGAAAAAAAGGTATACAGCTATTGTCTACAGAGTCAGGTTGAATGTACGGAGAATGTGAAAAGTAAATGAGACCTGGTCACTCACCATCAAGTACGGCCTAAAAGATTCATATGCATAACCATGAATACGAGTGAAATGCGAAGGGAGACTGGGGAAAGGGAAGGTTAATTCCAAGTAGAACGGGAAGCCAGAAAGACTTTCCATTTAAGGAGACACTGAAGAAGGTTCTGGAAGATGGACAGTGTTTCATAGGCTGAAAATTGGGGGCATGATCAAGAAAGCACTTTTGCGTTCTCTTTACATCTCTAGCTCTTAGTATCATGCTTACATAAATCGTTTCCACTGTTTCCTTGCTCTTACTCACTGCTTAAATCTTAAGTCTTTGGTGGCTGAAATGAACAACGACGGAACATCTCTCATGCCCAAGAAACAACCATTTTCTGGTTGTTTCTGGGAGGAGAGCTGGGCTGGAGCCTGAGATCGTTACAGCCTTCTTGGCTATGAAGAAAACAGATTCTTTTGATACATGACAAAGCCAAATCTTTATCTATATTCTGCAAATTTGAGGATAGAAGGCAAGTTGTGTGTTTGTTCGGTTGATTTGCACTTAAAACTCTGAAAATACCTTTACATAAGGATGTGTTTACCCGTTTTCTGTTTGTTTGGTTGGGTTTTTCTGTAAAGTGCCTCCTTCCCCAAAGAAAGGTCTGCGGCGGCAAAGGGAAGCCGCGTACCTATGTTCGTTCGTTCTTTCTTTCTTTCTTTCTTTCAAGATTTCATTTATTTGAGAGGAGAAGAGAGAGAAAGAAAGAGAGAGTGAATGAGCAGGGGGGGAGTGGCAGGGAGGGAAGCAGACTCCCCACTGAGCAGGGAGCCAGCCGTGGGGCTGAATCCCAAGAGCCCAGGATCATGACTTAAGCGGAAGGCAGACGCTTCACTGACTGAGCCACCCAGTCGCCCCCCCCCCCCCGACCCTATATTTTCACATCTGCCAGGTAGGGATGCTTATAGTACCTACATCGGAGGATTACTATTCAAAGTATTTAGCAACAGTGAAAGCTTAATAAATGTATAAGATGGAGGAATGCATTTGCCCTCTCAGCAAAATCATCTAATTATTCTTGGGGGTGGGGAAGCCATGTGCACTCACACACACCAGGCTCTTCAACATCTCAGAGACTGCTTGTTGTCTCTATAGACGTATTGGCATTTGTATTCTCTACAAGTAGAAAACCTAGGCACAGTCCATTGACCCCCAAATGAAAAACCGGTCCTAAGAAAGTTATTTCACATTTTTTTTTTATGTCTAATTAACGGGTGAAGTCAAGACTGCATCTTAGTGACCAAGAACTTCACCGCGGCATTTTCAGCGATGCTGGAATCAGTACGTAAAGAATGCCGTTCTCTCGCTAGCAGTACATCGTCCACCCTTACTCTTTCCTTAACCCATCATCTACATTGTCTACATTGTTTTTATAACGGCTGATTGTGGTACACAGTTGACATTTGTCAACTCCCTGGTATCCCATGGTTAGGGATGTAAACGCAGCATTAAGGATCATCCTATTTAATATGGAATATGCACACAGAAAAGGGGCTCAAGTCCTCGTTAAAGGGAGGAAAAACAACGGGAAATAGGTATATGCTGAAAGGGACACTTATGAGAAGAAAAAGCTGTCTCAGGAAACATGAATCACACGGATAGAACGAGCATGGAATTCACTGTCCAGTCAACGGCCCGTCTGCCAGGAACCTGTGAGCCGTAACCTTTCTCTAATACTATAACCACCACTTGAAGAACCCCCGAGTTCCTGCCACACTGGAGCATGTCAGTGAACACATATCCAGATGCAAGGAGAAGCCTCCAAGGACAGGAGTGATCGGGCTGGGGTTCACCATCGTCACCGTCCCTGTCACCATCCTAACAGGGCCATTCACTGACCACCAACCAAACCCAGGGCTAAATTCTTTCAGAAATGTGTTCACCTAATCCCCTACAACTGCGCTATTCCCATTTCACTGATGAGGAAAACGAGGCAGAACAAGGTTGAGCGGCGCGTGTAAGCTCCTGGCTAGCAAGTGAGGAAGCCCCGATTTGAACACAGACCTGCCTCACTCCCAAAAGCCTTCCTCTTAACCACCCTGATTCACCGCCTTCTCACCTTCTAAAGGATTTACGGGACGGAGCAGTGACTAAAAGAGCAAGAAACTCAGTAATATAAAAACCGTGGTCTCACTCAAGGCCTGCAGAAAAGCCATGTTTTGAAATGAAAGCATCAATGAGCCGAGAGAAAACACACACACATCTCCTCGGGAATTTTATTAGCATTTTCTTCCCTGCTGAAACTTTTAATGCGGCTCTACAATGTATTCATTGCAAGGTGCCATTAGGGCTGGGCTCACTTCTAGTGTTACCAATTCATGAGCACATTAATAACATAGTTAATATGAAGTGTTTAGAGCCTCCACATCGGTGACAAATACGACTCAGCCAAATTTCCTGACCACTGAGGCCACGGAGGAACAATTTGGTAGATTTCATCAACAGTTCTAATTATGTTCCTGTCAAGTCGAGAACGAAGTAATCCATAACTGGGGGGTGCTGGAAGACAGTGGCACAGAAGAGTAATTTATGCCCCAGACACAGGGTCCTTTTTGTAGTTAGTGTGCACAACGCTTGACTAACAAGTGGGTTCAAAAAGGAATGTATTAGGGAAAACACAGCCCTCTCTGTTGGAGAGGCTTGTCAGGTGTAAGCTTAGGAGGAGTTATGAGGTAATGACTTCCAGAAGTCTTGTTTATACAAGCATCTGGAGTTCAGGGCTCTCGGCAGGGTCGGAACTACGGCTGTAAGATGTAGGATATCAGCTCCAAGCCTCTCTTGGACTTTTTTCCCCCCCCCAACTGCTGCATTTGAGCCGCGTCTCCAGAGAGGATCTGTGGGCAGACTTTTAAGTGTGACAGGAGGGATGCTGAATGGAGTGAGCCAATGACGAGTCAACTTAGGGAATAGATTTTTTAAAAATAACAGTTCAATCCTCAGATAGCATTATCATCAGAGATACAAAGATACTGTTAGAAGGGGGGGGGAGGACCCTTTTATGAAGCTATAAATAATGTGCTAATGGAATGTGCAAAGGAATTGTTAGGAACAGTAAACTGAAATGTCACAACAGCCCTGCGCGCTGCCACCCCCACAACTGAACTATGGGACAGACAATTAGAAACGAGTGGGGCCGGAGCAGGAAGAGGGGGGAGGGAGGGCGCCATGCAGTTCTGAGTGATTTTCCACTGCCATCTATATTGGGATGCAGCTCCTGTTCTCTCCAACAGGGTAATTTTATACATGGCATTCTTATTAGATATTTCAAACGGGGGAGGGGAAGGAGGAGGAAGAGTTATGTGTCTGCTGCCTTTTTTTTTTTTCTTTTTTTAAGAGTTAAGGCTTGTAATGTTAGCAGCCGCTTGGTTATTATTACCGATCAGTTGTTAATTAAAATAAAATGAAGCTTTTTAAACTTCAACACCGTATTGCAAATTATGCAAAAGACACAACTAATTGCATTATTAGCAAAAATTACATTTAAAAATAGCTCCACACAAAGAACTAAAATTATCTAATCTAAACTTGCTTTTACCAAATGAAGCCTGAGGAGACAGAGCTCTGGGGAAAACAAGGGTTTTTCTGTCTCTCATTCAACAAAGAGAGAGACAGAGAGACAGAGACAAAGAGAGAATAAAGCCTGAAACTTTATTACTAAATATTAATAGAAATAAGAAATACATTTTAAATTACCAAAGACAAACTATTAGATGACGATGTTAGGTCATTCTTACCCAACACAACAGGATATGCATTTGGACACAGTTAATTCTAAATCATCTACAAATAATTTTCCAGGCAATGGGTTGAAGGAAGCCAGACTCATCATTATTAATAAGGCCTTTTTGGGTTTTTAAATGTAAGGATTGCTCAAGAGATGGGACATAAATAAGCCCCAAATGCTAAGAAAGATATTTGTCATTTGCTGGCCACTTAGGTGCCATACACACACACACACACACACACACACACACACACACACATTAAAGTTCGAAGACTATCATCCACTATTCTTTTTCCCCAAGTTGCTTCTTTTGCCTGGGTGGATAGCTGGGAGCTAGCTGGGAGCTGCCGGTGTCTGCAAATGAATTTTCATGCTTTATTTTGCCACCCAGAGGCTTCAAGGTCCCTAAAGGTCCATTTGGGCTCACTCACGCCCTGTAACTGGCATATACGAGTGCAAAAGAAGAGGGTGCACTCATCTCTGCGAGCAAGCACTACCGAATGGCTCGGTCGATATCATTGTGCATTTAGTATTTTTTGGATTAAATATTTTTCCTATCCCCCCTACCCCCACGTTCAAAGCCACCACCATCTCTCAGGAGTGGCATCTGTTTCAGTGAAAGTAAAACATTATATGGACGAAAGGACAAGTATGATACACTTTTGGGGGAATTCCTTCTTGCTCAACACGGACAGAAGCTCCCAAGCTGAACAGAAAGTTCCTTTTCACTATGAGTTTTGGCCAGTTTCCTCCTGTAGGTGGAGAATACAAGTATTATTCTCCTAAGCCACAAGAGAGAAAGAAGTTACTTACGGAAATGTCATCCCACTTCAAGATCATACACATAAGCCTTTTTAATAAACAGTCAGGGACTGGGGAGAATCTTGTATCTAACAGCTCTGGGAATAAAAGCAGCGATCTACTCTGGTAGAATGACAGTATTCACTAATGAGTGACCGGCTAATCCGACGGCAAGCCCCGCAGTCCGGTGGAGGGCAAGGCTATTTCATTTCATTATATTCTTTTTTCTCTTTCTAAAGATTTCATTTATTTGAGAGAGAGTGAGAATGCACAAGCAAGGGGAGAGGCAGGCAGAGGAAGAAGCAAGCTCCCCTCTGAGCAGGAAGCCCGAGGTGGGACTCGATCTGAGGACCCCAGGATCATAACCTGAGCTGAAGGCAGGTGCTTCACTGACTGAGCCACCCAGGCGTCCCCATTATATTCTTTTTTAAAAGTCTACCACCAGGGGTGCCTGGGTGGCTCAGTGGGTTAAGCCTCTGCCTTCGGCTCAGGTCGTGATTTCAGGTCCTGGGATGGGATCGAGCCCCACGTTGGGCTCTCTGCTTGGCAGGGAGCCTGCTTCCATCTCTCTCTGCCTGCCTCTCTGCCTACTTGTGATCTCTGTCTGTCAAATAAATAAAATAAAATAAAAGTCCACCACCAGCTTCACTTTTTTTTTTTTTTAAAGATTTTATTTATTTATTTGACAGAGAGAGACCACAAGAGAGAGGGAACACAAGCAGGGGGAGTAGGAGAGGGAGAAGCAGGCTTCCTGCTGAGCAGAGAGACCGATGTGGGCCTCGATCCCAGGACCCTGAGATCATGACCTGAGGGGAAGGCAGACGCTTCATGACTGAGCCACCCAGGCACCCCAAGCTTCACTTTTTAATTTGATTTCATTTTTCTATTGCAGGCTGTCCACCGAGATTTAAGACAATAACAGAAAAACTGAACAGAACAACTGAACGGCTGAAAGACAATGACTGCACTAAACTCGCATTAATGGTAAAAGTACCCTGTGGTCACAGTTCTCCACCACTTCGCTCCGACACTCGTGAGCTCATCAGCCGGACGCTCACTCATCTCACGGAATGCTTGCAGATAGGAAGTGCTCAGAAAAATTGCCTGTGCATTGACCTCTGTCAGGGAAAACTGGCTATTTTATCAAAAGAACAAAAAAAGGTGCATTTCGGATATTATTATGATAAAAATATTATTCCATCACACAGTATTTTGAAATGTATAATTTAGAGATAACACATCAGGTGAGGAAACCCATTTGGTCACACAAATCCAACAATAAGATCCAGAGCCTTTAGAATCCAAGTCTGTGGGTATCATCACCAGCCACGGCAACAATTCCCTAGGCTGTTTCGTGTTAAGAGTAATTGTAAGATATCGGTTTGTAGATCTGCAGGCTTTATGGTATGATGATACTTTACTGCTTCTAGGTAGCTTGGCCACTCTTCAAAGTCCAGACTCATCACTTCTGTGAAAATTTCGACATAAAAATTGGCCAATTAGTACCCTCGTTGGTGTTCTTTTTTTGCCCCTCTTTAAAGGAATAGTCAGTAGATACTGCTTAAGGCTAAATTTAGGGGAGAGAAAGATCATCTGTCTAAATCAAGGTGGTTAATCCAATTACCAATTTCTCTCAGTATAGTTGCCCTCAGGCTACTGTATATCATTGTTCATCTAAAAAGTGTTCTTCAGAGACTTTGCTGGGGAAAACCTGCCAGCACTGTGCTACCCGTTCATAGCTCTATAGAACGAGCAGGTGTCATCATAGCATGAGCAACGCATATGTTGAGGCTGGCTTGGGGAGAGTCCCGAATGTCATGTTATGGCATTGTTCTCCACGCAGTAGGAGGAGCGGGGCCCTGAATGTCAACGGTCTCCAGTTCCTCATTTTAGAACGAAGAAAGGGAACAGCACTGTCCTAACTAACAGCACCACAATGAGGATGGCGTAAAATAACTGCGCAGTTAATGGATTTTGCAAGCTTGTAAAACGAGATGAGAAAGAATCAAGATGATGTGGGAGGGTTTTTTTCGCCATGGAGGTGGGCATAAAGGGTGAGCCATTAACAAAATCAGATGGTCAGGAAGTGATAACTTGGAAAAGAAGAAAGGAAACACTGAAAAATGGGCCCATGGCTCTTCGGGCAGCACACCCAAGTGGCTGTGACCAGCATTTTGAAGGGTTACTGGTGTTGAGAAGACAGCTTGGGACTGGAATGTGCAAATGGGTGTTACACGCACAGATGTGGAACAAAGATAATGCCAGATGCCAGCAGCTGGGTAGCAATGGAAACAAAATGTCATCTAAGAAACAGGGAGAAATTCAGGCCAGTACGGGATCATATAAGCTGAGGAACAAGAAAGTGTTCAATACAAGGAAGTGCTGTTAAACACAGCGGGAACTCAAAAATATAGGAACTCAAGAAAGACCAATGGATTCCAGGGCTGGAAGGTCACTGAGGACCACAGAGGCAGGAACTGAAGGCCAGTGGTGATGACACAACACAGGACCACAAGTAGGCTGGGACAATTTGGTGGAGACCAGGTCCATGAAACATTTTTATGAGAAAACTGATGGCGAAGGAAGTGAGAAAAGCATGGCAGCTCTTTGAGCAGCTATCAGGGTGTGGGAAGTTTTTTTGTTTGCTTGTTTGTTTGTTTTTTGTTTTTCCTACAGCAGAAAAGGGGTCATCGGAACCAGAGGAAGTCAGCATGTGTGGGACCAACCCATAAAGCTAAGTGTCAGGGAACCTAGGCAGGGCTGGGATTACCTCGTCAAGGAGGTGTGTTTCACCAGAGGTGGGAGAGAGGAGAAGATGACAAAACGCTATTGAACTTGACAATGGAAAAGAGTGACAAGACGAAGAGCATGACAATGTCCAGTCCTTTAAAAGAATTACAAGGTAATCATTAACAGGAGTCATGTGAATTAGAAAAACACAGCCCAATAATAATAATAATAATAATAAGTGGCTGTAATATTTATATTACAACAGTTAACAAGGGCACTTAACACAATTTTTTGATGTTTTGCAAATGCAGTAACTGCTTGATTTATTGAAGCTTCTACTTTTTTAAATCCCTTTGCTCTAGGATCATGTGGACTTAGCTCAACAGAGTCACACTGTCTCAAACAACAGAGTTAAAAAGAAAAAAAAAATACACACACACACACACACACATGCTGAATTCAGTATTTGCCTTCCAAATAAATGCAATATTTTGGGCACTCTGGGTCCTGCTTATGCTGGTTGAGCAAAGAAGCTAATGACACAATCTTTAACAAAACCTTGGAATGGTAAATAAAAGATAAATTTTTATCATTAGACTGATTTTCAAACCTAATAAAAATAATTAAGGTAATCGGTAAGTTTTACAAAACACAATGTCCCACCTCAGACCTATTAATAGTAAATCATCTTATAAACCCCAAACTTTCTTGTCCTCTAGTTTCCTTTATTGAGGTTGTGCCTTTAGGCTTCCCATGGCAAGAATCAGTTCTGTTAGTCTCCAATAATTCGAGGACAGAGAGAATAAAATGAAACAAGAAAATTCGGTTCCTCTCTCACCTGTGAGTTAAGACCCATGAGGAGCAAGTCATTGAATTTAAGTGCACATCTCTTATTATTTTGTCTGTTTTCACTGTTTTTATTTCTATAATCATAGGCCTAGCAAGACCGTAATCTCCCAGTGGGAGCCTGGCACAAGCACATGGGATGACCAGCTAGGCAGCAGAAAAACAGGCGATCTCTCTCCTCTTCCCTCTCTGTTGTATAAAAGGGGCTTGGCATGAATGGGTCTTACAATAGCACCAACCATCTCTTATTTTTTTCTGCACAATCATCAACATCAGCATCAAGTGGTGTGGCGGCTCCGCGACACATTGTGGCAGCAGAGTGAGCCCAGCATGCAAACGTTTTGGCTAATTTAAAATCCTTGTGCAGCAGAATCAAACATGACAAGACGATGGCAAAAAGAGAGGCTATTATCCCAAACGAGAGCGGGTGGACGGCTGAAATTGGTTTGAGTGGCAGAGACAAAAGAGGGGGAAAGAAGAGACATAACTGAGAATGATAATCCCAGATAAAACAGGCTGCTAGATATACAGGTATACCCATGCAAAGACTCTCTCTCTCTCTCTCTCTCTCTCTCTCTCTTTTTCTCTCTCAGGGAAGAAAAGGCGATTGCTTCTAAGCTTTAGTACTGGGCAGATCAAGCAGAAGAAGACCTTAACAGGAAGGAATACCAAATAAACTACCGTAGGATAAAGCATTGGTCCATTCACAGGCAAAAAATATATTTAACTTTAAAAAAACATAAAACTATCCATCGACCTCTCCAATTTTTAGAATACTAAAACTGCCATTTCGGGCTTGAAGGAATGTGTTGCTATCTGTCATTTCTAGGAAGAGAAGTGGGGAGTCAAGGATTTCGGACTGGCAAATCCTGAGATAAGCCAATGAGTTTGTGCCCAGAGCCTAAAGGTTTCCTCAAGTCATCACGAGGATTTGAGGGGACTGCTACAAGATGCTGGTGTAGGGAACCCCTGAATTTGCCTCTTCCCACAGACACTCCAAATCTATAGCTACATATGGAATAAGTCCCATTTAAGAAGATCTGGAAACTAGATGAACTATTTCTCCACAACAAAGATAAAAAGACCATATCTATATGGACAGGAAAGGCCAGAGACATGGTCTTGACAAAAACCCCACACTGGGTCCAGTGACACACAAAAGAAAGGGGTCTTACCACTCTGGGGATTCTTTCAGAAAAGTGAGGGGTTGGCATCCTAGAAAAGGCACCCCAATCTCTGGCATCTGCATCAGAGAGGAGTCCTCCAAACATCTGGCTTAGGAAGCCAACAGGACTGATGTCCAAGGGACCGAAAATGCTATGGGCTGGGATTCCCCTTTTAAAGGAATCATGTGCAATCTTACTCAACCCAAGAACGAGCAAAACAAACAAACAAACAAACACATCAGTCTGAAAAGTGCCTAGACCATATAAGATGCAAATTCATTTGTCAATCTAAAAGTACCTGCTGGAGGGCAAGGGAATGGTTGAAAGTCTCCCCAGAGATGGAGGAGCTGGTGGATGCCATTTTGCACACTCCATCTACCCAGCTAGCACAGGTGGACGAGCTCAGAGGCAGCACCCTCCTAGGGCCACGGTAAGACAGTGGGGGTGAGTAGTCATGGCACTGTCCAACTGCCTTGCCGAAGCCAGAGACTGTGGGTGGTTGCAGCACTCCCCTGATTCTTGGCTAGAGCAGGCAAGCACCAGCAGTCATTCTCCCACTCTTTGCCTGGGGCTGGCAAATGTAAGCAGTTGTTGCCTTCTCCCACTCTCAGCCTAAAGCCAGCCCGCATGCACAGACAAGGCATTCTCTTGCTGCATTCCTGAAACCCGCAGGTGTACACAGTCAAGACATTTTCCTGCTGCCTTTCCAAAGCCAACAAGTGTGCCCTACCCCCCACCATCTCCGGCTGCCCTGCTAAAGTCGGTGGGCTCACACAGTCCACACAGAGGACACCCCTTGATCATCTGGGCCTGGTGGCCAAGATGGCTCACATTCCTGCACTCCACGGGAATGTAACAATCAGAAAGACAGTTCTTGGCATGGCACCACCCCCAGGGCACTGCAGATAGCAGACTGAAACAGAACCCAGTCTTCCTGTGAAAAAGACGTATTTACTTAGCCTGGAGCTTTGGCCTAAAGGACAGGCTTTAGGTTTCCCACACATCTAGAGGCTAAGGAGACACCCTGAGTAAATGTAAGCAGGGAGACACCATCTTTGTGCACATCCTTGGCCTTACTACATTTTGACAAGAGCTTCATAAAGGAGCTTATATACTCATCAGGAACCCTAACTGTCACAAATGTGGCCAAAGGGACACCATCAGATCAGTCAGGAGGCCAGTAGGGATTAGGACTGAAGCTCCACAGAACTATGCATATTTGCATCTTTAAAAGGAGCTACCTGAGGGTCTGGCTTCCAATCAGCCTAAAACTAGGTGCTAAGTAGGACTCCCTCACTTGGAACACTGATATGTCTTAGCAAATCCTTAGCAACAAGGACATATCAAGAATAAATCTGGTGGTTTAGGCAATCACAAGGGTTTGAGAGGCAGCCAAGCACTAGGACAAGGTTGAACAAGAAGCTTCATCACCTGCACAAGTCCTTTCCTTTAAGACTGAGAGAGGAAGCTTCTTCCTCTAACACATAGGAACAAATACAGAGAGTTAAGCAAAACGATGAAACAGAGAAATATGTTCCAAATGAAAGAACAAGACAAAACCTCAGGAAAACTGTCTTAATGATAGAGAGAAAAGTAACCTATCCAATAAAGAATTCAAAGTAATGGTCATAAAGATGCTCACTGAACTGTGGAGGAGAATGGATGAACACACTGAGTACTTGAACAAAGGGATAGAATATATAAGAAAGTATCAAACAGAAATCAGAGAGCCAAAAAATACAGTAACTAAACTAAAAAATACACTGAAGAGGTTCAACAGCAGACTGGATGGAGTAGCAGAACGAGTTAGTGAGCTGGAAGACAAAGCAACAGAACTCACACAGACAAAGCAGAAAAAAGAATTAAAAAAAAAAAATTTAAAAATGAAGACAACCTAAGAGAGCTATAGAACAGCACATGGAGTAACATTCACATTACAGGGGTGCTAGAAGAAGAAAGAGAGAAAAAGGGCAGAAAACTTATTTGAAAGAATAATGGCTGAAAAATTCCCTACCTTAGGGAAAGAAACAGACTCCAGGACTTGAGGAATCCCAGAGAGTTCCAAGGAAGATGAACAAGTAAGAGATCCACACCAATACACATTATAATTAAAATATCAAAATTTAAAGATAGAGAATCTTAAAAGCAGTAAGAGAAAAGCAAATTGTTACGTACAAGGGAAGCCCCATAAAACTACCAGCAAATTTCTCAACAAAAACTTTGCAAGCCACTGGCATGATACTTTTCAAGTGTTGAAAGAAAAAACTTCCAATGAAGAATGTTCTACTCAAAAAGTTATTATTCAGATTCAAAGGTGAGATAAAGAGTTTTCCAGACAAGCAAAAGCTAAAGGAGCTCAGGGGTTGCCTGTTGGCTCAGTCAGTTAAGCATCTAACTCTTGATCTCAGTTCAGTTCTTGATCTGAGGGTCATGAGTCCATGTTGGGTTTTCATGCTGGATGTGGAGCCTAGTTAAAAAAAAAAAAAAATTTTTTTTTAAGTTAAAGGACTAAATCACTACTAAACCAGCCTTACAGGACATGGTAAAGGGACTTCTTTAAGCTAAAAAATAATGGCACTAATTAATAATAAGAACATATACAAGAGCAAAAATCTCACTGGAAAGGGCTAATATTTGGTAAAATCGTGGATTAACTACTAATAAAGCTATATGAATATTTAAAGACAAAAATAATCAAATTAAAACTACAATAATCAGTAAAGGATACATAAAATTAAAATATGTAAAATGAGACAGCAAAAACATAAAACATGTTAGGGGGTAAAAATGTAGTTTTGGAATGTGTTCAAATTTAAGTTGTCGACAACTTAAAATAGTTTGTTATATACGTTAATCTTGCGGTAACCACAAAGCAAAAACTTAAGAGTAAATACACAAAAGAAAATGAGAAAGGAATCTAAATATAATGGTAAAGAAAGTCATCAAACCACAAAGGGAGAGAGAAAAAGAATAAGGAAGGAACAGAGATGAACTACAAAAACTGCCAGAAAACAATTAACAAAATGATAATAAGTACATAACTATGAACAATTACTTTAAATGTAAATGGCCCAAATCCTCCAGTCAGAAGACATAGGGCCTGAATGGATTAAAAAACAAGATATATCTATATATTGCTCCTAAGAGACTCACATCAGAAGTAGGAACATACACAGACTGAAAGTTAAGGATGATATGAAAATGCAATCAGATAAAATAGACTCTAAAACAAAGACTGTAATGAAAGACAGACAGGGAGAGTGCGTAACGATAAAGGGATCAATCAGCAAGAAAACTTAAGATTTATAAATATATATGCAACCAACACAGGAACACCAAAATATATAAATCAAATATTATTAATATGCCTAAAGGAAGAAACTGACAATAATATAATAATAATACGGAACCTTAACATACCACTCACATGAATGGATTAATCATCAAGAAAGAAAATATGGAAACCAGACCTTAAACAATACAGTAGATCAGATGGATTTAATAAATATATACAGAACATTCTTTCTAAAAGCAGCAGAATACACATTCTTCTCAAACACACATTGAACATTCTCCAAGACAGATCACATGTTAGGCCACAGAAAAGTCTCAATAAATTTAAAAAGACTGAAATCATAGCAAACATCTTTTCTGACAATAATGGTATGAAACCAGAAATCAATTACAAGAAGAAAACTGGAAACACTACAAATACATGGAGATAAAACAACGTGTTTGAACAACTACTGGGTCACAGACAAAATCAAAGGAGAAATTAAAAAATACCTTGAAAATGAAAACAAATATGTGATATAACAGTGTGCCTGGGTAGCTCAACCAGTTAAGCATCTGCCTTCAGCTCAGGTCATGATCTTGGGGTCTTGGGATTGAGCCCTGCATCAGGCTCCCTATTCAGCTGGGAGTCTGATTCTCCCTCTCCCTCCGCCTCTCCCCACTCCCCTTCCCTATCCTCCTCATGTGCTCTCTCTCTCAAAAAAGTCTTTAAAAAAAAAAATGATATACCAAAATCTATGGGATGCAGCAAAAGTGATTCTAAGAGGGAAGTTCATTGCAATATAGGCCTATTTAAAAACAATCAAACAAACAAACAAACAAACCACAAGAGAAATCTCAAAGAAACAATTTAACTTTATACCTAAAAGAACTAGAAAAAAGAACAAAGGAAGCCCAAGTTAGTAGAAGAAAGGAAATAATAAAGATCAGAGTGGAAATAAATGAATTATAGACTAAAATAAAATAGAAATGATCAATGAAACTATGAGCTGGTTCTTTGAAAACATAAAAAGAAATGGACAAACTGTTAGCTAGTCTCACTAAGAAAAAATAGGGGGATCAAATAAATAAAATCAGAAATGAAAGAGGAAAAGTTGTAAGTGATAATAAAGAAGTAAAAAGTATATAAGAGATTACTACGAATACTACGAATAGCTCTAAGCCACCAAATTGGATAACCTGGAAGACATGGTTAAATTCCTAGAAATTTACAATCTTCCAAGACTGAATCATGAAGAAATAGAAAATCTGAATAGACTGATCACTAGTAAGGAGATCAAATCAGTAATCAAAAACCTCACAGCAAACAGAAAACTAGTACTAGATAGCTTTACTGGTGAATTCTATCAAATACCAAGAAAAGATTAAATTCCTATCCTTCTCAAATTCTTCCAAAAAATTGAAGAGGAAGTAATGCTTCCAAACTCATTTTATGAGGCCAGCATTACCTTGATATCAAAACCAGACAAAGACACCATGAAAGAACAAAACTATAAGCCAATATCCCTGACAAACAAGATGCAAGTATCTTAAACAACATATTAGCAAACCAAATTCAATGACATAGGAATAGGATCATACACCATGATCAAATGGGGTTTATTCTAGGGATGCAAGGATGGTTATTTGCAAATTAATCAATACCACATAAAAAATTAAAATATAAAACCATATGATCATCTCAATGGATGCAATAAAAGCATTTGACAAAATGCAACATCCATTTATGATAAAAACTCTCAACAAGGTGGGATTGAGGGAACATACCCCAACAAAATAAAGGCCATATACAGTATAACATACTCATACTCAATGGTGAAAAGCTGAAAGCTTTTCCTCTATGATCAGGAACAAGACAAGGACATCCTTTCTCCCCGCTTTTATTCAATAAAGTATTAGACATCCTAACCACAGCAATTAGGCAAGAAAATGTTTAAAAAGGCATACAAATTGGAAAGGAAGAAGTAAAAATATCACTATTCACAGATTACAGGATACTATACACAAAATACTTTAAAGACTCTACCCAAAAAACAACCATAAAACCCTGTTAGAATTAATAAATGAATTCAATAACACTGCAGGATTCAGAATTAATATGCAAAATTCTTACATTTCTATAAGCTAATAACAAACCTCAGAAAGAGAAATTAAGACAATAATCCTATTTATAATTGCATAAGTACCCAGGAATTCATTTAACCAGGGAGGTGGAAGACCTGTACACAGAAAGCTATAGGACAGCGATGAAAGAAACTGAAGATAACAGAAATAAATGGAAAAGTATTCCATGCTCACAGACTGGAAAAATTAATATTGTTAAAATGTCCGTACTACCTGAGGCAACCTACAAATTCAAAACCATTCTTATCAAATTACCAATGGCATTTTCCCAGAACTAGAATGAATTATCATTAAATTTATATGGAACCATAAAATATCCTTAATAGGCAAAACAAATTTGAGAAAGAGAAATGAACCTAAAGGTATCACACTCCTGATCTCAAACTATATTACAAGGCTATAACCATCAAAACAGTACGGTACTGGCATTAAAAATAGATACACAGATCAGTGGAATAGAATAGAGAGCCCAGAAATAAATCCACACATATATGGTTAATTAATTTATGACAAAGGAACCAAGAATATACAATGCAGAAAGAATAGCCCCTTCAAAAAATGGTGAAAATTGGAAAAATGGTGGAAAAAATGGTGAAAATCACCACATGCCAAAAAAAGAAAGAAATTGAACCACCATTCCACACCATATATAAAAATTAACTCAAAATGAATTAAAAATTTGAAAGTAGGACTGAAACCATACAACTCTTAGAATAAAACATAGGCAATAAACTCCTTGACATTGGTCTTGGCAATGTTTTTCCAAAAGGCAAGGGAAACAAGCAAAAACAAGAGAGTGGGACTACATCAAACTAAAAAGCTTCTGCACAGCAAAGGAAACCATCAACAAAAAGAAAAGGCATCCTACTGAATAGGAGAAAATATTTACAAATCATATATCCAATAAGGGGATAATATCTAAAATATATACAGAATTCATACAACTCCATATATTTTTTTAAAAATCTGATTTTAAAAATGGGGAGAGGATTTGAATAAATCTTTTTCCAAAGAAGACACATAGATGGCCATTAGGCACATGATAAGATGCTCAATGTCACTAATTATAAGGGAAAGGCAAATCAAAACCATAATGAGATATTACTTTACACTTGTCAGAATGGCTATGACAAAAAAAGACAAGAAATAACAAGTGTTATTAACAATTAAGGATGTGAAGAAAAGGGAACCCTCATGCACTGTTGATGGAAATGTAAACGGATGCAGCCACTCTATAAAACAGCAGGGAGGTTCCACAAAGAATTAAAACCAGAACTACCATGGGATTCAGCAATTCCACTACCAGGTATCCATCTGAAGATAATGCAAACACTAATTTGAAAAGATATCCAACAGCCGAGATACGGAAGCAACCTGTGTCCATCGTGGATGAATGCGTAAAGACCGTGTGATACATATACACTGGAACACCACTTAGCCATAAAAAAGAATGACATCTTCCCATCGGCAACAACATGGATGGACCTGAAGGGCACTATGCTAAGTGAAATAAGTCAGACGGAGATAGACAAATACCACATGATTTCATTTACGCATAGAATTTAAGAAACAAAACGAACAAGCAAACAAAATAAAAGAAAATCCAGGTTCGTAAAAACAGAGAACAGACTGGTGATTGCCAGAGAGGAGGGGGCTTGTGGAGCAAGCAAAATGGGTAAAGGACGTCAAGAGGTACAAACTTCCAGTTACAAAACAGTCAATCATGGGGATGTACCATACAGCATCGGGAATGTATCCAGTAATGTTGTATTAACTTTGTATGGTGACAGATGGTAATTAGACTTACTGTGCTGATCATTTCACAATGTATCCAAATAGTCGCTATGTTGTATACCTAAAACTAGGAGAACATTGCATGTCAGTTACACCCAGAGTGAGGGTGGGGGAAGAATCTGATATCGTCAGCTAGAGGAGATAAAGAATGCATTCTGAAAGGCAGCAGGGAGCTCAAAAGCAGGCAGATGGGGTCCAGAGCCACGAACCTTGACCACAGCTTCTAGCACACCAGCTTCTAGCATACGGAAAAATGACCTGCGGGATCCGTCAAGGAGCTGTCCTTTGTAAGATTAACAATTTAAAAAGTGCTGAAATTAATTCTGTCTAATAGTGATGGGTGCAGACTTCTTATAAAGTAGGTTACAAGGTCAGCCAGCTTTCAGAAGCTTTACATTGAGGGCTTTTTTTTTTTTTTTTTTTTTTTTAAATAGAGTTAGGGCAACATACAGCTAAAAGCCCTAGTACAATCCAGATATGGGAGATGATCATTTCTCGAGTCTACATCCTCAAAATCATCTCTTCATTTATGTAACTGGCATAAATGGAGACCAAAGCCTTGCTTCTAGCTCTTGTGTTCTATCTGTACCCACTGGATAAAACACTTTCTTCTGTTTTGTATCTCCCTCCTAGCTGAGCACCTGAACCCAAGTATTGAGAAGAAAGAATGAGATCCTTTCCTGTTTACTCATGTCACAGTATCCCAGGATCATCAAGTGAATGGGTTCTGATTCTGGTAATGGACGAAAGAAGCTTTAGTACGGTGTCAAAAATTGGTTTAATTTCTTTTTCAACCTACAAAAGTGTTTTCGTTAGTGTACGGACATCATACCACTAAGTGACAATTAGCATACATACGCTTTGTCATTTTTCTCTCTGGTTTTGATAATGACTTTGAAACCTTGACACTCCCTTTTCTGATAATGCAGTGACTAGAGTCGCACATTGTTAAGACATTTGATGCATTTTAGAATACTGTGACATTATTTTAAAAAGAGTGAAAATTACTGACAGGGATCATATTCATGACTTTGGCCTCAATTTATTATGCTCTAACCAACTACATTAACCATAAACGGCATTGCCTTAAGGTTGAAATAATTGTTAAATAGTTAACAGTTATCAGAAATCAACCCAAAATTGCATGGATAGCCTCTTCGTTGAAGGGTACTGTGGATCTTCAAATTAAAAAAGGATTTGTTTTTCTAACTTCTGGAGAGGGAGCAAGACAGGGAGAAGTAAAGAGAAGTCGAGAGACACAGATAGAGAGAAGGGGAAGAGAGAAACACTCATAAATACTGGGCAGACTCCCAGCAACGGCTTTCCAATAGCCCTCTTCCCTGTGGGGAAGTCTCGGAGCACACGGTAAACACCATATTCTTAACTTCAGAGGCGAGCAGTCTGGTCAGCAGCTGTTTGCACACCACCCTTATCCTGGGGGATTCTAGAGGAATTCAATCAGGAAATAAACGTAGAGGTACACGAGCACTGGGCAAAACCAGCTGCCAGCTTCATTCAAGACAGAACTTTAACATGAAGGAACAAGGGCTAGGAGCGGTTTGCTGCCCGCTTTGGAAAGCAGTCAAGAAAAATGACTTCCCAGGACAGTGGCCAGCCAGGTAAAAACCTAAAACAATAAGACAGGTAGCTGATGGCAGCTTTCCTTTATCATACTAGCACCTCTCAACCTCTTCTCTGCCTGCGGGAGCAGGTGCAGCTTGGAGACTAGAATAAAAGACAAGGTTAGCATCCTGCTCTAACATAAAACCTTTCCAAAATGTACCTGCTAGTTCACCCAGGCTCAGCAAATACAGCAAACACCCCTTTAATTGTGATAATTACGAATCTCTACATTGAAAAAACAAAAAGGAGAAAATATATGGGCTTAGGGTGCCGCAGATGATTTTGAAAAAGAGATACATAATTTTCATCAGGAGGTCCAATTTTCATATCTGGTTTTTATTTTTCAAACCCAAATTAAGTAACACTCTAATATAAAATACATGTTTGGCCATAATCCATTTGTCCAGGAGCTCATTGCCAGACTGGACGAAGTAATGCCAGGAGATACTTTCTCCACTTTTCATACTGGCAAGAATGATTCCAATGAAATACCCAACATCCAAAGATCATTTTGGAGGCAGGGCCGTGTTACTTATGAAATCTATGGTCTCGGCCTCTTCACAGTGCCTAGTTCTATGTCAAGTTCTTAATTTCCTTTTACTTTTCTGTCTCAGAGTTAAATTTATATCCTCAACCTGTGTCTTCGGAGAATCCCGGTTCACAGTTACACGAGGTCACTGCTTACGACGGAAGTCCGAGGCAGGTCTGCAGGGCATCTCAGTAATCTTCGCTAGCACGGACTTACTTACGAGGGACCCCAGTTGGAAAGGTGGGCCCAGAAGTCTGTTCCAAAAGGGCACTGGTTGCCGCCATTGTGGTTGAGACTCTATGTGCCTTGAGGGCCTTGGGAAGCAGCACAGTACTCTGTCACAAACTCCACTTCTCTCCCCATCCGGGGTGTCCTTAAAGCAAAGGACAGCTGCACCTTCTGCCTGAAGAAGGAGCAACAAACTGACTGTCAACCAAGATTCTGGTTAAGTGGCATGTGATGCTTATCAGGTAACACAGACAGACTGACGTGGCCATTTTACTGAGTTGTAATTGGTTTTCGCAGGAAGACCTGCGTCTTTTTTTACCCACTGGCCAGAAAGCACCACTCCTTGTCCCAGAAACAAAGATGTTATGCATTTGACAGTGAATTTATACCACAAATCTTTGAAAAGACGGCTAAGATGGCTTTATCGCTCGCATGCCTCAGGAGTGGACACACACAAATGTGGAACAGTGTTCCTCTCTGAGCTGGTCAAACCTCATGAAAACCCACTAACCTGGGATCCAGACTTCACACTTGTACGATGGGTCCCATCAAAAAATTCGCAAGCAAACACCAGGATAAATTCATTCCTCTTTCTGCCTTGAAGAGAATAAAATTACCTTTTCTACCTTGTCCTAAATTCATGATGACCAAGAAGTCAAACAGATGACCTAGTTGCTCCCACCCAAACACAGGAATAGGAGACAAATGACTTTTTTTTTTTATTCCATTTCCATGCATTTTTCAATATTGTCCTAACAAAGTGAGCTACGAAGAAATTGGATTTTGTTCTGTTCTGTTTTGTATGAGCTTTGTGAGGTTTCTTTCTGGTGTTTTTTGGTTCTGCTCTGTTTTTTGTTTTTTGTTTTTTTTTGGTGGGTTTTTGTTTTGTTTTGTTTTGTTTTTGCGCAACCACAGCATGAAATGCAGGGAATTTCAAAACTGTGATTTTATTAACGAACAGAAGACAACCTTTTTTCTAGAGGGCTTTACAAAAT
Organism: Martes martes; assembly: GCF_963455335.1. NCBI lineage: Eukaryota > Metazoa > Chordata > Mammalia > Carnivora > Mustelidae > Martes > Martes martes. Next base: position 14,547,072 of record NC_137903.1, on the reverse strand, counting down.
ATTCCATCAGCAGAAGTGTGAGGTAGGTCGGAGACACTAACTTTTCCAAGGTATTAAATTAAAAGATGTTGAATTAAGTTAAATGCCCCACCATTGAATTGACATTTCCCCTTTTTTAATGCAAGCTAAGATTGATGAAAAATACCACTTATCTACATTAAGGGTCAAATCTCTAGCAAAAGGAGCTTCTGGTTCAACACGTGAGAGCAGAGTCAGTCTTCCATAATCCAGAGACCAGGACGCGGATCACATTCTGATGATCCAATTAATGGTGGGATACTTTGCAATCATCCAGCAAGCAAGGCCCCTAACAGATTGTGGGGCTGTAACATCAATTTCTTAAGTGCATTTAAAGGATTACAAATGTTAGTCCTGGCTTGAGATTGAAACACCTATCGAGGTGCTCTGATCCACATTACTGTAATTGAGTACCTGAATTAATGCCATTTCTGCTGATGGGTGAGTGGAAAACCTTGGAATTAAGAGTTCTTTTTGCTTTATTTCACTTTTCCATTCTTTGTTCCATTTTTTTGTTTGTTTGTTTCCCTGGAACACAAATCTGAATTGAAATAACTCTTTTTTAATCCAGATAGCCTTAATTATAGCCCTCAGGAATCCTAGGAGTGTCCTGACTTCACTGCACTGTTTGGATACATTCTCCTTTGGCTTCTTAAATGCAACACTTCAGGGATGAAAATACAATTCTTTTCTTAATGAAAATAAGGGGATAAATCTCTTTATGAAGGCAGAGGCTGGCCCTTGGAAATGCATCCCAGGCTGGGGAACTCAGAACCAGGTCTTCCCTACATCTTTCATTTTTTCTGAGGTCAGTTCCAGCAAAAGCTCTGAGGAGAGGGTAGAGAACTGAATGCCTGGGCATTGTCTGGATATTTTCAGCTCTACACTAAGTATTTATACCTTCTTTCCTACCATTTTCTCTAGTAAGCCCCTCAACAGAGGGGAAATCACAGGACATCACTCCCCTGCTTCAAACCGCCCGATGTTTGTTTACAACATCTAAACTTCTAAACTCCACATCTTCCTCTACAAGGCCTGTCACACTCCACCTGGCCCAGCTCTGGCAAATTCTACTGCTCTCCTGCAGTATGGAACTCGGCCCCTCTGCCTCTTCCCCACCATCCAAACACACCAAGGTCCTCCTCCACAAATGCTTAGATGCTTGGCTTGGACATTCCGCCCTGAAACCTTGCTCGAGCTCGGTTCAGGTTTCTATTCGAATACAAACTTATCGGTTGTTCACAGACTCTGCTACAAAATCACACTCAGGCACCCCATCCTGCTCAAGACTCTCTCTTATTCTATCATTGATCTATCATTCTTCACGCACTTGCGTGTACGTCCACGCAGAAATAGTAATATACACATCACACACATATACATACCTCCTTACAAACAAGGGGCTGTGTTTTGTTGTTCACTGTTATAACCCAAGAGACCAAAACAGTACCTGGAACAATTACAATATGTGCTTTCGTTGAACGCAAATGAGTTTTTGCACGGCTGATTCTGCCTCATTATTCCGGTCTTAGAGCAAATGTTTTTCTCCACAGAGAAGTGCCTAGATGCCCCTCATATAATGTAGCACTTTCCCAAACCACTCCCCAAAGTCACTAATTTACTGTATCACCTCCCAACCTCCTCTTACCTAGCACACTCAACCTTATCTTCCTAGCACATATCAGTACCTGCAATAGTGTATGTGTCATGTGTATGATTATTGTCTCTTTCCCTACCCTATCACTCCATTTCCATAAGGACAGGAAAACATTTTTCTGTCCTATTTACCTTGGTGTCTTTAGTGCTAAGAACAGCCCTAGGCGCAGAGGAGGAATGTTATAAATATTTGCAAAATGTGACCACATCTAATTCAACCAAAGACAGTCAAACACCTGAGAGCCTTCATCGGAAAGGGTTATAGATGACACACATTTCCTTCACCTAATTTTTCTAGTGATACAATAAAGAATCTAAATAACATGAGGATAACAGTGTAATTGGTTCCACCTCCATAGGAAAACAAAGCTGGTCATGGTAGTTATCATCTGCTTTCGTAGGGAGACAGAGAGAAGCTGGAGAAAGAAGTCTGACCGAGCAAAGCCGGGTGCGGACAAAGCTGGTGAGTAGATGATGCCGGTCGGAGCCACCTTCACGCCTCTCTCTTCTCCTGTGACTTCTCCCCGCTGGTAAGCTCTATTGTTCCCCTAATTCTACCCCACGGCACCAGTGGCCCCTCCTCAGAACCTGACTCAGTTGTTCCCTCCCCACTGAAATACTCCAACTCTGGACCTTTCTGACTCATCCTTGTCCTTCTTCCAAAATTCCCAAGTTCAGGCACGTACCCTCTCCCATGTCTCTACTCTTAGACTTCAGCTAATCGGATAAACCTCTGGATGCAAAAAGCAACAGCTAGAGTTAGCAGTGAACATGACCTCAGGCTCCTGGACAAGGGATGTGCCCTCCACCCGGGGTACCTCTGCCCCACCTTCCCTCCGAGAGCAAGGGAAGGGAATGGCTCCTCCATTGTTCAAAGGAGGAAAAAAGCTGTGGGAGGATTCCCAGGGCCACTCCTCTTTCTTTTATTTTCTTTTCACTGTCACTATGCAAACTTTCTTTCTTCCTGACAATAAAAGTAATTAAAACATACACACAATAGAAAATGTAGATCTCATATATATATATATGTATATATATAATTAAAACTACTCATAATCCTACCATCCCTAACCAACGATTTTATAGTTTGTTTCCAATTAGTCTATTCTTTCTAGACATCTTTATATAGTTAATATCTTATTGGATACAGAATTTTCAAATCTACTTTTTCCCCACTTACTCTATTGTGAAAAACATTTCCATGTCTTTAAAAATTATTGATAAATATTTTGGGCAGGACAGGATATTTCATTGGAGGGATTTATTGCCATTTAGTTAACAATGCTCTCTAATAAACTGTATTTCTCCTTCTAGACAAGGAAACAAACATAGGTCTTTGTCTAGAGAGGTTAGCAAACATTTTCTTTAAAGGGCAGACAGCCAATATTTTAGGTTTTTCAAGCTGTATGGCTTCTGTCTCTATTCAACTTTGCCACATAGAGAAATATAGTGGATAAATGGATGGTGACTTCAATAAAACTTTATTTACAAAACAGGGAAGGGACAGAGCTTGGTCCCAGGACAGCAGTTTGCCATCCTGACCCCCCAGTTTAGATCTCCGATTACTTTCCCAGGATGCCTGAAAATAGAATGAACTGAATCAAAGACTGTCAACATTTGTAACAGATTCTTTGTACACATTGGTGATCTCAAATATGGTTGTTTGCTTAATTATTCACAATCACAAAATCATTTATTTAGTAATTTAGGGAAATCCTGTCCTAATTAACATTCCCCAAAAGAGAGAGAAATCAAGGCCCAGGTAAGCCGAAGCCTGGATCTTCAGTTTCACTTGACATTGCCCTTGAGCAATTTTCTTCAAAGACTCATCTTTTTAACCAATTCAGTTGCAGAAAGGAAGTTCTGGGGTCCTGCTCCCACGTAGTCACCAAACCAAGAGAAGACACAATTGCTTGAATCCTCAGGACTTCGATAACTCTGTATTTCTTCCAGTAAATAATCCAATGGCCATCAACAGCAGGGTGACCGCCATTTTTATATTTTAAAATGAGCAAGACAAAAATTTTATATTTTAAAATGAGCAAAAAATATGTTAATCACATATTAAGATTACTGCTGAGGCCACAAAGCTGAGTTGACAATACCGCTTACAAGACATCAAGACTTCTATGCATAATTCCTATCCCCAGAAAGCTGTATTAATGAAGTCTGAAACTGTGTGAGGGTACGGATGCCTTCTACCCCAAGTTCTCAAGTAGTGTTCAGTGTTTTCACTATAGATCTACTTTAACATGGCATTATGTTCCCATTTTAGCTTACTTAATAAACTATATGGGGGTGAAGAGCCTATTTGCTATTTATCTTTATTCTCTGCAGAGAAGGAATCACCATAAATGCCTCAAGGGAGTCCAAAAGGCACCATGATTTAACTGGAGTGGAATGGAAAGGGATCCATTTTAATTCCTAAAATGACTTTCTGCAGGGGACGAGGAGCAGGTCTTTTCACCTTCTGTCATGTTTCCTTCTGCCCTGGACAGACACACGCCTTGCCCCACAACCAGTCGGGTGCCGGAATGGGTCTTGTGAGAATTCTTCAGTCGAGGCTCCCGTGTCAGCATTATTCTTGTGCGTGGTTGTCTCTCTCCATGTTGGGTCTATGATTTTACCCTCTTACGAAATGCCCCTCAGCCCTGGGGAAGCTTGCTCTCCATTCATGGCCTCTCGTCAAAACATCCCAGCTGGTGAGCTGCAGGGTCCACACGCAGACACTGGGGATGTGGCTGGCAAGGGACATTGTGGCAGGGGCTCTGCCCGCTGAAGCTCTAAACACAACAGTGCGCTTGGGGAGTGGAAGGGTGACAACTCCCTTCTTGCCTCCTTTTGTAGCTTTTTTTTTTTTTTTAAATATAAATAAATGCTGTTCCAAGGTTTGGCACAGAAAGTGGTTCCCAACCTCAGCACTACGGACATTGGGGGCCAGAGAACTTGTTACTGTGGGGGCTGCCCTGGGTGTTGTAGGCTGTTCAGCAGCATCCTTGGTTTCTCGTCACTAAATACCAGGAATGGTGACAACCCAGCGGTGACAACCCAAACCATCTACAGACATGGCCAGATGGCCCCTGGAGGGCAAACTGACCCCAGTTGACCACCGCTGGATTCGAGGGACAAAGAACGGCAACCAAAAGGCAGAGAAGTGTGTGCTCTCAGCCATCTCCTCTGCCGGCTCTGCTTCGGGGACAGGCACGGAAATGAAGACCATAGCCGGGACAGGAGCTGCCATGAGGTCTGAGCCCTACATGGACACGGGAGCTGCCTCTCTACCCACAGGCTGGAGTAGTTGGCTTGTTGGGTTCAGCAGGCATTACAAAGCCACCTATGAATTTCTAGAGATGTTGCTGTTGTTGTGTTTTTTTTTTTTTTTTGACTCATTAGATCACCCTGCTCAAAATGATTTACACACAGATAATTAAACTTAAGCCCTAAGGACTAGTTAACTGTTTAGCAGTGTATACATTTCATATAACCATTTCCATACATCTAGTTTTAAATTCATTAACAAAAATTAATAGCTACCCGGCGCTCTCCGTGGCGCAGCATGTAGCTATGGTATGCTTGCTAAATTACCCCTTTCTATCACTCCTCCAGCGATCTCCTAGACAGTTAAACTTTGCTGGGCTGGAAATGTTGCCCACCAATTTGCAGCAAAGCTCATATTTACTATATTTAGTGAGAATCATTGACTGAACTTCAGAAAATATTTGTCTCTGCTCGGTGTGCCTCTGGAACATTCCATCAGCTTTAGAGAACAGTACATGCACTTTTTTTCACTCAGAGAGAAATTAGTGAGAAGCATTTAATAGGCAAGACTAGCTTTGAATATGCATTAGAAATATATTTTTTTACTAATATATCCTTCACCCTAAAGTCTCCTAAATGCACCCAAGTATCTTGCATTTTTTTTTCCTTTTGGCATATTTTATGGGGATAAAATGTCTATGACCCAATAATTACCCCTTTAGTTCTGAATAGCAATATAAAAAGAAAAACCTGACAGTCAATCCCTTTTCTTTAAACTTACTGCCACATTTAGGTCCACTTTAGGATTTGGGGTAATTTTAAAAATACGTTCTATTAAAAATAAGCTTCATACTCTGCTTCAATCATATTTCACCAATATCTACAGTGTACACCTCGGCTCTGAAAGAGAGTCAGGGTGAACTAATTCATTGTTTACACTCCGAATCCTCGGTGGCCCAACGCCATAAAGGTAGTACAAAGCACTGTATCTTTCGTTCTTAGCACTTATCTTAATCTTAATAACTAGCCAGACAAGTGACTCCAGAGTCTGGGGCTTATCAACGGGCATTCGTCACACGAACCCAACAGAAGACAAGAAATGCATTATATAACAATGCTATATACAAATCGTTATCTTTTGATATTTAAAGGTATGCATTCAAAAGCCTATATGAGACTTTTATTTATATATTTATTTAACTTTTGCTGAATTGAAATTCCACTTGTTCTTATTAAACTGGAGAGCAAATGAACAGAAATTCTCTTGTTGGGCATTATCTGCAAACAGGGTGTACTCCCAAGAGATCAGAGGGATTCTTCCCGCTTCATTTCAGCATGGGCTATCAGGAACAATCCGCTTTCAAAACTGGCTTTGATAGTGATTATTTGGGAAACAGATTAATGAGAAAATGAAAAGGCCCATGTTCCTCAAATACTAAGAAATGTCAACTGCTTTAGTTGAACTTTCAGTGTTTTCTCTATTACAAGGCTGTCTGGATTCCTTTCATAGAGCTTACATAAACAGCAGGATTGAGCTATCCACTCTACAGTCTTCCCAGATCATGGCCTGGGGTTAAAAATAGGGCCTGACTCTTAATGGGGTACACTGAGGTATCTACTTCAGCAGGAAGAAGTTTATGCTATTTCTTTCTGGGTGGATGAGTTAACTATGATTATTTCTAATTATGCCTTCAAATTTTCATTCTATATCAATGGAGACTCTGAGAAGTATAATGGACTCTACTTTGGTCCTTCCATAAAATAAGACTTATTTATCAGTTTTACAGAATATTTTTATTATGTCTGTAACATGTCAAATATATTTGCTGACATTTCAAATAGAAATCAATACACTATTTAAAAATTTAGATGGCCAGGTAATCAGCATCTTCCAAATGAATTTTCTCTAAAACCATTCTTATTGAATTTTATTTTTTCCAAACGAAATGAATTGTAAAAATGGTTGTTAAATGGCAGCTGGGTTTTCACTCTTTGCTTATTGTTGTCCATCTAAATATACTTTCTAATAAATGGTACCTTATTACCTTTCCTCTTTTCCAGAAGAAAACACTAATTCATTAGTTCATTAGTTTAGAAATTCATAACTTTAAGAACATACTACTTTCAGTGGAAGTGCAATTAAGTTCATTAACATTTGCATTCTTTAAAAAAGTCGTTACTCAACCCACCAGATGTAGTTTTAAAGCAAAGATCGTACCTAGAAATTGCACCATGTCTGGAAACAGGCTAAAAACAAGATACAGTGATCAAATGTATGTACATGTATCTTTGGTCTGATAATCATGTAATTTTCTCATTCCTATCTCCTTTATACCAATAATCAAAAGTGTCTTCCTTCCTTCCTTTTTTTTTTTTTAAAGATTTTATTTATTTGACAGAGATCACAAGTAGGCAGAGAGGCAGGCAGAGAGAGAGAGGAAGGGAAGCAGGCTCCCCGCTGAGCAGAGAGCCTGATGCGGGGCTCGATCCCAGGACCCTGAGATCATGACCTGAGCCGAAGGCAGAGTCTTTAATCCACTGAGCCACCCAGGTGCCCCTCCTTCCTTCCTTCTTTCCTCCTTCCCTCCCTCCTTTCTTTCTTGTGAGAGAGAGAGACAGTAGGGGACAGGGGAGAGGGGGCAGGGGGAGAGGGAGAGAATGTGAAGCAGGCTCCCTGCCCAGCATGAAGCCTGATGTGGGGCTCGATCTCACAACTCTGAGATCGTGACCTGAGCAGAAATCAAGAGTTGGACAATTAACCAACCCATCCAGGCACCCCAGAAAGTGTATTTCTTGATGACATTCCAATATGTGCAAAATTCAAAGTAGCAATATTTAATATAAAAAGAGTATGTTATATATCACTTTCCCCAGGAATTAAACTCTTTCTATAGTCTGTAATAAACAGATTGCTGTTTTCTAAAATGGGAATGAGAAACACTGAAGGAAATGGTTATAGATTTTCTGCTTCTCACTGAATCTACTGATACAGGGTTTGTCAAGAAAGAAAGGGTCAAAAGAGCTATAGAAATATGACTATAGTTAATATCTACAGTGCTAAATATCTAAGTGCTTAAATAATAGCACTGTATTTTATCAAGTCTATAACCTGATCAATGTTTTATATTGTCCTGAAAAAGTGGCCTTCTAGAAATTCGTCTAAACATTCAAAAAGGTGTGGTAGAAGTGCCTGTGTTTCGATGTGTAGTTAACTAACATGATGTATGTAAAACTCTCCACCAACATATTTTGCTTTTACTGAATGTATTTTATACTTGATCAGATATTGTGATTAAAAATATTTTTCTAAAGTCTTCTTGGAATTCCTACCAGGGCCAGCATGAAAGATTAAAGACCTATGCCTAATTAGAAAGATAATTTTCCCCCCTTTTTTTTTGTAAAGAAGGAAGAAACAAACTTTCCAAGTGCCCACTCTTTACCAAAAGCTTCTCACGCCAACCGTAAGGGGTCACTATGACCTATTAAGCCAACAAGATGTATTTTCTGTTCTTCTGTTTTGGTATCAAAATCAGCTTTGAAATACAGCAGTTTAGCAGAGAACTACTGTTCCTTGTAAATTTGCAGAAGTGTGCATCTCTCATTGGCCATAGTAAGGGTCCTTTTATCTTTTCTTGAGTATTAAAGAAATAAGGGAAACTGGTATTTAGGAGGGGTAGAAAATTGGGCCATTGGGTTCAACTTTATGTAATAAAGAAGTATAAAGAATCACCAAATGGGTCAGTCAAAAGGAGAGAACCTCAAACTTTGGAAAAAGGGACCTCAGAATGAACAGTAAGGAAGAGCAGTGATCGAGAAAGAGCTGGACAAACCTCGTGGTACCGAGAAGTTTACCAGATAAACCAATAAGGATTCAAAGCAAAGAGAAAAAGCAAGTGTCTTAAAAGGGTTGCTTATGCCTGGTTTACCTGAGACTAAGAAATACTCCTTTAAAATTATGTTTAGGGGCACCTGGGTGGCTCAGTGGGTTAAAGCCTCTGCCTTCAGCTTGGGTCATGATCCCAGGGTCCTGGGATGGAGCCCCGCATCAGGCTCTCTGCTCAGCGGGGAGCCTGCTTCCCCCTCTCTCTCTGCCTGCCTCTCTGCCTATTTGTGATCTCTGTCTGTCAAATAAATAAGTAAAATCTTAAAAAAAAAAATATGTTTAACCTGAGTCTTAACCCTTGAAATCAATTAGTCACCAGCTTTAACGAGTTTAGTGGTAAATGCTGGCCTCTTCGTAGATACAACCACCTATATATTCTGGGTTCTTGACACTCTCTCTTACAAGGATGTTAAAAAAGAACCAACACTAGTTAATCAAGATAATGAGCATAACAATGGTAAGCAGGACACTGAATAGGAAATGCCTTGGAGTAGAAACCATGGTACACAGATTAGCAATCAAAGATGTTGAGTAAGATCAGAGTTCTGATATAATTGTGAAAAGTAGCTCATTTATCTTCTAAGCATTTTACTGTTCACTAAACATATTTGGACAGTTTCACATATCTTGTGGTTTACTTCTAGAATGAGATTGTAAACTCTTGGAAGGCAAGAAAATATCTTTGCTATAGTGTTTGATATCGAACAAAACTGAGCATAGGTAAGCAGCACTGATATGTTATAGTTATGCTTTATTTTAAATAAGGTTGTGCTTGTGGGACTCTTTAAAAATCACAGAATTTTTAAGAAAAAGAATTTAGTTGAGAAATCTCTCTCTCTCTCTCTCTCTCTCTCTCTTTTTTTTTTTTTAAATTAAGAAACTGAGGCCCTAAATGGCCAAGAATCTAATCCAAGTTCTGGAAGTCTGGCCTTCAAGATAGAACTCACTCAGCTCTGTCTTCTATCATCCCACCATAGTTCTTTCCAGATCAAGATTTATTTGGTCTACTGTCTAGAAACACAGTTAAGGCCTCTGACCATGACTCTACTCACTTTGTTTAGGTCCCAGGAGGTGGTATGCACAAGGCAGTACCTACCCATTCCACATATTTTCTGTAAATGAGATTTTTATAGAAATGCCTTTAGCCTTCAATATCTAAACCGATTAGAATGTCAGTTCTTTGCAACAGTTTTCAAACTTCGCAGCAGTCTACATCTTATCCAAGGACACACATATCATAAATTTTTGTACCCTGACAGGTACATATTATGCTAAAGAACTGAACCAAATTAAAGGTAAAAAAACTAGCCGGACTTCTTCTGTGGAGCATCGTCTGCAGGCCGCTTAGCTGTCCGGTATCAAAGGGAAATGAGGAGGCTTCATTTTCAGAATGGGTTCTATGCCTTTCTTAACAAGCCTTTCACGCGCTGCCAGTTATAGTCTCCAAACATCCAGTTATAGATGTTGTCACCTTCAACCTCAAAAATGTTCAATAGGACGGGTTCCTACATAATAAATAACTCTGAATTCTTTTGTATAATATTTGTGATCTTTTTTATTTTGTCCTCAATTCAGTGTTCTTCTAGTTAGTAATCTCACCCTGTTGGCAAACACAGTTCACTTCCACTCCTCCATTTTTCTCTTTCCCACACCTCCTGATCATTATTCCTACAATACCAGAATCACAAATATCCCCCTCACACCCCACGCAATCACTTATCTCCTCCTGCCCTGCCCCCTCCCACCAATGTATTCACCCATCATGTTACCTTTCTTTCTAAGTGCAGCTGGCTGGCCGATCCTTCAAAAGGCCATTCCCTATCCCCGAAAGACCCAATGAAACACGGTCCCTGTGAGCTTCCAGAGTCATTCCTTTGATGCCAATCTCTAGCTTTCGTCTTTTTATTTTATCTTTCCTACTTTTCAACCACTTCCTGATAATTCCTCAATGAAATCAACTGAGAGAACTACTGACCTATCTCTTCATCAGATGTATTTTTTACCATTTACATTTTTTAAAGTCCATTTGTAACTTCTAGAACACGTGCGCCTTCTGTTAAATCAGAAACACTGTGATAATCCAGACACGGGGCCATCAATTACTTTGTGAAGAAGCTGGGGGTGGGGGGTGGGGGGTAGGCTCTGCAGCCGCCACAAAGTCCCCCATCTGTCTTTTTTATTAGGCTGTAACCTCCTTTAAGATCAAGGAGTTGTCTGATCCATCTCTGTACATCTTTGAGCATCTGTACGTACACACGTGCACTGTATGTACCCAAATATATACAAAGTCTAAGCATGGGTGGGTACTCCGTAAATTTTGTTGAAAGGCAGTTTAATCGCCTGCCCAGTGTAAGAGTACTCACCACTTCAGTTTTATGTCTCAGGGCAGGGGAAGTGGAAGGGATTCACATTGGAGAAATGGTCTGCATATGGAGCGGGAGGTTGCTACTCATGGCCGACGGATGGTCTTGGCCAGTGGATCTCAGAAATGGCAGGTCACGTGGCTCAATGCTCCAGAAATGTCTTATCCTCTGAAAATATCTATGGGCCAGCTAAAAACATCTTAGCTGGAGAGCCTGTCAGGTTAGCTCTCTGGGGGCAACATCGGGCTCCATGTTGGAAGAGTCTGTCCTTCGTGTATTCTCATCCTTAGGAGCAAGGGTAGTAACTCTTTCTAAAAAAAAAAAAAAATCTTCCCCTCTACAGGCAACTGATATAATATTTGGATTTGATATTCTGCGACAACAACAACAAAACACCCCTGTTAAAGTTGGCTCGCACAATACCAGGGCTTAGAGACAAAGCCCGGTTCCTGACAACAGCATCCAAGCCACAACAAACAGGAGCCCTGTCTTTAGCCGAAAGTTGCTGCGGCTATTATGACAGCTGACTTGAATGCTCACTGGGTGCCAGACCCCAGGGTAATCGCTTCCTGGGAATTATCTCCTTGAATTCTTAGACACATCTCGGTGGCTCCCCCTCTTCCCCACAAGAAAAGTCAAAACTCTGAACGAGGAACACAACTGTGCGAAAGGAAAAGGTAAGCGAAGCCGGGGCCGGCTGACGTGGAAAACAAAACACTTCTTTCACTCACTTCTGAGGATGGTAAAGCCCAAGGGGCAACAAGTCTGAATCTGCGACGCGCGGAGGCCAGCGCCCGTCCCGCGACACGTCTGCGCTCCACCCACCCGACCGGCCGCCCCGGGCCGCCCCCTCGCCCCCTCGCCCCCTCGCCCCCTCGTCCACTCACAGCTAAGCCGCAGCACCTGCGAGCCGGCAGGAGCCGCCCAGCTGCAGGGGTGCTTCTGCGCGGACCCCCGCAGAGCATGCCTCAGGGCCTTTGCCAACCCGCAAATCCAGCTGAGCCCAGGGTCCCCCCGCAGGACGGTGCAGAGCGCGAGCTTTCCCGACCCCTCTTCCCACTCTCGTTTCTCCTTCTCATGTTTATGGACTTTCCCTCCATTCCCATTAAGGCCGTGGTGCTGAATAATGATGAGGGGCTTCCTTCACACTGGCACAGGGACAGCCTGATAGTTTCAGCCAGCTTGGAATGCTTCAAGTATCTTCTTTTTATTATTATCAAAAGAGGTGACCTACTACCTGGGGCACTGTGTTGACACCTACGGATACCAAAGAAAGCAAAGCATTTCGATTTCCCTCTCCCTCTTCCCTTCCCCTGCTCTGTCTCCCCTGGGATTATAACTCAGTTGCTTTGCTTCTTATAAAAAAAAAAAAAAAAACCAAAACCAAAAACTTTCTGTGAAAAGAAAATATAGAGTTGAGATGATACCCTGTGTGCTGAGGAAAAGGAAAAATGGATGAATAGGTCTCCAACGGATATAAAGGAAATTTTCTAGGAAGCCTGCTCTTTCATTTTTCCATACAGGTATTACCAGTGACTAAATCTCTCTGTGTCTGTCTGTCTGTCTCTGTCTCTGTCTGTCTTTCTCTCACACACACACCCCACAAGCCGTTTGAAAGTGAAGAAACAGGTCTTGATCTTGACCTGTAATTGCTTTGGGGCCAAGTCCACCTCTGACATCAAAACAGCTCACATCACCCGGGGTCCACGTTCAAGCAAACCACAAAATAGCAGCTTATTTAAAAACCAAATTCCCTCCTTGTTGAAAGTGGTGATATTTGAAGCACACACAAGTAAAACTAATTTAACCTTTGGAAAGTTATCTCTGGAGAGAAGAGTCAAAATCCCTTTATAAGATTTGTAAGCACCGCAATTATTGACAAGGAGTATACTGCTTCAGTTTTCTCTGATCAGGAAGAGAAAAAAAAAGAGAGAAACCCACAAGAGACATCAGCAGCTGTCAGGCCGTTTTCCAACTGCAAAGAGGTAGTTTACAGTGGGCTTGTGCCAGTCTCTTAAGACCCAGTTAAGAAGCCTTTTTAAAATGCCTTAAAAAGCCAACTCATACATTAATCAACTTGAGCCCTCATCCATACTTACTGCAATACATCAATTACTATGTCTTTTTTTTTTTTAATAAATTCTGGTTGACAGCAGACACCTTATTAAGGCCCACTAAAATGATACAATAAGTAGAAGGCTATTAATATTGCTCTTTTTTCTCCCTGCTATTGTCTTGCTGCACTGGTCTGCAAACAAATTCAGGCTGCATTACAATTAATGCCAGTGGAACTCCTTCTAACGACTTCCAGCTTGCTAATTTTTTACGCTAATAATAAAAAAAAGGCATTGCTATGCAAGAACGACCCCCTTTTATCATGCTAGCATAGCACACCAGAGAGTGTCTGCTATTGTTCACATGAAAGACAATTAAACCCTGGAACATCAAACCTAAAAATGACAATCTGCTAACCAGCACTGGGCATTGCTCAGTGCTTTCCTCTATTTTCTGAACTGATAGAAAACAATTCTCTGAAGACATTTCTTTCCTGTCCTCCCTTAACCACCCTTTGGGGAAAAAAAGTTAAAAAATACCCTTTGCTGATTTATGCGTCTCTGCTTAGAATGTATTAACTGTCTAGGGCCAATTTCGCTACAGCACTCCAATTGCCTGCAGGTTTAAATTCTGGACACAGAGAAGAAACGCACCAATATCACCCACATAGTACCACATTTAAAAATAAACATTAAAGGTGTTCTTCAAAAATGCACACAATATAGAAGTCGAGAAGGAGAAAGGAAAATTTAATTCTGTAACTCTGGGCATCTCATCATCTCTGGGGATCATGCCGGAGTCACATGGCGTTCGGGAAACTAAGTGTGGCCCAGATGCTGATTTTCAACAAAGCCAGAGCCGAGAAACTTCTCCCTTCATCCTTGGCAACATGAGGGCTCATTCACCCATCCGTGCCCAATTACCGGAAAAATACCCCTCATTTGGGTTTTGATGATAACATACAGAACGTGAATATACCCACTGAAAAGTTCACTAACTTTCTGAAGACATTTTTTTCTTTTCAATTTTTGTCTGACGTTATGTCCGTGACATAAAAAGAACGGGGTATAAGTCAGACGTCCCTCATGGTAACCTTGACTCTGCCACCTGCTAGCCTTGGGCCTTGACCACATCTTCTAGACCTCTCCGAGTCTCAGTTTCTCCCTTTGTGACAGGAGAAAAGACAGTTCTTTCTTTACATGTGAATGTAAAGATGAAATAAGAAGATGGCTGTGAAAACTCTGACAACTAAACCACTCTATCCGGTAATCGAAGACAAATAATTGAACAATATATCTGTCTGTCCTCACCCGTTGCACGAAAAGCCCCGTTATCCGACTAGAAGTGACTGGATCTCAAACGCTAAGCATGACCACACCTCGTAGTCAGCCAGAAAGCAGAGCGAGCCGCCAGGCACTGTACTAGTTTCTTTACATCTGGTGTTTTCTTTCATCTTCTCAAGAACTCCGTGTGGCTGGGGTAAGCATTCCCCATTTAGAAATGAGGAAACGGAGACCCAGAAAGGTTTAGTGATTTGCAGAAGTGGCAGAGCTGAGATCCGAGTCTGGAGGACAAGCTGTAACCCAAGCCTAAGGCAGCTTCCGCTGTGACCTGTTTCTGTGGAACAGCAGCTCCGGAGCCCAAGGCTAAGAGGCAAGTTCAGGAAACTTGTGCTGATGGATCTCCTCCGACATTTACTGGCTCTGGGACCTCAGGCCAGTCACTCGTACCTCAGTCTCAACCTCTGTAAAACACAGATAATATTCTAGATCCTGGGACTGTTCAGAGGATCAATTAAGCCAGTATAAATGTTTAGAAAAACACCTGGCTGGGGCCCCTGGGTGGCTCAGTGGGTTAAAGCCTCTGCCTTCGGCTCAGGTCCTGATCCCAGAGTCCTGGGATCGAGCCCCGCGTCGAGCTCTCTGCTCAGCGGGGAGCCTGCTTCCTCCTCTCTCTCTCTGCCTGCTTCTGCCTACTTGTGATCTCTGTCTGTCAAATAAATAAATAAAATCTTTAAAAAGAAAGAAAGAAAAGCACCTGGCTGATGGCAAGCGCTCAATACAGGTGAAGAAATGTTACTACGCTTCTTCCCGCCAGCGCTGTGTTCCAGGCTCTAATATATCAAATGAGAATAAAATAGGATGAAGAACTTGGACATTTCACCAAGACGGAGTAACAGGAGCCAGATTTACCCCAGACTTAAAGGGAGCAATTTCCAAGACACCTGAGTGAGATAAGGAGAGACAGCGATCTCTGAAAGCTGGGGGACAAACGAGGGAAGACCTGTGATATCTCAGCTTCCTGCCTGGAGAGAGGTTCCAGGCCCTGTGCAAGGAGTAGTCAGGCAGAGTCCAGCAGGTTCTTAGTCTGAGGAGATCAAAGCCGCTAGGATTTTTTAGGATAGAGCTCTGGAGAAGGGAGTGCTATGTGGAGAAGCTGAATACGAATCAGCACATGCATGTAAAGAAACCACACAGGCTGGGGAAGGGATCATTCAAGAGGACGAGAGGCAGGGCGCCTGGGTGGCTCAGTCAGTTAAGCGTCTGCCTCGGGCTCAAGTCACGATCCCAGACTGCCAGGATCGAGCCCCAAGTTGGACTCCCTGCTCAGGAGGGAGTCTGCTTCTCCCTCTGCCTCCCACACCCACTCGTGCGTGCTCACTCTCTCTCCCAAATAAATCAACTTTTTAAAAATCTAAGAAAATAGTAGAGGCAACAGTGCCTGGTGCTCACACAAGGCCAGGAACGGTACCTGCTCCCACCTGTCAGATTGGGAAAACCTCAGGACTCATGAGGCATTGGGGAGGCTGTACAGAGGGTCTTGATTCAATAGTGGAGAGCAGTTAGCTGCACACAAAGCATTGCTCTAGTCCACCTGAACTAATTTTAAAAGTAGGATCCTAACATCAAACTGCTTCCAAGTAACTTAACTGCATCTCAGAACAAGGCTCAAGAATATTAATAGAAGTACAAAATATCCAGCACACAAACAAGGAAAAATTCCCACCATCTGGCATCTAATCAAAAGTCACCAGACATCCAGAAAAAGCAGGAACATAAAACCCAAAATGAAGAGAAAAATCAGTCAATTGAAACAGACCCCAAATTGACCCAGATGTTAGAGTTATCAGATGAGGACATTAAAACAGTCATTATAATTGTATTTTATATGTTCAAAAGTTGAGGCAAGGGAGATTTATAAGCCTACAGATCGATGAATCTTCACAAATCCCAACATAAGAAACTAAATAAAACAATACCAAGGCAGGTCATCATCAGGCTGCTCAAATTCACTGATAAGGAGAAAATCTTAAAAGCACCCAGAAATAAAATACACATCTGGTGCTGCAAAGGTAAGTATGACAATAGATTTCTTCTTAGAAACAATGTGAGTAAGAAGACAGTGGACCAATATTATTAAAAGAACTGAACTAAAAATATCTTCCAAAAACAAAGCCACCAAAAAATTCTTTTACAGACATACAAAGGTTGAAATAATTCATCACTAGCAGACCTTAACCACAAAACTGTTAAACAAAGCAACTCAGACCAAACGAACCTGGTACCAGAAGGAAATACGGACATATACAAAGGGATAAAGAACACTGGAAATGGGAGCTATCTGGGTAAATATATTTATATATTTTCTAATTATTTATATCTCTTTAAGAGATAATTTACTGTTCAAAAAATAACAGCAATGTAGTGTAGAGCTTACAGAATTTGTGAAATATGCGACAACAATGTCAAAAGGAGATCAATGGAAGCCTACTTCGTAAGTCCCCATCTATAAATGAAGAGGCGTATCACTTGAATGTAGTCTGTGATAAGTAAAGATGCATACTATAAATCTTAAAGCAACCACTACAACAACAAAAAATTTTAGTTAATGAGCTAACATAGGTGACAAAATGGAATTATAAAAAATTATTCACTTAGGCCAAAAGAAGGCAACAAAAATACATTAGTAAGGGAGAAAGGAAATAAAGAACAATGGGAAAAATAGAAAAGAGACAAAAAAAATCCTCAATTTAAAACGAGCTCTATCGATAAGCACATTAAATATAAGAGGTCTAAATATCCCAGTTGAAAGATGAGGTTGTCAGATTGGGTTAAAAAAGAAAGATTCAAATATGTTGCCCACAAGAAAACATATATAGGAGAAAACCTCTGTGACTTGGTCGAAGTGTTTCCTTTTATATACAGAACCAAAAGTACGATCCATGAAAGATGAAACTGGCAAATTACACTTCATCAAAATGAAAAATGTATGCTCTTCAAAAGCCACCATTTAGATAGTGAAAAGACAAGCTACCTTGGGCAGAATATATTATAAATCACAAACTCTAATAAAGGGTTTGTATCTATAATATATAAAGAACTATCAAAAATCTAACAACAAGAAAACAAAAAAAAATTATACAAAAGCGGGCAGAAAATTTGAGTAGATACTTCAAAAAAGAAGAAAAATGAGTGCATAAAAAGAGGCTCTATATCACTAGTCAATAGAGAAATGCAAATTAAAACTACAATGTTGGGAATGTAAAATGGGTTTGACTACTTTGCAAAACAGCTTGTCAGTGTCTTAAATTAAACTTACACCTAACATTTGATCCAGTCCTGTTTTCACCAAAGAGAAATGAACATCCTTGTCCATGCAAAGATTTGTACACAGATGTTCATAACTGCCTCATTTATCAATAGCTCAAACTCAAAACACCACAAAAGCCCATCAAGAGGTCACTGAATAAATAGATTATGGTATATTCACAAATAAAATAGTTCCCAGTAATAATATCAAACTAACTACTGATACAGCAGCCTGCATAAATCTTAAAATAATATACTGAAAGAAACCAGACTAAAAAGAGTATATACTACATGAGTCAATTTATGTAAAACTCTAGCAAATGCAAACTTATCTATCTATAGAGACAGAAAGCAGGTAACATTTGCTTTACAGGTTACACCTTGAGATGTAGGGAGGTGGTCAGCAAGAAATCAGAGGGAAGGATTACAAAGAGGTATGAGACAACTTTTAAGGCAATACACCTGTTCATGACCTCAACTAGAGTGTTTCATGAGTGTGTGTTTCATGGGTGGTTAATTGTCTGCCTTCACGGTGCGGTCTATGTCAGCCTTGTCTTCATAGAGCTATGCTAAACAGTATTACTGTCATAAGGAATTTAACCTAGGGTTATTAAAATGAAACATATATTACAAAATTAATTTAATGAGTGAGAGGATTTACAAAGTGTTTCCCACAGAAAACATGAATAGTATAGATGAGAGGTTATCAAATTCTCGTGTGTAGCAGAATCGTCTGGAGGGAGTGGTCATATGGATTGCTAGGTCCAATGCCCAGTTTCTTATTCAGTGGGTTTGGGGTGGGGCTTAAGAAACTGCATTTTCTAATTCGTTCTCAGTTAATGCCAGTGGTGCTGGTGCCAGGACCATGCTTTAAGAACCCCTGATATGCATGAGAGGCTAGGACAGTATAGAAGAATAGAGAGCAAACTTAGAAAGGGAAGAAATTACAGTCTTTTGGAAAAGCTTTTATTTTTCCTTAAGTTCACAATGAAATAAAACAAATTTAAGTAAATAAAATGTTATTTCATTTTAAGATTTTTCCCCCCTAAATATTTGCTGTGCTCATACAGAAAATTCCGGGCTTTGGGGAATAATTCATACAAATTGCATGCCCTTAGAGACAATCACAATCCTTTCAGACAGCAGTTCAATCTCAAGCCTAAACCCGTAAGTAAATTTAGAATCAGACAAGGGTATAGTCTAACTACGCAAACCCCTGATCCCCACTTTCTGTCCTTTTTCAGCCATTCTCTTCCTATCTCCTTCTAAGAAATAGTTACTATTGTAAATTAAAATTAAATAAAGATATTTAATATCTCTTTCTCAATCATGGGCTTTGATCGTTGCTATTTCTTTTGAACGCAACACCTTTTATCTTCCCTGTTCCCTTTCATCCGGCTAATTCTAATTAAGTCTGAGCCTACAAATCAGCTCTTTGAAGAACTTTCTCTGGCACACTCCCACACCCAGCTTAGGCAACCCTCCACTTCCCGGGTCTCTAACTCTGTGCCTTCATCTAGAGCCTCCAAAGGCCTACTCTTGAATGTTTTCTTCCAAATCACTTGACTATACTCATCCCATGCCTTTCTACTTTGTAAATAATTTATTTCTCTTTAATTCAATGAAGGAGCATTTGGGACAATCCGGCTTCCCTGATCCTTCCTGATATACAGAGACTATTAGGGATAGAGAAGGAGCGGGGACAGGGATAACACGATGTATAATCGTAAAATTGGAGAGGAAGGATGTGGGATGAAGTTATAAATACGCAACATACATATGTATACTTGTGCATACAAACTATTTGGGAAGACGTTAACTTCTCTAAGGATAGTAATTTCAAGTGGCACCAACCTTTAACGCAGATTGGATCACAGGACAAATCAAGTTTCCCAATTCCTACTCATGCATTTGACATATTTATGGTCTGTTTTTATAGCTTTTGATCACAATTTCCTAGAAGGCAGCTGGTTCCTAAATCAACAAGTCAGTAAAAAGCAACCACAGCCCAGTCCTGTTAACAGAATTCCCCATGAGGAGGTCAGTGCTGTTTGGGAACCCATTTAAAACATTTATGAGAGCCATTTAAAAATGTCTGCCCATGAATCCGGCTTACCCTTAAGGAGCCTGATTTTACCTTCTCATGATTCCTGACTTCTGCTACAATAGCCCAAAACAAGGCTTACGACACGATCAGGTGCGTTGGTATGGCCGTAGACCCAAAATAAGGTTTAAGGAAATGAAATAATAAAAATGATCCAGGAGAGGGAAAAAAAAAAAAAATCTTCCCTGAAACTTTTCATTTCAGCCAGAAGGAAGGATGTGCCAAGAACACAAGCAAAGGAGAGGACACCTAGGCATTTCCCTCACGGTCCACCATGCTGTTTTGGCACTTCTAGGGGGTGGTATGGAATCACCGGGCCGACTTAAGCAGGAAGCCTAGGGGGGAATCTGTTCACTTCAGGAGGTGCTGCTGAGGCCCAGCAACTTGGAGGAACACCCCGAGGTCTCTGGAAGGTGAGCCAGTGTTTGGAATGCAGGGTGACGCAGCCAGCCTGGGGTATGGACTCCAGCCTTCCAGATTCTACCAAACCCACAGTGGCCAACCGCTGGGGCCATGCTTCTCAAAAGCTGAACGGATCCCAGCCCAAAGCACAACAGGAACTGACCCGCAAAGGCCTTTATTCTTCTGACAGAAAAATCTGATTCGCAAATGAAATTAATACTTTTATCTCACGGTCTTTCTGGAGGACCCATATCTTGATGACTAAGAGGAAAAAAAAAAAAGTTGGACTCTGACTAGAAAAGTTTCTTTTAAGAAGTTTCCAGTAGGCTTGACTTTTTTTTTTTTTTTTTAAGCTATGAAAAAAAAAAAATGTGACCAAAAAGGAATAAAGGGCACTATCCAAAGAAATTTCACTCACAGGTTGTGCGGCCCCTCAGAACTTCCTTGGGAGGGAAGGACAAAGCAGCCGTTTGCTCAGCTTAGATCATCTTGACTGAGACTCATATGTTATTTTAAATGAACATTGCTCAGGTAGTTAAGCCTTAAAAATCAACCATCCTTGACAACTGTCCTTTTTTTTTTTTTTTTTTTAAAGTCTTACCTTAAGGGTTTCAGAAACACATTTCCCCAGTATGCCGTAGCGGGAAGAAGCCAAGCCTCCTACCCGCCTTCACGGCTCGTAGGGGACTGACGGCCTTTGTTCATTTTTGCCTTTGAAAACTTTATATGGTACAATTAAAAAGGCAAAGAACAATCAGAGAAAATTTTAAAAGCAAACAGGGTATGACTGCTTGAGCAGTTGGAACAACACAAAACTCCACACCTATTAGATATATAAGCCAATGAAACATTTAATTTTAAAGATTTAGCAGCTTTTACATCTATGCATCTATATCTATACGTATCTATACGTATATATAAATATAGATACATCTATATCTATAGGTAATATACTTTTTTTTTCTTTTTTACCTTGTAGAATTTAACACCCTATATTAATGCCAACAGAATCTTAACACCCTATAGCAATGCCAACAAAAATGTTTAAGGAAAGATCATCCCAAAGAAGACATGACATTTCACAGAGCCTTCGGTTTACCTTTAGAAAGTGCATTTAGAAACCATGCTTGAATTGCGCTGCCCAGGTATCTGTGTTAACACAGAGATTCTGTTTTCATTAGTTCTTGCTCAGCAAATGCAAAAACTATGAACATGCTGTTTAACAGTAGCGAATGTCATCTCTACCACTTTTATGAACGGTAATATTGTCAAACATGCTCTCGAGCAATAAACATACTTACTCCGTGGGCCTCCACACAAGCGACAGACACGTACAAGGGCACACATCATACTGGACAAACTATTAAGTGGCCACGGTTTCAGTGCTTATGTACCTGATGATATGTATGCACATTCCTTTTATATTGCGCAACTTCAATAACACAATGATGTGTGGTATTTAAATATGAATCTTTATCAATATTGAAACGTCTAGTTTTTAGGGGAAAGCAATGAGGATGCGTATTACTTTCTCCTGAAGGTTGGCTGGAAGCTTCCCTAGAACAGCCATATTGAAATCACACAGACGATCTCTCCAATGTAGTGTGTGTGTATGTATAACATATATATATGAGATATAGATGAGATATTTTATATATATATATATATATATTCTATGATATATTCATCTTCTAACGGGGCTCAAGGCAGTCTCTATTTATTCTCCCACATGGCTTTTCTTACAGCCTTCAAATTCTGGCGTCTGTAATTAAATTCCCTTTCATTCTTGGATATGGGTTTTCAAACTTAAAAAGAGAGTATAAAGTGATCTTACCTCCTTTTTTTTTTTCCCTGCCTCATAGACATTTTCCAACTTTAAATATTTTAAATTCCCCTAATTACAAGTTTCTGTCATTTTCTTCATCAGTGGTCAAACAGGGAAATGAGAAAAATATGTATTTGGTTTTAAGAAATAAAATGATAAAACTTTGTAAACATTGATGCTCTTTCTCAAGGGCCTTCAAACCTTGTGCTTACATTCGTATGCCATATGTATGCGGATATGGTTTCAGGAAGCGCATCAGCTTCCAGAATACCTATTCTCACATTGACATATGAGGAAACGGAGGCACAGAATATCATCACTGTCCAACAATTCATTAAGACCATATCTGCACACACAAATGATCAAGAGGGACACAGAATAATATGAGATCATTTTTTTTTTATTAATTTTATTTATTTGTCAGAGAGAGAGTGGGAGAGAGAGTGAGCGAGCAGAGGCAGAGGGAGAAGCAGGCTCCCCGCCACGCAAGGAGCCCGATGTGGGACTCGATCCCAGGACACTGGGATCATGACCTGAGCCGAAGGCAGCTGCCCAACCAACTGAGCCACCCAGGCGTCCTGAGATCATTTTTTTTTTTAAAACACTCCTTCTGCTTTAGTGATATTTTTCTAACCTTTCATTTTTACACCTAGCCAAATTCTCTGCCAAAGTTGGAACACCAATTCAAATATCATTACTTTAAATTTACAATAATTTTTATGGCTTGGGCAGAATTTTGCCTTCACATATCCATGAAGAATAATTTCTCTATGTAAATTAACAGCAAAACAAATTTGCATAGGCGATGTTTAACTGTATAAGATAAAATAGCTTTATGAGCCATTGCTAATTTAGAAGCAACCCTTTCACTACAAAAAATTGATAAGCAAATCATTTCTAAATTTATTTTTTTTAAAAATGGCTCTAAGTACCTCCATTAGCGTGCTTTGTGAGTCCAATCTAAATTCTGTTTGAGTTAATTATATTTCTTGTCCGACTCCCTATTCTTTCCCACTTTACTGTAATTGCCATGGTGGTAGGAATTCTTTTCTTGACAGTATAAAAGATTTTTAATTCGGGGGCGCCTCAGGGGCTCAGTCAGTTGAGCACCTGCCTCTTGGTTTCAGCCCAGGTCATGATCTCAGGGTCATGAGATCAAGCCCCGCCTGAGATCTCTCTCCCTCTGCTCTTTCTCCCTGCTCTCTCACTCTCTAAGATAAATATATAAATCTTTTAAATTTTTTCTAAATTTTATCTTCTCAATTACATAATACAATAAAATCAACATTTGTTTTGATGCACTATCCTACCAATTGTAGCACATGAATAGATTCATGTAATTATCACAAGAATCAGGATACAACACAATTCCATCGCTGTCCCAAATTCCCTCTGGAGTCTTTTTTCTCCCTTTGTAGTCAAACTGCCCCTCATGCCTGACTCCTGGCAACCACTGATCTGCCTCCAACAGTACAATTTTGCCTTTTTGTGAAGGTCACGTAAACATCATAGAATACGTAACCTTTTGAGACTGGCTTCTTTCATTCAGCATGAAGATTTTATCCAAATTGCTTTGTGTATCAATGGTTCCTTCCTTTTAAAGCTGAGTAGTGTTCCACTGCGTGGATGTACCACAGTCTGTTAACCCAGGCGCCCAGGAAGGATATCTGGATTGCTTCCAGTTTGGGACAGTTATGAACAGAGCTGCCAGAAAGAGTCACGTACAGGTTTCTCTGTCAACATAAGCTTACATTTCTCTACATTTAATACCCAGGAGTGGGACTTCTGCTTCATATGGTAGGTGTATGTTAGCTTTACAAAAAGCTGCCAGACTGTTTTCCAAAGTGGCTCTCCCATTTTGCATTTCTACCGATAACGTATGTACCTTCCAATGGCTCCGCATACTCATAAATACATAGTATTATCAGGCTTAAAAATTTGCCATTCTAGTAAGTGTGTTAGTGGAACTTATGAAAGTTTTAAAATCTATTTCTCTAACGACTAATGATGTAGGACATCTTTTCATGTGCTTTTATGCATTCTGTACATTCTCTTCAGTGAAGTGTCTGCTTAAGTCTTTTGCCTATTTTAAAATTAGGTTGCTACCACACTGCTAAATTTTGAGAGTTCTTTTTTTACTCTTGACCCAAGAGCTTTGTCAGGATTGTGCTTTGCAAAAAAAAAAAAAAAAAAAAAAAAAAAAAAAAATTCTAGCATGGAGCTTGTTGTTTCTTGTTCTTAACAGTGGGAGGGCATAAGTTGTAAATTTTGATGAATACCAATTTAATATTTTTTAACGTGGATTATGTACTTTTGGTGCCATGCTTATGCCTAAGCCCTAATCGTGAAGGTTTTCTCCCATGTTCTCTTTTAAAAGTTGTATAGTTTTATATTTTGGTCAATTCTGAAGTTTGTTTGTTTGTTTGTATAGGGCTCAAGTGTTAGGTCAAGGCTCTTTTTTTTTCATATTGATGTCCAATTGTTTTAACACCATTTGCTGAAAAGACCAAATTGCTTTTGTACCATTGTCAGAATCCGCTGGCCACATTTGCATGGGTTTATTTGTAGATTCTCTGTTGTAATTCACTGATTATTGCTTATTCCTTTGCCAATGCCAGACTGTCTTGATTAGTGTAGATATGCAGTGAGTCTTAGAATCAGGAAGTGTGAATCCTCTAAGTTTATTCTTTTTAAAATCTTTTTGTCTATGCTAGTTGCTTTGCCTTTCTGTAAAATCTTGAAAATGTCTATATCTTTAACAAATCCTGCTGGGAATTTTACTGAAACTTCATTAAATCTATTGATCAGACAGGGGAGAATCAACATCTTTACTATTTCTTCTCTTCTGATTCAGGAACTTGATGTATCTCTGAATTTATTTAGGTCATTGATTTCTTATATCAGTATTTGCAGTTTTCAGCATACAGAGCTTATAAAAATTTTGTTAGATTCATATCTATGTATTCATTTTTGGAATTTTTTATTTCTTTTAATTTTTAAAGTTCAGGTTTCAATTGTACCTTGCTGATGTTTAGAAATGTAATGATTTCTGCATGTTGATCTTATATCTTGCAAACTTGTTAAATTCACTTTTATCTACCGGTAATTTCCTTGGGGTTTTCTATGTAGATAATAATTTTGACTTAAAGAGACAGTTTTCTTTCTTTCTAATCTATATGCCTTTTTTTTGTTCATTTCATGACAATGCTTCTCTGGCTAGGACTTTTACTATAACGTTGAATAGGAGTTTTATAAATGGGTATCTTTGATTTGTTCTTGATTTTGGGGGAAAAGCATTTAGTCTTTCAACATTAACTGTATAAGCTACAGTTATTTTGTAGATGGCCTTTATCGGGTTGACTAAGTTTCCTCCTATTCCTACCTTGCAGGGGATTTTTATCATGAATCCATATTAAATGTTAGTAAATTTTTTTCTGTAACAATAGATGTGAATCTGTGTTTTTTTCTTCTTTAGACCATTAATATGGTAGATTTAATTGACTGATTTTCTAATATTGAACCATATTTAATAAATCTAATATTTCTTGCAATTTCAGAATAAATCCTGCTTTGTAGCTGTATATTCTTTTTATATCTTAACATAGTTTTGATATACTAATATTTAATTGAGAATTTTTGTATCTGTGGTCATGAGGAATATTGATTCATCATTCTTCTTCTTCTTCTTTTTCTTCTTCTTCTTCCTCTTCTCCTCCACCTCTCCCTCCCCTTTTCCTCCTTCCTCCTTACTATCTTTGGTTTTGGTATTGGTGTGATTCTTCTGACCCCACAAAATGAGTTAGTAAGTGCTCTGTTGTCTCTTTTCACCAGGAGAGTTTGTAAAATTGGCATTATTTCTTCTTTACTTGTCTGAGCCTAGAGGTTTCTTCTTCAGGGGGTTTTTAAGAGAAATTAGGTTCCTTTAACAGGTACTGGAGTGTTTAGGTAACCTGAATTATCCTACATGAGTTTTAATCATTCATGGTTTTCAAGGAATGTGTCCATTTCATCTACATTGTCAATTTCTATGCATTGAATTGTTCATACTGTTCCCTAATTATCCTTTCAATGGCTGTAGGATCTATAGTGGTATTCCCTATTTCACTCCTGATATTGATAATTTGTGTGTCTGGGTTTTTTTTTTTTTTTCTTTGTCATTCTTGCCAGAAATTTATCCATTTTATTGATCTTTTCAAAGAATCAACTTTTATTTTTATTGATTTTTCTCTATGGTATTACTGCTCATTTTTATTATTCTTTTCATTCTGCTTCTTTGGGTTTATTTTGCTCTTCTTCTTATTATTGTAAGAAAATTTTTTTCTTTTTCTTATATTTTCCTTACAAGCTTATAAGGTAGAAACCTGGAGCACTGATCTTTCTTCTTTTCTAATGCAAGGATACAATGCTACACATTTCCTGCAAGCACTTCCTTAGTTGTATTATACACATTGTAATTTGCATATTTTCATTTTTGTTGAGTTCAAAGTATTTTCTAATTTTCCTGAGACTTCCTCTTTCACCATGGATTATTTGTAAATGAATTATCTAATATTCAAATTTGGGTATTTTCCATTATTCCTACTATTAATTAATATATTAGTTCTTTATATCCAGAGCACATATTTTGTACTATTTTAAATCTTTAAAAAATTTTAAGTTGATTTTATAGACCTAGGATATGGTCTATCTTGATGAATGTTCTATGTTCCCTTGAAAAGAATAGGTATTCTACTGTTACTGGGTGGAATATTCTAAAATATGTTAATTAGATCCAGTTAGTTGATGTTGCTGTTTAATTTTTCCATAATCTTGATGATTTTCTATTAGTTTTATCCATCACAAAGAGAGCAGTACTGACATTTCTAACTATAATTAGATTTATCCATTTCTCCTCTCAGTTGTTAGTTTTTATTTCATGTATTTTGAAGATTAGTTTTTAAGGTCAAATACATTTAGAACTATCACATCTTCCTGATGAATTGACCCCTTTATCATTATGTAATATGCCTCTTTACTTCTGATTCTACTCTTTTTGGTTTGTGGATTTTGGGGGGTTTTTTTGGCTCCAAAGTCCATTTTACCACATTAACATAGCTGTTCCATCTTTCTTTTGATTAGTATTTACATGAAACATCTTTTTCTACCCTTTTACTTTTAAGCTACATATATCATATCAGAAGGGAGTTTCTCATAGACAGTATAGCATTGGGTTCTCTTTTATTTCTTTCTGATAATCTCTGTTTTTATTTATTACAATTTAGACCATTTATATCTAATATATTTATTGATACATTTGGATTTAAAGCAGCCAAATTATTTTTGTTTTCTATTAGTTCTCTATGTTATTCAGTTATCAACTTTTTTCCCTTTTTTTTTTTTTTAAGATTTTATTTTTAAGTGATCTCTACACCCAACATGGGGTTTGAACTCACAACCCCAAGAACAAGAGTCACAAACCCCACCAAATAAGTCAGCCAGACATCCCTCAATTCTCAGTTTCTAAGGAGAAACTTGAGTTATTACTTAAACATTTTTTTGGATTCTGTATTATCTTTTTTTTGTTTAAATTATCTCTTGTATAGTTTTGCAGTGGTTACTCTGGGGAGTATGATACATATCCTTCACTTTTCAAAGTCAACTTAGAATCAGTCTTACCACTTCAAGTGGAATGTGGAAACCTTACCATCTTATAATTCCTTTCATGTTTCTCCTTTATGTTACAGTTACAGAACTCAAGAGAAGAATAGTCTATGATGTGTACCCAAATATTTACTGCTTCTTTTGCTCTTCTTTTATCCTTCATGTTTGAAGTTTCCTTCTGGTATTATTTTCCTCCTATCTGAAGAACTTCCTTTAGAAATTATTTTAGAGCTGGCAAAAATTCTTAGTTCTTCATCTGAGGATGCCTTTATTTCACCTTCATTTCTTAGCAGCATTTTTGCTGGATATAGAATTCTCGGTTGGCAGCTCTTTTCGGTAATTTAAAATTGTTGTGTCACTTCCTTCTGCCCTCTGTGGTTTCTTATGAGAAAACCATAGTCAGTCAAATTGTTGTTTCCCTTTGGGAAATGCATACTTTATCTCTGGCCACTTTCAAGAACTTTTGTGCATTTATTTTTTTATAGCATTTTAGTATGATGTATCTGCAGAAGGATTTCTTTGAGTTTATCCTGTTTTGTCTTCAATGAACTGCTTGAATCTATATCTTATTTTCTTTCTCCCCCCGAGAGAATGTCTTGGCCTTTATTTATTAAAAAAAAAAACAACAAAAAAAACCTCACTACATTCTTTTTTTCTCCCTGTAGAAGTTTAATGGCACAAATGTTAGGGGTTTTTGTTGTTGTTGTTGTTGTCTCCCTCCCTCCCCGACAACTCACCCTCCCAGATTTTTGAAGCACTGTTTATTTTTCCTCCGGTCTTTTTTCTTCTCTATCAGGTGTGATCATTTCTACTGACCTATTTTAATATTTACTGACTCCTTGTTTTTCATTTCCATTCTGCTATTGGATTGATCCAGTAAGATTTTTATTGTGGTTATTGTATTTCCATGATTCTCCCCTGTATTTCATTTTTATTGGTTGAGACTTTTTATTTGTTTCAAGAGTATTTGTGATTGCTTGTTTAAGTGTTTTAAAAAGCATCTATAAAAGTCATTGTCGGACAATTTCAACATCTGTATCTTCTCATCATTGGCTGTTGATTGTGTTTCCAATGGAGGTTGAGATTATCCTTTTTCTTTCTTAATGCTAACTAATTTTGGATGGTATCTTGGACATTTTTACTGTTATCTTATGAGACTATGTATCTAGTTTAAACAGTATGGACGATATGATATGTTTGTTTTAGCAGGTAATCAAACTAGTGAAGTTTAGCCCATCAGTCCCAATTCATCTTCTGTGGCCTCTGGTTCTAATATTAGATCAATTTTCAAAGCTTTTGTAGTGCTATTCAGATTTTTCTTTGTGTGCCACCCAGTGGCCAGTATAGACATAGGCAGTAGTTTATCTGTTTAATTCTAAAAGTCTTGATAAAATAAATTAGAATCAGATCTGTGTATGTCAGTTCAGGGGTGAGCCCAGAGCACAAACACCTTTGGGGGGTCATTTCCTCATGGCCTTAACCTGCTGCATTATCTCTGTTACCTTCTATTTTCTTAGACTCCCATTTTCACCTCTCTACCCATAAACTGGGGGCTTTAATACTTTATTCAGCAGCCAACTATGACAAGAACAGAGAGGGGGCAAGAGAGAGAGAGAGAGAGATTGAGAGAAGAGCAATGAGTACGTATCCACCCTGCTGGGACCACAGCTCCACTGATAGGATAAGAAGGTTCCACATTCCCAGATGTTTGACTCCTGCTGCCATCACTGTTGATGCTACTGTGAAAAATGCTTGGGGTCTCCATGCAAGAAAATAGAGAAAAGAAAGGAGAAAAAAAAAACAAAACAAAACCCTTCTCTCTACCTTTACCACTCCTCAAGCTGAACTAGAGGATTTCTCTTGGAGCTCTCTCTGTCTGAGGTCTGGTGCCCACTTCTGGGTTTTCACTCCCTAAGATCAGACACAAGAGGGAGACACAAGAAGGGAAACAATGGTAAAGTCTCTACCGATTTAGAAGTACTTCCAGTCCTGATCTCCTCCAACCACCTGCTATTATTTCCCTGTTGGTAAACTCACACAGTGGCTCACTGAATTCTATCCAAGTTTTATAGCTGAACTCAGTGGGGGACACAGAGCCAGTTGTGCTTACTCCATTTTATCCAGAACCAAAACTCAGTTAAAATTTTTTTAAGTTGTGAAATGAATGTATGAGACACAAAAATATAAGACATATATGTAAAGTTTGAAGAATAATATAATAAATACCAGTGTACCCTACCTAAGTTAAAGCCTAAAAGCCAGTTCCTTAGTTCCTTAGAATTCCACTGTGTACCCTCCCATGCTTATCCTCCTATCCTTCTCTCCCTAAACAATATACAGCTTAGTTTTCATTTTCCACATTTCATAAACTTTTCGATTAAAGTATAACATATATATAACAAAATACACAGATCATACAACTTGATTAATTATCAAGTTGTAATTATTAATTACACATACAACTTGATTAATTATCCCAACACGAACACACTTTTTAACTATCACCTGATCTACATATAAAGCATCACTTGCACCCCAGAAGGCCATCAGACCTTTCCAAATCATTATCTCTACCTTCTTCCCCATAGGCAACCATTATCCTGCCTTCTAATATCTTAGGTTACGTTTATCTGTTTTGAACTTTATATAAGTAGAACCATACAAATACATGTTTTATGTCCAGCTTCTTCTCCTTGATATTGTATTTATGAGATCTAGCCATGCTGCACATGGAACTAGTGGTATAACTTCATTGCCATATAATATTCTTTTATATTAATACTGTATTTATTTATGCTTATTCATTCCTTCATTCTCTTAATGGACATTTGTGTACTTCCCTTGGGGTTGTGTGTGTATGTGTGTGTGTGTTATAGATAATGTTCTGAAGACATCTGTGGATGTCTTTTAGTGCATTTTTGTATTCATTTTTGTTGGGTATTTTCCTGGAAGTGGAATTGCTTGGGTCAGAGGCTATGCATATATTCAGCATTAGCAGATATTACAGTTTTTCAGAGGAATTTTTAACAATCCACACTCCCAATAGCAGATATGAGCACTCTAATTGAGAAGGAAGGCATTTTTTGATAGAGAAAAAGCCACTTTTAGAGAGAAATACCATCATCTAGAATGGCACTAGGCAAAAAATGAAAAACCAGAATCACAATGCTCTCTAGATTTAAACTTGGGTCTTCAGTATCATGATTGATATAGTCAACGGAATATTTCTCTAAATTGATAAAATGACAAGAATAGAATTAGGGAAGCTTTAAAATATGAAAATAAAATAAAAGTATATATTCACTAAAACAGCATAATTCTGGATTATCCTACACGGAAATTAAAATATTATTTTAACAAAAATTTTTAACCCCTCTAAGGGTTCCATACAGTAATTAAACAATTTGAAGAGTCCTTGATGGCTCTTAAACTATAGCTACTACTACTATTTTTGAAAAGTTTTACATAACAAAGAGCCAAATATATAAAGTTCTGAGCTACCTTTCATTATGGATCCACATTCTGGAGGAAATACATGGGACTGCCTGGGGAATGTTTTCATGTCAGAAATTTCCACTAAAATCTTCATTTCTATTAAAGATATGTTAACACATATAGAAATATGTACTCTACTAACACAGGAAACCTACTTTTTATTAATTTTTCTAAGCCATAGTATCATCTTCCTCATTCCTTCTCTGTCACGGGGTGAGGGATTAGGGCTGAGGCCCTTGCATACTGCATCCTATGTGTTTGGTAATGAGTCACTGGAAACTGTGGGGTGGTTGATCGTGGCTAGTATTATTCAAACAGCCAAAGTACCAACTGTTAGGTCATGAGATAACTGATCTGAAGCAGATTTAACCACCACCATGCCATAATGCTGCTCTCCACTGAGCGGCCTGCAGTTAAGTCACATGTTCAACACAAAACAATATGGATCCAGGCTAAAGACTCTACACATTTTAATAGTGTTATACTGAACAAAACCAAGTCCATAGGGTCAGTGATGAAGAAAAACATTTTTCAAACCTTTCTTGGCCATCTGAGGGACTCCACACTAATCTATATAAAATTTATGACATATGAATGAGTACAAGAACAAACAAAAGTAACAATGCAAAACAGTATTTGACCTGGGGCACTTGTGTGGCTCAGTCAGTTAAGCGTCTGCCTTAAGCTCAGGTCATCACCTCAGGGTCCTAGATCAAGCCCTGCATCAGGCTCCCTGCTCAGTGGGGAGTCTGCTTCTCCCTCTCTCTCTGCACCCCTGCCCAGCTCATGTTCTCTCTCTCTGTATATATAAATAAATAAAATCTTAAAACAACAACAACAACAGTATTTGACCTAATGGAAACCTTAACCTAGCAGAAAAGCGATACATGAATACACAGATCCCCATAAGTGTATTTCCCACATTTCTTTATAATTACTATATGCTGTCTCCACCACATTCACCAGACTGTGATGGGTGTGGAGCTGACGAGGGCTCGATCTCACAACCCTGAGATCATGACTTGAGCCGACATCAAGAGTTGGACAACCAACTGAGCCACCCAGGTGCCCCATTTCATACATTTCTATCTCTCATGCCCCTCCTACAAAACTCCAAGTATTCTCATTCATATATATTACATTTTCTTGAAGAGTAGGCATTGTTATGTTTTGTGTATATGAGTTTAATATATGCAGATGGTATCATGCTACATAATCTCTTCTGTTCCCTGACTTTTCCCACTTAGCACCATTTGACAGACTCATCCACACTGCTGTGAGCAGAGCTAGACCACTGTTTCTCATGCTGTATGGCGCTTCAAGGCGTAGACCCGCCACATTTTACCGATCTCGTCTTCCTGAGACCGACACTCCAGCTCCCTGCCATCACAAATACTGTAATAAACACTTCTGCATACATGTCTGTAGGAACAACGTGAGAAATTCTTTGAGAGGTAACCCAGGAACAAAACTGCTACGTACAGTTTCACAGCCTGTGGTAGGGCTACGGCACTCTCCAGTTACACCAACTGTGAAAAGTCCCAGATCGCACTTCTTTTGCCAAACTTGGCCTTAGACATTTCCAGTTTCTAGCTTATCTAATTCACATTGTTAGAATTTGGATTTCTCTTAATTATTTGTTTTTTTCAAGTAGGCTCCACACCCAGCATGGACCTTAACATGGGGCTTGAACTCATGACCCTGAGAGGGGAGACCTGAGCTGAAATCAAGAATTGGGCACTTAACTGAATGAGCCACCCAGGCACCCCTCTCTTCTTCTTAATAGCTTTGAGTACTTGTAACTATGTTTGCTACCTCTTTGGGTCTCCTTTTCTATAAATTGCCTGATCACATCCATTGACTATCTTTTCAATTTGGATTGTATATAGCAGTGGTCCATTGGGGTCAATTTGACCCCAGGTCAAGTTGTTCTTGCTTCTTCCTTCTTGTTTTGTTTTGTTTTTTTAAAAGATTTTATTTATTTATCTGAGAGAGAGAGAGACAAAGAGCGAGAGACAGCAGGAGTGTAGAGGAGAGGGAGAAGCAGGCTCCCCGCTGAGCAGGGGATCCCAGAATCCTTGGATCATGACCTGAGCCAAAGGCAGCCACTTAACTAACTGAGCCACACAGTGGCCCCTTAATATTCTTCTTAATTTGCAATTATTTTTAGAGCCTAAATATTAATCCCTCATCATGTCAAACACCATAAATAGTTATTTTGTTCTATTAACTGAATGTAAGTTTTATTTATGCTTTCTTTTTTGTGGAACATAAAGTTTTACATTTAATATAAATAAGTTCATCAATGTTTTTGTCTTAATTTATCCTTTTTTTAGGTTTTTAAACTATTTTTTTATCTCTAGATCATGAAGCTATTTGCATTTTCTTCTATTATTTTTACAGTTTTACCTTCACATTTATCTCTGTAATACATCTAGAGATTATCTTTACCTTTAGGAAGAGATTCAGCTTCGTATTTCTCTCTGTAGTAAGCATTTTCAAAAAGCCACATAAAATACATTCTGTCCAAGGGGCACCTGGGTGGCTCAGTCATTAAGTGTAATACCTTCAGCTCAGGTCATGATCACAGGATCCTGGGATCGAGTCCCACATCAGTCTCCCTTCTCGGAGGCATGTCTGCTTCTCCCTTTCCCACTCCCCCCGCTTGTGTTCCCTCTCTCACTGTGTCTCTCTCTGTCAAAGAAATAAATAAAATCTTAAAAAAAATGCACTCTGTCCTTTCCCCATTAATATTTTGATACCATTTTTAATAAATATTAAGTTTTCACAATTTGTTTCTCTGTGCTTTTGTCCTATACTGTGGTCTCTTATCTGCTTGAAGTATTCAAAATAAGTTGTTGAATGAACAAATTTTCATTTTACAAAATTGTAATTTTATAATACTATGGAAAACATCACAAAAGTATGGATTTTACAAAAGTATGGGTTATAGTATAACTTAACAAATGTATGGATATTGTAATCATAATTTTACAAAAAGTATGAATGAAGTGGTAGGAGATCTTTATTCTTCCATGGAAAAATTTGGATTCGCTTTACCTATTTCTCCTTGTATTTCCTATAATGCAGCACTGGGGACACAACTGGCCATGCAATACATTTTTGAATAAAGAAATTATTAAAATCTAACTGTAGAAGTGTAGAGAAAAAGTGTTAGTTGAGCATAAAGGACAAAGACCAAATGTGGAATGATAGAAACTGAATTTTGACCAACACTTTTGGCTTAAGTACAAAGAGTTTAGTTCCAAAGGCAAATAGGTGAACTCAGAACCACTGGAATAGAGACCGTTTATATAATTCCTTAGCAAATCTGCTTTGCCATCTGTCTTTGTCTCTAAATAACTTGAGTTCAAGAGTTTACAGGGAGTTGCACGCAAGCTCAACTTTTTGGTAAACGGTTATGGAGCCCTGAGCTCACTCTCCAAAAGAACAAACACACAAACAGTGTTGACTTCCCGTCCGTTGCAATTCGTCTCTCTCTGCAGTTTCCATGACAGTCTCTGATTACTGATATTATTATCCCCAGAAGATGGTTCATGGAAATCCTCATCCCCTGCTAGGCTGGCCCAGTTTCATAAAGTAAAAATCTGGTTGGCTTACTCTACCGGGGGGGGTGGGGGGGGTGGGGGGGGGAATGGCCACAAGGAGAGGACAAAAAAAAAAAAGGGCCCTGTGTTAAAACCAGCAGCTGCTATAATGCGGCATTAATGCAGACACAGCAGAGTGAAGAGAGAACGTCCCTTTTGCTGTTTTGTTTCTCTCCCTTTTTTTTTTTTTTCTCTCTCCCTGTTCCTTTAGTGACAGTATCACTAGACAGTTAATGGAAGCTGTCATGGAATTTTCTGAACAACAAAATGGTTACCCTCTCTAATTACCTCAATCCCAACGCAGTTCTCCTTCCAAAGTAGGAGAATCTAGTAGCAAGCTTTCTCTCCTGAAACTCATCCCCATCTCCCAGTGCCCTTTTCCAAAAAAGCTATACTCGCATTACATTCAAACGGGCCAAGTGTCCCTGTGGCACCGGTGAAATCAAGTAACATATCATTATTTAGGATTTTGCGATTTCTGAATTTGTGACCCGTATAGATAGCGATCCATCTGAAACCACTCTGTGTTAACGAAGCATTTATTTACAAATCATCATAAATAATAGCCAACTTGGGAAAGGATAAACAATTTTCATGCACCTTAAATATTTTGGGTGTACCCATTAATATTTAGAAGGTTGATGCAGGAGTGCCGGAAGTAACCACAAAGATAATTTGATCTAACATCTATCTTACAGATGAGGAACTAAAACTCAGAAAGGAGAAGAGGCTTGATGTGATTATTAAGACAGCTACCTAAAGATTTTCGCTAAACAAGTTTCCATTGGCTTAATACAAATGTAGTTTCAAAACTGCATTCACAATTTTCTAACACACTTATTAATGTTTTATTTGACTTTAATAATCAGGCAAATGCTTCCAACTTTACTAGTATATCTTGAACACCGATTATCATTTGCTTTTTCCTCTTTATTTTAGGGCATATGTGACATACTGATTTAAAATCTTATGACAGTAAAATCTAAATATGGTGGGAAAGTATGTTATTAAGGAATACGACGTAGGAATCCACAATCAAGAGAAAATTAAAATTCTCAAATACACTCTCATTTATATTAAAAGTATTCCATATAAAGACAAACTATTTTGCAAAGATTAAAAGCATTGCTGATCCATTATTACTGAACACACACTAGGATAATTATTACCTTTTAATATGCTTTCTTTCTACCTTAAAACAATTGAACCTACAGATAAAAAAAATAAACATTAATTGAAGTTGAGGTCGTTCTGTAGCGAGCCACAGGGAAAATCCCTAAAATACAACATGAAAGAAAAGAGAAAGCATAAATTAAACTAGCAAAGTTCAAATGTTGCTGCTTTTATGTCTATAAATGCTTCTTATGATGAGTATGAACAAATATTATCAAAGGAAATCTTGGTAAAAATTATTTGGAGTGAACCAATTCCTAAAAACCCCTAATTTTCTCAACACATTCCACAATTTTCTTACCAAAGAAGGGTATTCTCCAAATATATAAAGACTATAGAAAACAGATGTAGGTTCTCCCCAACACAATCACAAAGCCTGATAGCTTGTCAAATATAGCATCCTCACCCAAAGAAATTAGCTGCAATTAATAAGTATCATTAGCACTGGAAGGTCATTTCTCAAAGATATTAACAGATGTAGGCTACCTTTCCTCTGCCCATGAATTGCCATACAACTTGTTCAGGACCTAATATTGCACAGCAGTTAAGGGGAAGTGGGAGTAGGAACTAGGCATTAGAAGGGAGAGAGAGGAACAGTAATCACATTAAAAGAGGGGTAAAATTCAAGAACCCCCCCAAATTTCCTTATTTGCTAGGGTCCCCATCATTACTGTAAGTCCTTTTGTGAGACCACCTTCCCCTCTACCAAAACCAACTACAACAACAAGTAGAAATTAATTTTGCCATCTAGGTCAAGTAAAGGGATACCTGACCCTAATTATAATCTCATGCTAAGAGAGCCAGATGTGTACTACACAAGCATAGGGAAGGGGGATAAAAAGTTATGGACACATTCAAACAAACGTTTCAAGGGGAATGAAGATTTATTGCAGAAATCTAATAGGAAAGATGTGTTGTGAACCATCTGGTAAGTGACTTATATAGCCCCATACATTAGCATCTGTTGTCATGTTTTCAAAGTACAGAATTCCAACACTGTCCTGATGAGTCTTCAGAATGCAATGAGCTTGCAGCACTGAATTGGGGGAGGGGGAGTTGGAATCCTAAAGAACAGGCTTGGACTTGACCTCCAAGTAATACCCTGTATGGTGTTTTAGAGGTGAACAGTAGCACGTCCATACCATAGCCTCGTTCAGCCCTCACGACCTTCTTAAGGGATTGTGGGCATTATGACGACAATGTCCATTTGCCAGAGGAGGTAACAGATTCAGAGGGTTTCAGTGACGATCCCAAGGTTACATGAGAAATAGTGGCATGGTCAGGACCTGAGACTCTGTATTTTTTTGAACTCTTCACTTCCTTAGGCTGTCTGTGGGCTGTGAATCGGAACGCACGCTTTGGTGGCGATCAGATCACCCGCCATCGTTTGACTTACCAGAAGGCTCCCAAACTAGGTGTAAGTTTCGAGTGGAGGGGCTAAGGGTTCTGAGAGCCAGGCGCAGTGCCTTCGCTGGCGGAGGAGTGCTGAAAGCTTGCTCAATGAATCATTCGAGAAAGGAATGCCAAGCACTTCTCAATACTGTGAATTATCTCGGTAATGTGGTAGGTGCTAGCATAAACAAAATATAGGGTTTTGTCCCAATAAGACTAACAAAATGGAAAGAGCCAGGTGCAAGTAACTAGATCTAAATGCTTTGACAGAAAGTACTAGAGTTGTCACGGGTGGCTCTCAAAAGTCAGGATTTCAGTCACGCCTGGAAAAATTAACTTATTAATAATGGTAGAGAAAATGGGGGCAAAGCGGGAGATGGCCTTCAAACGGACAAAGCAGAAGCAAAACAACAGCTTTTTTTAAAAGTAGCAATAAAAACGATATTGGTAACATTAGGAAGGAATTTGTGTTACACTTAATTTCTAAGATTACCTAACAGGGGACGTAAGCATTTTCACACTGTCAGCCGTTGAAGAGTCTCAGAGGCAAAATATGTCCTAATATTTTTACTGCTTTTTTAGAGTCACAATTTTGAAATCATTGCCTCGATACAAATAATACCATCTAAAAGCATGTAAGTCTGCATCGACTGAGATCTACCACTTTCCTCACTTCAACCCTACACAGAAAAGCAACGACACACCACGGCACCTGCAAACCCACATGCAGACATGGTCTGTCTTCTGCAGCAGAGCCTGTTTCCGAGACGCAGGGCTCACTGTGAGTGTCATGACACGTTTGCTTAAGGTTAAAAGTTCAAATACGCCGAGGGTGCCTGGGTGGCTCAGTGGGTTAAAGCCTCTGCCTTCAGCTCAGGTCACGATCCCAGGGTCCTGGGATCGAGCCCCACATCGGGTTCTCTGCTCGGTGGGGAGCCTGCTTCCTCCCTCTCTCTCTGCCTGCCTCTCTGCCTACTTGTGATCTCTGTCAAATAAATAAATAAAATCTTTAAAAAAAAAAAAAAGTTCAAATATGCAGGCTGCAAGGAAGAGTCAGTGGCCTTGAAGCTTGAACTTAACCCGGCGAAGTGGACGATGGGGGGAGCTCCATGGCGGTCCTATTGGGGTTCTTTTGAAAGAGGCATGCCTTTCTGCTCCAACATGAGGTCCCTGCGGTGTAAGGCTTCGTCAAAGGCAAGTAGAACAATTAATTAGCTGCTTCTCTCTAACCAATACACCCCCGCCCCATGGTAGCGCCACAAGGATTCAGGGGCATGCCTGTCAAAGCAGTCGGTTCCAGGTAGTTACCATGAAGAGTCGCACTGCAAATGAAGATCAATGCCCAACACCACTTCGGAATAGTAATTTCTTAATTCTTATTCAAATCTGCCAGGCAAGATAATATACCTTGATCTGAATCGGCCATGTGATCCTGATGGCGTCTTGCTAATGGGCTGTTCGCTTAATTTATGTAATTTTAAAAAATTCAATAGTCATATTTTAAATCCCCACTGCAGTCCTTCACGTTGAAAGTAGACGGTAAAAAGTTACAGTGTCTTTATAAATCAGCATCGCGGAACTTCTTACCTTGTTGACTGTGCTCTCCCAGAGTTTTACCTGCTCTTGGCTCCCCTTTTAGCTTGTAAGGAATATTCCAGAATCCCATCAGCAAGTCACTTAGTGCTCCGCTGTGGGAAACTAGGTTTGTCAATTTGGTTTCAGACTGGAACATAAATCTGTCGCTTTATGAATATGTAGTGAGAATCCAGCATACCGAGTGACAGATATATCTGCAAAGGGGACTTACCTAGCTGGGTAAATGTCACGTTCAGAAGTCAACAAAATCAAATTTCACTCTGGGATACACAGGATTCCAGAAAAAAATACATCTCGATTCACGGAACCTTTATTGAGAGCCTCCTATGTTTAAGGCATCGTGCCAGCTACCGGTAAGTTTATCTTTGTTTAAAAATCTATTTATTGGGACGCCTGGGTGGCTCAGTTGGTTAAGCGGCTGCCTTCGGCTCAGGTCATGATCCCAGCGTCCTGGGATCAAGTCCCACATCAGGCTCCTTGCTCCGCGGGGAGCCTGCTTCTCCCTCTGCCACTCTGCCTGTGCTCGCTCTCTCTCTCTCTCTCTGACAAATAAATAAATAAAATCTTTAAAAAAAAAAAAAAAAAAAAAAAAAAAAATCTATTTATTTACCCTGCCCTGTGTATGATGGCAGCCTGAGCCTTCCTCAGCCTTCCCTTGGACGCCAGGTACAGAACGACCGTTGCAACAAAAGGAAGCCTTCTCGAAGCAGGCAAAGCTTCTCAGTGGCAATAAAATCTTTGCTTTGAGGGTTCTTTGATATCTGGAGTCATCCTCTTGGTTTCCCCTAGCCTAGAACAGCACCTTTCTCTCTGGAATCTCCTATCAAGGATTTGGAGAGAGAGACGGATGGACATTGCGTCTCCCTCGGAGCACGTTTGAAGGCCTATTCACTGCTTTCTACATTGAACTCTGATATCCTTGTGGGGAGGTTCGCAGCTGCTTTGTTCTGGTTTACAAAGAACTTCCTAACGAATTAACTAAACCTTTGGTGACAGCAAGAAGCTGGCTACATTCTACATATTCTTATACTCTGTTCATTTGGTTCTTGTTTTGGCTTTGAGGTGTAGGGAATAGGATGAAGTCAAAAGACTTCGTATTCAGCTAATCCCCTCCCCTCAGCTCCTTACTGGGTCCCTTAAATGAAGGGAAAAGCAATCACTGCACTTAGAAGTCCAAATATTCCAAGGGGAAGGAGGAAAGTTGATTAGATGACTTGTGGTGAGAGCAGAT
Organism: Martes martes; assembly: GCF_963455335.1. Classification (NCBI taxonomy): domain Eukaryota; kingdom Metazoa; phylum Chordata; class Mammalia; order Carnivora; family Mustelidae; genus Martes; species Martes martes. The sequence continues at coordinate 14,506,784 of NC_137903.1, read as the reverse complement.
TTCAAAAGGGTGGCAAGAGAAGTGACGGAAAGAGGGAACTCAATCCATTTAGACATAAAAATAAATATATAATTTGAGTGGGTTCATTTAATCTACATTTATTTACTCATATATATAAAATAACACATGTACCATCTACACACTATCTGAGTGTATGTAGTCTAACGCATGTGAGGGATATACACCAACTATTAGGTTTGTGAATACACATGTGAAAAGAAGCACAAGTCATATTACTCAGATTTGCTGTGGAAAGGGCACAGGGGAGGATGCTGGGAGGTCTAGGGAATCCAAAACCACCGACCTGGGGAGGGCTCCCTTTTGTCTATCCCATGCATTAGGGCTCCAGATTAGATTTTGTTTGGGAAAGCCTCCTACTCCCTCCCTCTTCCTAGTCTGATATTTACAGCTCCCCAAAGTTGATCTTCCCGTGGCCCTCCTCTCTTCCTCCGATGAAACAAGCTATGTTTCTTCCCCGCTCTGTTGCTTTCCACCCATCAGGTTACTACTTACTCTTTGAGGTCAAGCTCAGACGCCCTTCCTATTTCAACCCCTCCCTAGAAACTTTAGCCTACAACCACGGTCATCCCTTTTCTTAACTCCTTTTCTTTTACTTGACCTTGTAATTAACATCATCAGTTGATGTTTCTGAAGATATTTTCCAGGTTTTCTGATTCACGTTCAGTTTTGAGTGGCCAGACTAAACCTAGTATGGATAATCTCAGAGTATGACCATCTCTTACAAGTAGGGTCCTTTTCCCTAACCTCATTCCAGCCAACTTGAGCTTTAGCCACGCCGACTTCCATTTTCACTTGAGACAATACACTGTCCGTACCTACAGGGTCACCTGGAGCTGGAACAGGGAATTGTCCCTCCTTCTACCTCACTGGCTGGAGCTAAGACAACTGCACATCTCCTGATCTGTTTGGCTAACATAAGAATACTTTTGTGGGGGGCGCCTGGGTGGCTCAGTCAGCTAAGTGGCTGACTTCAGCTCAGGTCATGATCCCAGAGTCCTGGGATCGAGCCCCGCATCAGGCTCCCTGCTCAGCGGGGAGCCTGCTTCTCCCTCTCCCTCTGCCTGTGTGCTACCTACTTGTGCTCTCTCTCTCTCTGTCAAATAAATAAACAAAATCTTAAAAAAAAAAAAAAAAGAATACTTTTGTGGCCCAAGTATGAAGACACTCACGTATGCTGTTAGCCACAATCCAATATTTTATTTTTTTTTTACAGTCTAATATTTTAAATGCAGTGTAAAATATATTCATAGAGGAAGCCTCTCCAATAAACAAAACACATAAGAAATAAAAGTTAGGCCATATCTGCATATGGAAAAAGATGTAATAATTTGCAACAGCAGCATAATCCATGAATGTGCTTTGAAGAGGCCATTAAAACTTTCCTCATCCTCCTAGAAGCCTGTATTCCTTCGAAAATTCATTGACTAGCTAAAAACTATTATTCAATTTAAAAAATAGTGTCTTTGTTTTGTTTTTCTACTTTCTTAATTATTAAATTGCCAGGATAGGGATGCCTGGGTAGCTCTGTCAGTAAGGCATCTGACTTTGGGCATTCACTCACAACCGTTTAAGAAGGTATCATTTCCCCCATTTTTCAGATTAGAAAACTGAGGCTCCAGCTGGCCATGTGGCTTGTCCACCATCATCGAGCTGACAGAAAGACCTGAGCTGGGTTCTGGCTAACTTCAGAACCCAAGAATCCCCACAAGGCCGCTCACTGTTTCCTACGTACAGTATTTTGGCTGATACATCCATCGAGGAAGCATTCCTGAAATAGTCCAGTTGCCAGATATTAACATTCTTACTATAAACAAAACCTTCTAAGTTTCGAGAAACCAATTTTAAACTTGAACTACCAGAACGATCAGAACACAATCACTTTTAATTCTGAGACTTCCTATCCTCATCCGTGTCTGACTGGGGTCAAGAAAAATGGGAAAATTTACTCTTGGTCCTTAAATGAGCTGTCACGTTTATAAAAAGATGATACTGTATGTACATCCTGGCAAGTACTCGGAATTACTTCACAAAAGTGTTAATGCTTTTTTAAAAAAAAATTTTTTTTTTTTTTAAGTGAAATGTGTGACAATCATGGCAGAAGGGATAGAATGGGAGAAATGGACTTCTTTTTTTTTTTTAAAGGAAATATTCTTTTTTTTTAAGATTTTATTTATTTATTTGACAGACAGAGATCACAAGTAGGCAGAGAGGCAGGCAGAGAGGGGGTGGGGGGGAAGCAGGTTCCCTGATAAGCAGAGAGCCTGATGCAGAGCTCGATCCCAGGACCCTGGGATCATGACCTGAGCTGAAGGCAGAGGCTTAACCCACTGAGCCACCCAGGTGCCCCTAAAAAAATTTTTTTTTAAGTATATACGATGGCTCTGTTTATGGAATGCTACATGTTTCTATCTATTAACATAATCGAACTATTCATAAGTGTTTTTCAATTTTCTGTCACACGTGAAGACACCACTCCCCTCCTTTGAAGGGCTAATTTTTCCTCTCTGAATTCACTACTCATCCTCATTGAATGTATTAAAAGATATACCTAAACACGTTCTTATCTCTCCATGGGCCTTTTATATGAAAATAATAGGAAACACTCCTTCAACACCGTAAGGAGGAAAATTTTCACCATTTAGAAATGTTAGTTTTCAGTCTCCTGCTGAAAAATGCCGTTAAATCTTAGATTCGGTGAGTTCTATTCACTCTAAGTATTCATTATTATGGAGGTTTCTCTGCCTGATTGGTTAAAGAAGACAACACAACTTGTAATTGATTTTTTTTTTTTTTTTACCACTGAACAACTAATTTTGTCTTCCAAAAAAAGCTCTAGGGTTTATTAACTGTGCGATCACAATTTACTGAGGTCCTTTCATCAAATTAGCCCTGCAACAATGCAATTTTTCCCTTATTTTACTTCTATTTCAAGAAGGGCTCTCCACTATGGCTCTTATTAAGACAGACAGTCACTCTCCTCTAATTTAGGTGTTTTTCTCATGGCAACAATTCATTATTACAGCTGAAGAATTTTTTTAAACCAATTCCAGCCTTCCCTTTCCTTATTTCCTATTTCCTACAACATCATAAAATGTGTTATTTCCAAATTGTAGCAACCGCTGACTCTTCAAAAAAAAATATATATATATGTATATATATATATATATATATACATATATATATATGCTCTGTTGATCTTTAGAAATAGACATTTCAATCTAGGAATAATCCACTAAATTTCTTTGACTATTGCTCTGTTTCTTTATTTTATCTATTCATTTATTTCACACTCAGCTCTACAAAAACAAGCTCCAATGAAATGACTACCTTATTTAAGTCTTTTTTTTTTTTTAATTCCTCTTTTCCTTCAGCATTCCCAACAAGAAATATTGACTCATTTACCTTTCTCCATTTTACTTGCAGGAGAATCCGACTCTCAGCCAGCCTCTCACTAATACCTATATGGAAACTTGCTTCTGCAGAAGCAAAGAAATATTCTGTACCTAGTTCCTAGCACCCAACTTAATTCTTGTCCCTCAAAGGAACGATATCCCAAACACCGAATGACTGCGTGAATGGAAATCCAGAAACAGAGCCCCCGACGACCGATGGATGTGACTGACAAAGCATGTGCAGTCTCAGGGGTAGAACTCGGCTGTGCTTCTAAGCGGATCAGAGATACGATCCCCCCCACCACTGTGAATGGAAGGGAAACTGAGCCATCAGAGGGAGATACAAGTACTAAGGCAGTAAGGTAACGTGGCAAAAAATAGAAGAGTCCAGGAATGAAACGCTGCCCTTAGGAATCTTAAAATAAACCCGCACTTGCAGCCCGGTCCTCAGAAGAATGAGAAAAGGCAAAGACAGAACTGCAGAGTTTCAAACCCTGGGAACCGAGAGGGGTGAACTCGTACTTCCCGAGCTCATCAACAGAAGTTGCACCCTGAGAAGTGACAGAGTTATCTCAGCATGTTTTCCGAGGAACAGAATAAGTGAAAGATTGCTGACATCTTTCTAGTTGGATGGTGGGGGGGGAGGTGGTGGTCAAAATGCTGACTCTCCACACTGAGAGACACCCAGCAGAGGTGGCCCTGACCCACGCTCTGACTGGACTTTTCTAAGAAGATTGCTGAAGTATGGATTTCAAGCCAAAATGTCTGGGAAAGGGCCAATGTAGAGGGGGTTGGCACATGCTAGGCACACTGCCGCCGCCTTTATTTGTGGAGGGCAAGTCAGCAGTCTGTCAGTCAAAGGCCCCTGAGGCTGACAGATCACAGACACCCACTTCTGACCTTGCTGGGTCACCAAGGCAAGGAAGAAAGCAGCTGACAGCAGAAATCCTCCCCCAACCCCATAAAATAAAATAAAATGAAATGAAATTATTGCTAAAAAAAAATTTCTCCACTCTGGGCTCCCTTCAAATCCACTGTGTGCCATTCTATGCCTTCACCCGAATTTCCAGAAGGCACACGGGGGCTGCCATGAGAGGGGACGGGTACTCCTGTGGCTTTCCTTTACAAGCAAGTATTCATAGTTATGTCTTGGGGTTTTGGTTTGCTTCCTAAGAGTATTTCCCACTGGGCAGGACGTGTCATATAGGCACTGGTTTTGCTTTCTTGGTAAATCGATTCTTGATAAACGGAGAGTTAACGCTAGGTGAATTTAGGGGAGGTCATTTAAATCTAAGAATGATTTTATTGTGTATAGAAGTGGAGCAGAAAGATAGAAAGGTCTCTTTTTATTTACTTTAGGCTAGAGTTGAAAATGTGGGATGGAATCGAAACATGGAGATAACCCAGCACACAGACTGACTAAAATAAATTTTATCTCTGCGTTAAATTCTTGTAATAAAGTGAGTCTACTTCCTTGAGGACTTGTTGATTGGGGGAAGGGGGGGCTAAAGCCCATATCTTTTTTTTTTCCTGTGAATGAAATTTTATAGATTAATGGTTCTAAAAAAGTTTTCATCAAAATTCAATTATAAGCTATGATATGGGTACGACTATGAATATATTACAGTTCTGACTTTATTCAGGAGTTCGAGGTCTAGAGGGGAAGTCTTAACACAACTGGGACATCTAAGATGTACTGAGTTATGTGCCCTTATCACAGCTCTCGTTGGGCTGGAAATAACAAAATCAGGGCTCTGCAGGGAATACGTACTGAGCGAGTCCAAGAGTGTACTCAGCCAAATACATCCCTGTCTGCCCCTACCAGAAGTACTCTACCAGATGCGTGCACTGGACACGTGCACGCATCCACCTGAGACAGACGACCTGTGACACAGAAACCCAACCTATGGGAGTCTTGCCTTGACCAAATAAACAAGAACCGAGTATTTGAAAATGAATATTCACATAAGCACACATACACCCATGCTGTGTGGGTGGCCCTCCTACAGCAACGGTTCTCTTTCATATCTGTATTCTTGGTATGCGAAACACTCCATTTGCTCTCTTCCCCTCCCCCTATCTTCCAAACCTGAGAGTAATAACTTCTAGGAAAGAAGAAATAATAAAGAATGATTGCACAATCTTATTTGGGCAAAAAGCTAACATATGGATATCAAGGCCAAAAATATGGATTTCAAGATAAAACATATGGACGCCCATATGGAAAAAAAGGTTTCCTGGCCGGAAACTCTGCTGTTGCGTTTTTTATGCCTACATGTATGGTACAGTTTTTCCCTTCTGCAGGATAATGCTGTCTGCCGACAGATTCTAACGTTATAAATTCACATACAAATTTCACAAGATGCTCCGCTGTTATCATCTTTATTAGATTTTTGTATGCTCTTAATCCTTTTCATCGCTTAATAGCTCAACAAGTAATGGAGTTTTAGTAAAATGGGGAGGCTTATGACAATCAATCCTGTTGCTGAATCTCTCCTTGACACTCAACTTATGGAACTTATTTTTCTTCAGAACCTCAATAAGAAAATTCTTTCCTCCACACACAGGTATGCAAGAGCACGCTCACACACGTGCACGTACCAAAGTGTGCACATGCACACACACATTTATATAATAGGCTGGGTCACTTATGATCCTGTCTCTGTCTTGAGGAGCTGCCCCAGGCTTGACAAGAGGCATCTGCAGGACACCCCACGCCTTTATACCCTGCAGAGTTGCCGACAATGGAGATAGCAAAACGTGGGTCAGTTAGGAGATATATTCCGAAGGAAGTTTCCATCTTAGTCTCTTACATTTTACTCATAGAGACCTTTTTCCTTTATGGGAGGGCCAGGGGAGGGAATGGAAATACCAGGGGAGGGCCAGGGGAGGGAATGGAAATACCAAAACTCAGCAAGAGACTTTTTGAGGAAATGTCTACTTAGCGCTATGCCTACTTTTAAGTCAGTGGATTCCTTGTGAACAAACATTTATAAGTGAAGTTATCACATAATTCACAGAAGAAAACATTTTTGATGAAGAACTTTAAGTGCACCTCTTTGGACATTTCGATATCTAGCACATAAATTTAAACCTTGCCCTTATAAGACTGAGGGGAGCAAGGATCCGATCGGGCACGTCCTCCAAGGAGCCCCTCCATCTGAACTTGTGTTTATTCTATAGCTTCAAAGGGAAAAGGGACATGTTTTCTGATTTTCAGCTGTTAGGGCTCTGGATTTCAAGTAGGAGCACTGCCTTCCTATCCCGAAGGTTCCCTGTGGGGTTTACGCATTATCTCCGACAGGGCAAAGACTCGCTCCTATTTAACAGAAATAATATTATGGCGAGTTTAACTGTGGTCTTAAAAGCTATGAAGGACTCTTTCAGTTCATTCTATCCTCTTTAAGGAAGCAAATTGTGGATATGGGGGTTTAATTCAGATTATGCAAGCCGAGTCTGTTGGATGCTCTTTGAACCAATCTGTGCCAGTGGTATAAAAGGCAAAGAAAATAAGGAGACCCTAAATTCAGCGAAAGGACGAAGCGGTGGCGGGCTGATCTATAGCACCAAACACAGCACTGTCCTCACATACTTTACCAGCCAGCGTTCAGCTAGTACAGCAATTACAGCCAGCAGAACTGAATTATTAAATCGTCCTCTCTGCCACCCGCCCTGCTTGGTATCGCTAGAAACAGAATAAAAGAAAACTCTTTGTGTTCTTTTTCTAGGATTGCCAAGTTTCCTTGTTTTATGGTGATTTGCTTTTTTTTTTATTTTTTTAAAGCCACATTTATCAGTCATTAACCATAGTCTCTGTCTACTTACAAGAACCAAGTCCAAATTCCTCAGGGATTTAAGACTATTCACAACCTGGTCCCAAGCTACCCTTCTGAACTTATTTTCTCTTCTTTCCCTTGATACGTACCAAACTCTACAACCTGTTTGCTGATTCTTATAAAAGCGAATACAGCTTCCAAGCATTTGTTCAGACAGGTCTTGCAGCTTAGAACGCCCCCCTCCCATTGAACACGTAACTGGCCAGGAAATATCACGGATCATGGAGATATGTTGGCAAACAAGCAGACACAGTTCCTGAGTTCAGGAAGCTTCCAATCGACTCACATTCTAAATCGCTTTCTGCGGTTCAGCGATAACTCAGCGATGTCTTTCTGGTGCTTCTTCAGTAAGTAGTCATTACCCAAATTTTCTATCAGGTCAGACTGAAATTCCATGGTGCCTGATCTGCCCCGGCCTCATCAGGCACTTGATAAGGACAAAATTCAGAGAGAGTGAATGAAATGAGCTTGAAAGATAAACCATGAAGGAGGAACGTTCCTATTAAGGAAACACTCAGTTCCTTCAATCATTCAGCTGATGGCACCAGCACCCTGAGCACGTGATCTCACAAGTAGAAAGCCACCAGTGTGTCTTTATTTAATTGTAAATGGGAACAGGGCTTAGTTCCTCTCCTCTAGGAGCTTCCAATCTTACAGAGATGATAAGACATAAACAGTCAAGAATTATACACTAAAATGCCTACTGGAAAACCCATAATGGCAAGAACGGTGACTTGGGCTATAAGGGAGAAAAAATACGAAGGTTGTCTTCTACTGATCGCTCCTAAAAAGTGGATTTGAAGGAAAGCCGCTTTGTGATTACTCGGGGAATATAATGCCTCAAACTGCAAAAATCAACACTAATTTGAAATTATTTTCTAAATGCAATGTAATGTTTGATTCAATTAAAAGAGACGTGATGATTTGGAATCGAGTCAAAACAACAATTATTCAATGATTCTGGAAAGGCTTTTCCAAAATGCATGTTGGCTTGAGTTTATGGAAATACTGACCTCCTGACCTGGAACAGAAGCAAGTGATTTTCATTATGTTTATACTGTGGATTTTTCCCATCCCTAATCCTGGGTTGCCAAATTGAGTATTCTGCTCCGATTATAACCTATGTTCTGCTTGACTGTGGATCATCTTGCAAAAGCTGTTAACTGTGGGTCAGATCAGGAAACTATGACCTGGCAACGGATTTCATTTCACAGACCCCGAAACTAAGAACTAAAGAGTACACCTTCTTAACAACACAGATGCCTTAAAGCCCAATGGTCAATTTCTCTTTTAAAGGTCTTCGGTCGTAACTCCTTTAGTCGGATAATTTGTCCTGTAAATATTCTGCAAAAGCCTGTATCAACGAGGCAAATGCAAAATGAACCACGCCAGCCAGTTCATAGGGTAGCCTGTGTGAACCATCCATGTTTACACGACCCTTCAATCAAAAGCTCGGGTGGAGTCTCTCTGTTTAGTTCTCTTGCTTGCATATAATCTCTTTATTAAGTTTGCTGTCTTTACAGGGAATCTAGCAGGCTATAACTTAATGGCTATCCTCCTCCCCCTCGAGCTGAAAATCTTATTTTTAGGAGGAAGAAAAGACGAGGGACCCGGGGATTGGGAAGGAGGCAGTGGGGGAGGGGAGGGAGGGAGGAGAGAGCTATTACTTGCCAAACCAGCACATGTTCACCAGAGAACACGGTCAAGTGGTCAGAAGCAGTGCTGATGTTAATTAGCAATGAAATGAGGAATGAACCAGCATTAGCCCTGAGACTAATCAATGGGAAAATCACTCCAAGCAGCAGCTTAATGAAGTAGTATACAGCTGTTTATTTTTAGACCGTTTTAACCTCACAAAAAGAAAAAAAAAATCTCCATTAATTAATATAAAAAAACCTTGCTAACGTATATTTCTTTTCAAAGCCAGGATACCGCTCTGATTTACGTATTTATAGCCTAACGCCCTATACTTATTTCTTTCAATAAGACAAACAATAACAATTAGGTGGGTATCAACACATACACCATATCAGAAATACGCCTTTTTTTTTTTTTCACCTTCACAGATGCATTCCTACTTGTTCTAACGTATAAAAGAACATCACTTTTTCCAGAGATGTAAAACTGCTCTAATTTTTTGGTGAGTGGACCACAGAAAAAGATGTAATAGGCAGGAAATAAGAGCCTTTTCTCATTTCTTTCAAATGTGAGGGAAATTACTTGGAAAATATTTTTGCAAACAAAAACTGTTTCTCACTTTTACAAACAATGACTGTCATCTATCTAAGAGCAAAGCCATAGAGTCTGTTAATTAAGACCTACTGATCTCTGGGGTTTTGTGATCGAAAGCCCATCATGACATATATGGGGATCCAAAGCCAGAGGGCCAATTAGGGAGAAAAAAATCTTTTGTCAGTTTATCAGGATGTTGAGGAAACGGGGTAGTCAGTTTAAACAGAGTAAGTCTCTCATTGAGAATTTCTTCCTCGGCTCTAATTGGAAGATAAAATTTTCCTCTGAAGGATACAATTGTTCTTCTACCTTAGCAAGTTCCAAATAAACTAAAGGAATTTCTCAAATGAGAAAATCTTAGGCACAAGTCTGGAAACAAGCTTAGACTCAGTGTTTCCTCCTAACGGTGGGAGGTTACTAAAAGCGCATCTGGTAACTAGAGCCAGCCAGAACCGAGTTACAGGGTAACCGGGTGGGGGTTGGCAGAAGGAAAAGAAGGGACCCCAAAGGGCTCCTCCTCTCCTTGCCTCTTTTTCTCCTTCCTTTCCCGCCTTTTTATTTAAAAATGCATTGAGTAACACTATCTCTCCAAGATACAGATAACTCAGTATTTGCAAAGTGTGTCCAAGTAGAAATCAGAACACAAGTAAAAAAAACAAAACAAACAACTCCCCCCCTCACACACAAATAGGCTTTGTCACTTTCTCTTTAGTTAGAGATGCAAAATCCTAAGTAAAAGAGGAAACTTCTCCTTACACTCATTCTTCACCCCCCTCCCTTGGCAAACATAAGCAGCGACTTTGCTGATCCATCATTGTCTCCAAGGGGAAAGCGTGTACAAATGATTTCCTTTTGCACATCGGCACCAAGACGAACGAACCCACACTCCCCCAAAGAAAGTCTACGCCAACCTTGACTCACAGCTGCAAGAGTCAAGCTAAAATTTCAACAGATCAGTGGTTAGCTCTGCGGCTATTAATGCAGAAGAAAGAAGAGCCCCCTGTTCTCATGCTCAATGAAGCTCGAGGTGTCTCCCGAGACTTGGCCCAGGCACTGTCTTCCAGGGCCCCTGCCATTGTTGGGAGCATCCTTCCCATACAGGGAAGCATCTTGAGAAAACAAAAACAAAAAGCAACAACAAAAAAAAACAAACCCGCGGCTAAGTGCAAACCTGGGAAACCACGGCACTCAGGTAATCCCCTTTATGGGTGGATTTGATAGCTCAAGGAAATGGAAACAAAGCAGCAAGCCCGTGCACACCAACAGCTGGTGGGAAAATTGCTGGAGATTGTTAGGGGAAGCCGCCAACGAAAGATGGGCAATGAAAAGGTTAGAAATGATAGTTTAAAAAAGACAAATTACTCCAAAGACCGTATTCTTTAAATCGCTGAAGCAAAACATGTTTATTCGATTTGTTTGTATGCCTATTACAAAAATGCTACTTTGGGATTCTAGGAACCCAGTCTGTCAATTTTTCAGTTTCTGCACTTTCATGGTTGCTTAGAGCTGTTTAATGCAAATACACTTCCAATAAGAGATTTCATGCCCCTAAATTACACCCAGTTAAAAGCGAATGAAAATGTAAGGTAAATAACTATAATCAGCCATATTATCTTTCTCTTGGCACCTCTCACTTTACAGGCATATTTAAAGACATCTCTGGGGTCCTATCCTTTTTAACAAGCAGCAGCGGATTTCCTGGAATATTACTTAAGATGCTGTGCAGTGAACATTACACAGGTTAAAATGTTACCTAGAGACCTAGAAGGAATGGCATCTGTTGCAGAACCTTTTTTTTTTTTTTTTTTTTTTTTGCTACATTTTGGAATGTCTGAGAAGATGAAAAGGCATTTGCTGTCGAGGGCATGAAAAGAGATGAGAAGAGTTTAAGTTTGTCTTTTATGTGCAAGTTCATTGATCAGTCATCGTGAAGAGCATGGAAGTTTGCAAAAAGTCACTCTGGGAAGGAATGAATGGGGGCCTGAAAGGAAATGTACAAATGAGAAGAACCTGCTGGATTTGCCATACAACGAAAGTACTTACGAGTAAACCACGAAGTTACTCCTAGAGGAGAGCAGCTGATGCCCTGACCATTTTTACCCTAGGTCACCTATTTTTTCTTTTTTTTTTTTCGCCTTGAGTCAGTAAATCCAGAAATCTATGTGCCTAAGGATCCCCTTGTTAAGTGTCTAGGATGCAGAGTTCTGGGCCACTCTGAGAAATCTGGATTACACAGATGAACACAGGCGTCTACATTTTCAGCCGGCACTGGCAATGTGTTTGTCTTCTACTGTCGGAGAGAATGACTCTGTGATGTTAAGAGCACACATGTTTAAAAAATGACAAACACGGTGTCAAAAAGACTTTCAATCCATTCACGTAGGCTTTCCCTGCAAAGCACACAATTATGACTTATAATCAAGCCTCCAGGAGTACGATTAGCAAAGGAGCAAACGGGAACAGGGATTGGAAGCAGAATCAACAAATGGCTCAAATATGTGAAATTACCTTGCTCACCCAAAATACAGGATGGCTTTGTTCTAACTACCATCCCGTGGTTCAACTGTCTCAGTTCAATTTTAGAAGAACTGGTGATCATTTCCTTTTGTGGGGGGCCCAATTTCTGAATAACCCAGTCTTCGAAAAAGTGAGATATCTCCTCTCAAGTTGCAGAGTGTTGGTGTCACTGTCCCCATCTGGGCAGCACAGCAGATGCGGAGAGAGGTGGGTCTAAATCCGGTCCTGTCCTGTACCAGCATTGCAATCTTAGGCAGGACCTGGCTCATTTGCTGGCACACAGGAGGCATTCCTCATCTGCACAGTGCATATACGTTCTAGGCAAAAGCTGACATCTGCACAATGAATGTAAAAATCACCTCTTCGCCAATTATAAGGGTGAAATGAGATAATAAAGCTGTGCCCTTCACAGAGAGACTGGAACATGAGAAGATGAGAAGAGTGGACCCCCAAAAAAGGACAAATCTGTTAGTCAAACCAAGTGTCAGGACTTAAATTTCAGTAACTCAGTTGGGGTGTTATTTTCCTGACCCAAATTATGAGAATTACTGTGCATCTGAAGTTACTTCAAGACTCAGGAATGATCTGGCAGGAGGAGGTGGGGCTGGTTTCCTACACTCTTGCTCTGTAAGCTGCGAGTTCTGTAGGAAGTTCGTATGTGGTCACTCGACTTGACTCAATAGTAGTCACAACTTATATTCTCTGGAAAGTGTTGTCTGAACTTTAATGATATTTTAGAATGGTTTTTCCATAGAAACCAAGTCATACATGAAGTTTGGGTCCTAGGTTACTCCACCAAAGATAATTTGTTGTTTTTATACAAAACATGAAGACACAACTCCTACCGCTGTCCGATACGGAGAGGAAATCTTAGCTAGGTTATGAGAAAGATGAGCCCAGCCCTAGCTTCATCACCTCAATAAACCCCTATCAACTAAAGTGCCCCAGGAGTGAAAAAGCATGTGCACCTCTCTGACTGGACCTTGAGTCACAGGCAGGGCTAGAACGCACTTCTAAGGTCTCAGAGGAACTAGGTCATTCAGAATTTATTCTTGAATAAATATCCTCAGCAGTGCTAAATTTTATAGACAGCGTTCACAGACAGTATTGATGTTCTTCAATACTGTTGAGCAGTGATTTGAAAGGAATTAGTTCACACTACTATTTCCAGTCCTTCGGCAGCGAATCCTATCCTTGCAAACCCAGGCTTGGAAGCACACTCAAAGGCAATGGGCTGTCCGCTCAGGGCCACTGGAGATAAGGGAAAGAGATGTTAGTTTCTGCCTGGAAATTGTAGGAGATCAAGGTTATCAGTTTGGAATTTCCAACAGAAGAGGATGTCTTCTGACATTGCTCTCTGACTTCAATGTGTGAACCCCTTAAGGGAGTTACCAGCCATGGTGAAAGTTTTGGTGGCTTTGCATAAAGTCTCCTTCAGCATGCTTGGCTCCCCATCGGCATGGACCGCAATGCACCTGCAGATCTCACACGGCATGTACAGAAGCTGTCAGAGACACTCAGATGATGCAAATATTCACATGCTTATGGAGGAGCACAGGGAAGGTCTGGCTGAAGTCCAAGCTAAAGGGGGTGGCGAAAGAAGCAGAAACCAATCAGCCCATCCAGAAGGTGGGTCTGGCAGGTGCTGCTAGCCCAGAAGGTAGCTGGATTTCCTGCCAAGTCCCTGACTGCAAAGCCATAACCCCCTGCTTCATCAACTGAGTTATGTCTCATACCTAAGGCTCACATACCACAATCACTCATTCCAATACACAGATGGGGTTTTTCCCTTCACCTCTTTGCTTACGTAAACTCCACGATTTTATCATCTTTATGTGGTATCATAAAGGTGTTTAAGAAATCCAAATTAGTTTTATTACCCTTCAGAATCAGGAACTCCTGTTTATAAAGGACTTAAATAAGAATGCATAGAATACCCCATAAATAAGCATTTGGTGCACTTTAATACAGATCTCAGTGGCCAGGAGCTAGAGTGGAGAGTCAAAGATGATACACTAATTTATCTCTAAAAATGTACCACTGCTTCCAGGCTGATGACACACAGATCTGGAATTCTTAGAGCTTTGTCAAAGTCAAACAAAAAATTCTAACTGTTCAGGTTTAATACAACATGCTTACTATGTCTCCAGAAGGGTGGGGGAATATATCACCCGCTCAAGTTGGTGTTCAGATTGTGGACATTGGAAAGCTCCCGGAGTAAAGCAGTAATGAGAACAATGCTCCTGGAAGCAGTTAGAGAATTGAGCAAAATTATTTCTAGGGCACAGATGCGTGAGGTGTGGCATGTGTGTGTGTGTGCGTGTGCGTGTGTGTGCGTGCACATGCCTGTGTGTGGGTGGTATAGTGAATGCTCTGAAACAGTTCGGTCTGGTTTGAGGGGAAGGAATTTTAACCTAGTATATAAATTTTATCCTAATATATGCACCAGATTATCTCAAACCTTTATATGAAGAGCTAGCCTCATGTTTTATCTCTTGGTCCCAAATCATAAGGACCTTGACACTTTAAGGAGTGGACCAAGGGTAGATTATGTAATAAAATTTTAAACCACAGCAGCTTGATCCCCTTTAGTTACACTAAGGGCTCACAGGTAATCATAATACATTTACTATATCTGTATCTTTAAATTGCAAAGTGTACACTGGAGAGAACTGCAGGACATGTAACCATATCCAGTTCTCGTGAATCTCAGATAATGACTATGAAGAGAAATAGCAGAAGTTAGAAGTGCACTGAGGGTGTCACATTGCCAGATGAAATAAGCTTCTAGAATATTCATGCAGGGAGTCCAAATTTCTCACTCACTTGCTCCTCGCCGTCACGCCAGAGGAAACTAAGGCTAGACCAGGAGAAGCAATCCCAGACTCATGGCTGCCGTGGCTGGCTTCTTAATACCAGTGTTAGGAAAACATCTGTGGATTTGAAAGAGGATGTGGCAGGTGCTGGCATGGACGAGAAGTGCAGCTACCTCGTGGGAAGGGTGAGGGAGCAGAATCCATGTCAGAAGTTAGAGGGGTCTTGGGGATGTATGGGGTGCTCCGAGCAAAGCCCTGGTTCATTCATCTATGGAAAATTATCAACCCCCCCTTATCTACTTCCTGACACACAGGATATGATATCTGGTTCCAGAACAGTCTTCCCAGTACATAATTCAAGTCATCCCTCCCCTTCCTAAAATCTAAAAGCATCTCCTCAGCGAGTAGCTGTATTTTCACAAAGCCATCAGGGACGAGGTGCCCACCACGAGCTCTCCCTATACCTCAAGTCCATCAGCATGACCCCTACCAGGCTTATCTCCCGACTGCTACTTCTGAACTCTGGATTTCTGAGTCAGCTCTTCGTCCTCCGTGTGACTCGTGGACTGCGGCTGATGGTGGCGCTGATCTTGAAGATAATGGCAATCGTTCCTGCCTCCATGAGAAAGAGGGGACAGACTGGGGTCCTCTCTGCTCATTCTCCAGCGCATCTCCCCACGCACACCTCAACGCTGGCCCTATCTCTCACACCTTTGGGGGCTCAGAGGTAAGGGGACGGTTCCATCTCCTCTGAGACCTCACCAACTATACACCAGGAGCACCGCTGCGGTGGTTTTGTGGCTCTTACTAAAAACAATACTAAAGGCCAAAGCAGTACTGGATCCAGAGGGCACGCTACGCCACGGAACATGCTGGTAAGTTACACGACTGCACGCGTAAGCACAGCTGCCGGGCCAGTTAGCCACGACGGTTCTCTACCGCGGACACAGGCGGCCCGAGGTCCGCAGGGACGGCAGGCCAGCCGAGCTGCTTTCTGTTTTCGTGTTCCCGCTTGTCCACACGGTACAAAGCTGTCATTGTTTCATGGAAAGTCTATGAATCGTCTACCTGGGTAGAATGATATGTTTGCATTGCGTATGTGTAAATGCATCTGTACTGCATGCAGGTGTGTGTGTGTATTTATGCCTGTGTGTGTGTGTGTGTGTGTGACTGCATGCACATGTGTATGTGTGGTTGTGTATGAGTGCACAAGGGGCAACAAGATTACAGGTTGGAAGCCCTACGCGGCGGGTCTGATCGTCTCGCTGGGAGGGACAGAGGGTGTGAATGTGATTCACGGAGGGCACAGCGGGCAGAAGAGGCCGGCACCGCTGGTCCCCGCTGGCCTGTAAGCTCACGGGACAGACCGAGCCGCCTTTGCAGAAACACCCAGACATGCAGCGGAGGAAAGCCTGGCCGGGAGCATCAGAAGCACCTTGGGGAATTAAGGACGAGAACGGTGCCTCTCCTGGTGACACGACATGCCACCGACATGCCACCAACACCAAGCCCTCCCGGCAGCTCTGACCGCGCGGGACCGGGCGCTGAGCACGATGTCAGTAACACAACAGGAAAGTCCGCACAGGATCCGACCGTGTCCCTGCTCAGACGCGAGCGTGTTACTTGGAGGCAGGCGGCCTGGGGCCAGGAGGGAGAGGCCCCGGGACAACCCGTCACTCCAGCACACCCACGTGATGCGCGGAACCTCTCGGTGGTTCCGCGTCCTCATCCGCACAACGAGGCTCGTATTCCCCGCGACCTCACGGGGTCGCTTTGAGGATTAAAGACGATCGGGATAGGGCCCTCGCGCAGGAACCGCGAAAACTGGGGAGAGGGCTACAGGACAAGAGTAGTGACTGCGGATGCCACCCCCCCAACTCCTCACTGGAGGCCGTTTCGGAATTCTCTAAGTAAAACAAACCGCAGAAGTAGCCCTTGCTACTTCCAACTTAACGTTCCTAAAATAACTCAGAAGACTCCAGCTACAGATAAACGGGCCCTGCCAGAGACAACAGTTCAATCAAACCCTCCGTTAAACTTCTCAGTTTATGGGCTATTCAGGTACCTGGAGCGTGAGATCGCTAAAATTAAATAAAATCATTTTTTTTAAAAGTGGACTTAGGGCCCGTTATAAACAGAAACCTCTTCTTTTTTCCTAAAGATACTTACTTATTTTTCCACCTCTTTCTTATCTCTTTACTGCTGGGACTACGGAGTTCCCCAAAGTAAACTTGATTTTACTTACCAGCGCGAGCTTGGGAAGCCCCCAGCAAGGGAGTAACCCGAACCCCAGAGAGACCAGGCTCAAGGAGGAGGCCGGAAGACAGTTTAATGCCAGCCCCCGCTGTGGCTTCCTGACTATTGGGTGGTCGTACATTTGAGAAACACAAACGGGTCACCCACATTTTATGTGGCTCAGACCCCAGCTGCCACCTGCAAGGTGACGATGAGGCAGACATTCCAAGGCTCTAGGCGGTTTCTGGGATCGTCGCACCAAGCAGAGATAGAAAGAGAATGCACACGGAACAGAAGGCTCCCCTCATCCGAGCCGCTCAAGGAAAGTGCCTCCTCCCAAATGAGATTAAGGGGCCAGTGCCGATAACCGCCTGTGACATCCACTTCAATGCCATCCGGCACGAGATGGCATTTTATTTCATTCAAACGAATTATTTCGGAGTTCTCGTACAAATCCAATATACGCTCAAGTTTTCTTCAGACTATGCCTAAAGAAGGATTAGCCAAGCAAATTAAAGATGCAAGGGATAGTCTAGGGGGCGGACTGATGGTGACTTTGGGGTTTTCAACACACTGCAGGCAAGCAGATACTAACGGCTGCCTGTCGCGTGCACCCTTCTTATCGGGGCCCCCACGGCTCAGTGTGACCAGGTGTCAGCTTACCTGCAGCCCTCAAATCCAGACACTCCTTCATTGACGACACTCGGATGCTGTCCGTCTGCCTTCTGTTCTTTGAACCAGTGCAGCTCACTCCACCTCAAGACCCTCGCGACTGCTCCTCATCTGCTAGGAACATTCCATCCTCAAATCTTTTCAGGGTTGGCTCCTCCTCATCAGCCTGTCCCCAGCTCAAAGTTTACCCTTAAAGTTCAAGCCTTCTGCGACCACCAGGTCATTGTCCCTCACACCTCCGTCTTACTTGTCACCCTCCGGAAGTGTATATACTCCTCTTGGTGTCCTTCTTTCATAATGGGACACCCTATTCAACTTTAGGCCTGTCAATGCTTGGACTCTGTCTTGTCACCACCGTAGCCCCAGCATCGGGAGCTCCCAATAAATATTTATTTATTAAAGGATCACTAATTACATATTTCTTAAAGAAGATTCTGAAAGACCTCAACATAGCTGCAACTTGAGAAGATGACATATACCAGAGAAAAATAAGACATCATACTTTCTTAAACTGTGTATTTCAGACATTTTACTAGCTTCAAGGGGCTACCTCTCCCCCACTGTCCCATTAGACATGGCCCCCTTTCCATTTTATGTCATTGAACTGAAAGAGGGAAGTTGTCAAACTCTAGATAAGTATAATAAGCTAAGATAAATGGACAGTGCTACGGATAGCTTTATATGCTCAGCATCACTGTGAAGGCAGGCTTCCCTGGGACCTGACATCTCAGTCTCCACTCCAGGTGAAGACAGAGAGCCCTCGCCCAGTCCACAGAGGGCCCCCGGCCCCATGCTCAACCCAGACCTCTGCCACTGCACCAGAGGGCCAACGAGCATGGCCTCGGCTGAGCAGCAAAACTGTCCTGCAACCTGTTCCATGGATGGGTTCTGCCTCCCGCCACCTGCTGCAACGGTAGCCAACCTTCCCCAACAACATCACAAATCCCAAGACACATGAACGTGCCCAAAACCAAAGATGCACGTTCTGGAAACACGCTGATCCTAAGGAAGAGATTATGTCACACGTGCGTGATTAACTTCAAGATAGATAACGTCCTAGGACCTGGGACCGAGCACTTACAAGAGAGAAAGAAAAAGGAAGAATCCAGAGAATGCTTACAATTTCTGTGTTATTCCACACACTGTCAAATGACTGGTGTGGAACTTCTCTTTCCCTTTCAAAGAAGGAGCTACTTAGAGCTTTCCCTCCCCCATCCCCCCCCCCTTTTATACATTCAGAGATAAGGAACATGTTTCTAAAGAAAGAAATGAGATAAAGTGGGAAGCATGGATTCATTCAGAGCATCCAGAAATACCTGCATTTGTTGCATCCATCTGTAAGCACCTGCCTGTATGTGTGTGCACGGGTGTACGTGGGGGCATGTGTGTTGGTGGGCAGGAGGGGGTGGGGGGGAGATGCGTGTACATGGGCATGCGTCTGGAATGCTGAAAAAGTTGAGGTGGGACCTGTCACGGAGGGCAGATCTCCAAGAGCTGGAACGTTCTGAGGAAGTAATACTCCACGTTGTAAACTGCTCATGCAGCAGGACTGAGGAAAAGGCATCGCCTGGCCACCGGCTGTTACCGACTCTGGGAAAATGAAAATACAGCATCTCTGCACCTGTTCACCTGATGGTGAAG
Organism: Martes martes; assembly: GCF_963455335.1. NCBI lineage: Eukaryota > Metazoa > Chordata > Mammalia > Carnivora > Mustelidae > Martes > Martes martes. The sequence continues at coordinate 14,487,422 of NC_137903.1, read as the reverse complement.
GAAGGAAAAGCCATTACCGAGTGACAGGAGACAAAAAACCAAAATCCACTTCAGCAACTCATCCCACTGCTGGTGATTAATCTCACACTCCCACAGCCTGATGCACATTAACCAGATAATTAATAATTTCTTTAGGGATTCCGGCTCGGCAACTGTTTTATCAACCTGCGCAGCATTAGCGGGGAAATGCTGCATTTGTGATCAGGCGTCTGGGACCAGGAAGGGGCTGTGGAGAAACGGCAAGGGCTTTGTGGCAATTTGTGAGCCTGTTTCAGAACGAACGAGTATGAGAAGTACGGTCCAGTCTAATGTCTTTATCCCTACTGGTGGCCACCTGGAATCCCCAACCAAGAGAAGACCCCTTTGTACCGTGACATCTCGCAGACGTGAACTCAGAGGCATTTCCGCTAGTCCGTATACACACTAGAACAAGGCAGACACATATAAACTCCGGAAATGCACCTTTTTAAAAAAAATATTTTATTTATTTATTTGACAGAGGGAGAGAGATCACAAGGAGGCAGACAGGCAGGCAGAGAGAGCCGGGGAAGCAGGCTCCCTGCTGAGCAGAGAGCCCGATGTGGGGCTTGATCCCAGGACCCCAAGATCATGACCTGAGCCAAAGGCAGACGCTTAATGCACTGAGCCACCCAAGCACCCCGGAAATGCACCTTTTTAAAGAGTGTATCATCTGAGACCTCCTTAAATTAAAAGTTTTGAAGATGTGTTTGATCAGAACCATGCCAGGTGACAAAATTTCTCGTTCTTGCTGGCTCCTATTCACACCCATCGAAGAAAGGAAGGCACAAAGAATCAAAGTCCCCTTTTCTGAGTCTCCTGTGCAAACGTATCCTGCTTCTCTCATGTTAAAAACTTGTTCCACAGGGAGAAGCCAACTCTTTTTTTTTTAAACATATATTTTTATTAAGACTTTAAGACTGTGAATAAAATCCCAAGGAGAATAATAAATCATAAGGATGGTTATTAAAAAGGCTCACCATTAAAATTCCAATGTATTCATTTTCTCTCCTAATGAGAAAAACACGACATTGAAAATATTATTATACATTTTCTCTTAACTCTATCCAGAATGCGATTTGGATGGAAAACAAACAAGAATGTAATCCATCCCCGTCAGAAATCCCAGTGGACGTGGAGGCAGAAAAGCTGGGTTGAGGCCTGCCATGGCCACACCAGGTTTTAGCATCACAGCCCTCCAGCTTCTCTCTGGGATGCTGTCACAGGCATCCAAACGACACTCGGGGTGAGTTCTGCCACGGGAGTGTTAATCAGGGTGGCTGGCAAACACGGATTGTGTCCACCTTCTGGGGACCCGGAGGAGAAATTTCCCTTAGATTTCAGGGCTAGGATAACTGGGGCCTCTCCTAAGTGTGAATTATACAGACAAAGCAAAAGTTGGGAGCTCAGAGTGTCTGGGCTGGGAGGAAGCTTACAGCCAAATCTATTGTCCATTTCTAACAAATCTGTAGGAGCATAATATCGGTGTCTGCCTGCAACACACATCCCAATTTCATCTTGCCAGCATAGCCCGGTTCTTCTTTTACCCTGATTTTCAGATGTTTTTGTGTTTTCCTGTATGTCCTTAGGAGAATCCCCTCAAATCATTTTCAGGATGAAATAGTAGATAACAAGTTAGATGGACAAAGACAAAGAGCCAAAGAAAGATGAACTGGAACACACTGGGTGAAATGTCAGCTCATTAATTCTGACCCCCAGTGGTCCAAGCTGGAAGGAACTGGGGCTGGCTGTGTCTGGTGACCACTCCCTGGTGCGAGGCCATGTGCCGTGGGATACTCGGCCCCAGGAAGAAAATATACAGCATCCCCTGTAGATTTGTGCTTAGGGAACAATGTCTTATATTAAAATATATATTATGGAACAAAATGCAAATTTCACATGCATGTTAAAGAAAAGGCAAAGATTTTTAAAAAATGTTTTGGTTACCACTGGCCATTTCAGGCCAGACCTCTATTGTTACGGACTGAATGCTTAAGTCCCCTCAAAATTCACATGTGAAAGCCTGACCCCCTATGGAATGGTATTTGGAGGTAAGGCCTTTGGAGGTGATTAGGTCATGAATGAAGCTGTCATGAATGGGATTAGTGAACTTTTAAAAGGGGCCCCAGAGAGTTCCCTCCCCTCTTTCTGCCATGGGAGTACACAGAGAGGACAGCCATCCATGATATGGGAAGTAAGCCCTCACCAGGTACTGAATCTACCAGAGCTTTGATCTTGGACTCCCCCAGTCTCCATAAGTAAAGAAATGTTCAATTAATTTATTTACATAAATGAATGTGAGACATCCATGTTTGTTGTTTAAGCTATCCAGCTCATGGTCTTCTGTTATCGCAACCCAAACTGACTAAAATACTCACAAGTCACATGCCCAATGTTCCCTGACCTCTGCTTTTAGAATACATGGGTAGAAAATTTCAGAAACTTTCAACTAGATCATATGAAGAATACCACAATCTATTAAGCACGGATACTATTAAAACTCAATCAAAAACACATGATCCAGATTCACAAAATATCATTTTCAAAATGATACTGGAAAGACCAGACACTGTAAGTTACACTATTCACTCCTTGAGGCTAAGAGCCTTACTCGATTTGGTTTTGACGTCCTAGAACCAAGCACAAGGCCCATACTAAGCAACCAATATATCTGACACTCAGAAAGGGTCAGCCCAACAACTCTTCGTTGAAGTGAGTTACATGCCATCACCCTAAAACCTACCACACGTTCAGTTCTACACCACTGATGATACTCATGGGCGTGTTTCAAAAAGGAAACCAAACTCACAATCAACAACAAACAAAACAAATGAACAAAAACAAAACGTCAGTGTGGTATGGTACAAAGAACCCTGCATTTCAAGTCCCAAGAGGTGGCTTAATTCCCTGATTCTTTTTTAGTCATGTACATTTAACGGGGTAATCTTAATAATACACAGCCTATTTCCTCATTAAAATAAACAGAATAATAACACTAACCTCAATGTGCTATTAGAAGGAATGAGTTAATATGAATAAGAGAAGAATTTGTGAACTTATAAAGCACAGAAAAACATTAGTCACTATCTATTATTACACTTTTGCATGGAAATGAAAAAGCCCTTCTGAAATACACACACACGCACACACACAGATACACACACGCACGTATTATAGGTTTTTCTCTCTTTCTCAAATGGCTTGATTCCAAAGCAAACTAAACCAAGATCTTTACAAACTAGAAACAGTATTTTAAAATAACTACACACCATCTCAGCCACTAATTATTTTTAGGATTTTACTCTATGCAGCTAATTGAAAATGTTTGGTCCTTTCCATTCATTAGTTTTATTACAAGCACTCCAATGAATTAAAGAAAAATCCATCATCACCACCTTCCTTGAAACTTCCACTGTATTGTCACAGAGGCCTTGACCTTACAAAAGCAATTCACATTAATTCAGCACAAGTAACAGGACTGGACAGAGGATGAAAATTTGGCATTTCTAATAAATAGGACAGCATTGAGTAAGTTTGACAGAACACTATTCTACTCTTGATGTCAGGAAATAGGGCCGACAAGGCTTCCCTTGTTACGGTGGAGTGCATTTGATACATACGTCACCGACCATATGGAGACTCCATCTGACCTGGACCGAAGCACAAGTGTCAAGTGGGGCATTCCTTTATAGGATCGTTACTTCACTAAAGACTCACATTGCACACTGATAAGACCTGAGCCCCAAATACAAAGATAAATTACAAAGACATCTACTAAGAAAACTGTGACACTGCAGGCCATGTCCACACCAAGAGGCATATGCACCATCTCAGTGAACCCCAGTCTTCAACATGAATGGATGCTCTGTACATCTGTTGCTTTTGCTTCTTGGTAAATGACTGTTTACTGAATGCATTTCATGTACGATGTGCTTCATATATTTGTCTTCAGCATTTACTTGACCGGTATAAACCATCTTTTCTAGTAGGTCTTTTAATCCCCATTTTACAATTGAAAAGAATGGAAAAAGCATACGGGTACACGTATATTCGTTTGCACGTGGCAGAAACAGGATGCAAACCTAGGTTGGCACAAGTACAATGTTTACACTTTTTGTACTTATAAAGTACCTGGAGGGTTCACAACTCAACCTCTTTTACATTTGTATGTACTCAAACATACCTGCAATTGTATTCATACTGGTAAACTATATATATATATGATACAGATACAACATTCTATTAAGTCAATACCCACTACACGTTCAATTCTGTACCACTGCTGATACAAGTATTACAAATTATAAAATTCTGATGTAGTATTTCTATATAAATGCATCTTTCATATTTATATTTTTTAACCCTAGCAAAGGAAAGCATAGAGAAGATTATATTCACTATTTTGGGTTTCTGTCTTTTGTTTCTTAATGGGCCATCACTGTCCCACGTGATCAGTAGATGGTGGCTTTGAAATCACCAGACAGGCACTGACTCCGTACCTTCTTCAAGCTTAAGCTGTTTGGCTCTCAAAGATCCCTAAGCATGCTGAGTCTGTTAACTATTTCCAACATGGGAATAAAAATATCTGCCTTATCTTCTTCAAAGGGCAGTTGTGAACATCAAATAGTAGAGTTAGTATAGTGCATGCAGTAATTTACAATGTATAAAACTCTAGATGGGGGTGCCTGGTTGGCTCAGTCGGTGAAGCCTCTGACTCTTGACTTTAGCTCAAGTTGTAATCTCAAGGTCATTAGATCGAGCCCCCCCGCCCCGTCAGGTTCTGCACTCAGCACGGAGTCTGCTTGTCCCTCTCTCTCTGCTTCTCCCCCTGCTCACATGTGCGCGCGCTCTCTCTCTCTCTCTCTCAAATAAATAAATAAATAAAATCTTTAAGAAACCAAAAAAAACTCTGGTTTCTGGAAGCATTGATAGTGGGGATAATTATAAGCTTTGAGGAGGATTATAATTAAAGCAGTAGTTCACATGGTTTTGGCCCTTTTATAACTTTGAAAAGACTATAGTTGTAGCCTGAGGAATTAGGAAAGGGAAAAAGTAAAGACACAGAGCATTATATCTTAAAACTACTAACAGAAAATCACAATTTTATATCTGCAAGCAGAAAACGGCAAGGAAAGCACCAAAGAGTTTACTTCAGCAGCTCTTAGTCAAGAAAAATCTATTTCAAGCTCTTAAAAATCACATCCACTCTCCCTACCATTTTTTAAACTTTAAACGATCTTCCTATACTGCTATTTCCATGAGCTCTGCTCTCATCAGAGGATAAGTGAATCAGCTGGCGGGCAAAAGCTTGAGTTCTAATCTCAGCTCCGACATGGGGGATTAATAAACAAATATGTGTAATGTTTCCTGAAGAGGAAAATTCTCAGTTTTTTTTTTTTTTCTTAGTATTAGCAGCACATCCATATGTGTACTTGGCCCCAGCATAGCATTGCATATTTAATATTGATTACTATATGGGCTTCATTACACAAATGAAATAAAATGTTACTTATAAAAATGCTCACTCTTCCCCCACTGTAATTTAAACACACTACTAAGAGGTCATTTTTCAAGCCATTAGTGGCCTTGCAATTTTCTGAAACTTTCCGCATTTCTCAGAAGGAGCACTCAGGTAAAATGTCTCAGTATGAAAAAGGGCTTTGACCATGTAAACACATCTAATTCTTAGTTGAAATCATGAAAAAACTCAACTGTACAATTTCCGAAAAGGCTCACTTAGCTAGCAGCGTGAATGGCTTGTTCTCATGCACGTCAACCCTTGATGCTTCTTCTACTAACCAGCAGGGTGCCCGATGCCAGCCTTCCCAGTGATCAAGATCGGAGGCCACCTACCCCTTAGTGACCAAAGGTGGCCTCTCAGGCACTAGCCACCATAACTGCTCCCTGGCAGGGAGATAAAAGCATTCAACAGACCCACAGGCAATGGAGAACAGACCCCTCACCTATGTCTTTGCCCCACCAGAAATCCTAGGTTCTGAGAAAATGTCCAAAGGAGAGGAGGAATTTATTTCCCAGACCTTTGTTCAATGATTCAAACTGAAGAATCAATTTGAATTCTGGACTGAGAAGAGTACTCATTGCTAGTACCTGAAAAATTGAAGAAACGGGAGTGAGAAGAGTACTCATCGGGAGTACCTGAAGAAGGGTGGATATTCACATTTCTCCCTTAACTTTCCACCAGTTTCCATGAGGGGGTTACCTCAGACTTTCCTCCATTTGTGAGGTTTCCGTTAGTCTGGCTCCTCACAGAGCTCTGACGGGCATCCCGTGGTTCCTAGTTACCAGGAAGCTTCTGGTTCATCGCTTGGTGGGGCCTCTTGAAGAAGAGAGGACGGATGAAGCAGCAGTGTCACCTCTACTCTGCTTCTGAAAGAAAGCCCAGAAGCCAGGCTGCTCCTTACCCCCTGGTCTCTGGGTTGGCGGGAAGAGGCAACTAGATTGCCACAAGTTAGAACAACTTGGAGAAAAAGGACTACACACGATACATGCTCTACTCTGCTCAAGTAGGTGTAGGTGAGGTGAAGACAAAAGAGGAGGGAAGTGTTCTTTCAACATGCAGACCGCACTGGTGTAAAGTAAAGCCAGGTAACTGTCCAACCCCAAAAAGGCAACATAGTTCAAACAACAACAACAACAACAACAACAAAAAATAAAAACAAAACAACCCTGGAAATGTGTACTTTATTTTTAAAGAGAAATCCGAACTAGCCTTCTTGAACTGCCTTCACCGGAGGCAGGGGGTCCACTCAAGACCATCTCCTAAGGAGATGCCCCTTTCCACACCCTTGACCACCTCGAGCTTCCAAAGGCAACAGCCAGGGATAGCAACCTCATTGTTATGCACCAAGATGGTTCAACATCCAAACTCTGGGCGATCTTGTGAACTATGTATCAGGGGAGGAAGATGGCTATTTTCCTTTATATCGTACTTTTAAGAACTTTGAGTTATTTGTGATTCCTTCTACATTGCAGCGTGTGTGTGTGCGCGCATGTGCACACGCACACACGCGCCCACCCACTTCCCCCTCTTTCATCCTCAATTCAAACATTAACCTTTGATGTCACATTTTTGCTCCGCATCAGAATGGAAAGAATGAGCTTCACAGAAGCAACTGAGTTGGGAGAATAAAAAAGATGACATCACTTCAAACGTGGGCTTGCCAGAAAACTCTCCTTTCAAGTGCTCCCCTGTGTCACCAGCCAGGGACCCTCTACTGTCCCTGACCGCTGCATGCTGCCCCCGTTTCATAGCTTTTGATCACCATTTGTTTCATGCCACCGTTCACAACATCCCCCGTGTGTATATGTGTGTGTCGCACTCGTGTACTTCTTAAAGCTCCTATCCGCGTTCACTTTATAAATGCCCAGGTGAATGACAGGAATTCATTAGCATCCATTATTAGTTTGATAATTCTAAATAAAGTCAATACAAACATTTACATGGCATTTGCCCAGGAAGAGTATCAGACATGAGAATTGGGGGTCGTCTGCTCCTGTTCCTTCTAACCAAGAAGTGTAAGGTACAGGCAGCAAGAAAGAAGGCCATATGGGGTGGGGGGTGGAGGGGTCCTACTACTGGTATGTGTCTCTAAGACACAGAGTTAAAAATCTTCAAACTCTTCCCTTTTCACGATTCATTCAGGTCAGATGCACACTCTTTTAGGAGGTGTTCATGTATCATGGAATTCCGTTCTGTGCCCCGCCCCTTTCCCCACTGACGCAAACACAGAGCAAACACAATGAGAAAAAACCTGCACTGGAGTCAGACTGACCTGGGTTCAAATCCTACTCAGCCACCACTCTGGTCTTCTTTTTGCCACCTGACTGTTCAAAACTCTGCAGCAGAAAACAGCCACCATTGCATTTGCTCCTAAGTCTAAAACATGGACTCTTGTGCTATGGGATGCTACTGGTGGTCTCTGACATGGATGCAGTCAGTTGGCTGGTTGGCTGTGTGTGTGTGTGTGTGTGTGTGTGTGTGTGTGTGTGTGTGAGTGTGTGCTGGCTCAGCTGGGAGGTCAGCTGTCTTTTCCTCTCCCCCTCCCAGTGATCTCAGGGACTCTCCCATACCACATGTCTCTCCACATGGTCTCAGCACGGGAACTCTCCAGCAGGTAACTAGACTTCTCTCCTGGATGACTCAGGACTCCCAAGACTATAAAAATAGAAGCTGTTAGGCCTAATGAAGGCTTAGGTCTGGAATTGAAATAATACCCTTCTGGCCATGATCTATTGGTTCAAGTCAATCTCAAGGTCAGTGAAGATTCAAGGGGCATGAAGGACACTGCAGGTGAGAATACAGAAGGTGGGGGTCATTTGGAGCCACCAACAAAGAAGACTACCACCACCACTTAACAAATCACTTTATCTATACATTTTGATGAAACATGGTTTTCTCCATCCATTGGAAAGGAATAATAATATCCTCATTTTTATGGAGCTCTAACAATTAAACATAATAAATGTTAAAGGCTACCACAGACACTGATACCTAGTAAATACAGTCTCTCTTGTGTTTCCCAAAGTCCTTGGATGACCCAGAAATTTGTGAGTCCCTATCTACCACTCTCTACCCTTCCCATGAGGGTGGTGTCACCATCAGGGAAGTTGTACCAGTGCCGAGTACCAATCCAGGCATTTTAGGAGCACCTGGTACTAAGTTCTTTGTACTAAGTACTAAGTACTTAGTTGATTGATATGTGACCAATGAAATTGGTCTACACTGTCTCCAACAACTCACTCCCACAGCACACGAACAGATTGAGCTATTTCACAAGAATCTCTTAGATGCAAATGAAAAGTTATCAAATTCAATGTCATGAGCAATCATAGCAGTCTGGAGTTCATCTTCACCTCTTTTTAAATATAGTATATATAGCAAATTCCCCAAAAATATTTTGCCAGATTTCCACTGCCTCAATTTTAAAACTCAGGCACACTCTAAGTAATATGTAATCCATATGTCTATGATTCATTTTTACCCAGTTCATCAAAATGCTGTTTTTGTATTAAATGTCAAAATGCCTTTTATGTCTTTATTTATGAGCCCTTTAAAGTTGTTATTTTTAAATGATGGTAGAACATGTTTTGCCAAATTCAAAATTTACAAAGGCATTTGTAATTTGGTTCCAAACATCAGCTTCTGGGAGAGTTCATTTGTTTATACTTGGGAAAATTCCTATTTTTCAGATACAGACTTTAAAAGTTTTCTTTAGATGCTCAAAATTCTCCTCACCTTCATTTTAAACATATTAATGAATATAATCAGTTATGTGTGCACAGAGAATTTAGAAAATCAATATGCGACCCACTGTCCCTTTGTTTTTTTAAGGTTTTTTTGTTTTGTTTTGTTTTGTTTTTTTTAAATGATTTTATTTACTGGAGAGAGAGAAGGCGAGCAGGGATAGAGGGGGAAGCAGGTTCCCCGCTGAGCAGACAGCCCAACACGGGGCTCGATCCCAGGACCCTGAGATCACGACCTGAGCCGAAGGCAGAGGCTTAACCCACTGAGCCACCCAGGCACCCCCCCACTGTCCCTTTGAAGGAAAACCTCTGTCATCTCATTCTACCTCAACTCTGTACCTTGATGAGGAAAAAAAAATGAGAGAGAGAGAGAGAGAGAGAGGGAGGGAGACTGCCACATGTTACTTATTTGTAAGGGGGGAAATAAAGTGCAGACTTCCTTCTCTCTGGTTCTAGACTGTGCACCCTTCACTACATGGACACTGAAAGCTCATCTTCCTTCTGACGTCAAACTTCATCAAACCCTCTTCTCCTGTCTTTCTAATCTCTATTATTCTTTACCCTTTCCACTACGAGATCTAAAAAATGCTAACAATCTAAGGGACCTCTTCATGACTCAAATTTCTATGATAAGCTAATTGCAATTTGAATTAAAATAGAACAAATATATACCCTAAGGCAGAGCATTAGGTAAAAATAATAATAATAATAATCTGTAAAAGTCAATGCTATAGAATTTTAAAATGCTTATGTTTCAAATAAGAAAAGCTGAGAAAACAGAAGAAAGAAAATCTGAAAACCAAGTAAGGTCTATGACCTCAGACAAATCAAACTCTGAACTTTATTAATCTCTAACATGAGGGTAATGAAGCCTACACTACCCCCATCACAGACTTATTATGGACATCAAGTGAGTAATAAAACATTTCATAAACTACAGGCAATACTGGTGATAATAATTAAATTATCTGATAGTAGCTGTTACATATTTTTATCTCAGTTTCAAATATAAACTGATGTAAATCCACCTTCTCCCCTAATTATCCATTTCAGAGAAAAACTATTTACAGCTAACCACCAAAGAAACTATGGACAATTAGTTTGCCATAACTTCGAAGATCACAGATGCGAGGCCTTGTAAGCTGATTTGCTCAGGTTCGAGCTCTCTCTCCCAGAGCCAAGGGTCTGCTAATTCCAAGTCACCTGCTGAGGCAAGGACAGTTGTCCGTCCCTTTGTAAGGAAAATGCCATCTACATGGCACCAATACTCCTATGTTTAATTTGTCAAAACGTTAAACACTCCATGAACCCCATTTACGGGTTGGAATTGAGACACCTCCTATTGTTAGGTTTTGGTGGGGAGGCCAATCATACAGTGAGAGCCCCGAGCTCAAATGGAAAACCAGCTCTAACATGGAAACACCAACTAGGATCAATCCAGTGTGAGGGAACCATATTTTCCAGTAAACGAAGCCCGCTTCCTTAATAACTTATCAAAACAGAATAGATTCTTTCCATTCTCGAGTCAAAGAATGTAAGGAAAAAACAAACAGCTACCCCCATAGCTAGGCCGCTCCCTGGAAATCAGACAAAAGCAAGGCCTACTGCTCATCCAAATTACTCCTGCACGTAGGAGGAACATCACGTTCCCATACCACCGCAGAGCTGACCGGGTGTTAATTTGAATTTTAAGCAGAATCAAGCTTTTGCTCAGGTCCATCCCACCTGTCAGCGGATAGGAGTATAACAAGATAATTACTTCCTCTTATTTCAAAATGCCAGACACCCAAGACTTCCATGGAAAATGAACAGAGCACCTGTATTACATTTTATTCTAGTAAGTCTGGGGCTGAGGATCACGGGCATCCCCTTATGTTATTCAGGGAAATGGCGGTCGAGGACACGCAAACCCTACAGAAAGGGAGAACGGCAGTGCGTGATGACTCCAGAAATATACTCAGGGAAAACTTCCGCAAGAAGCAAGATGACATTGTAGATCATTTGTTCATGTTAGCAACGTTTCCTTGGTAAAATAGACGAGGTCGAAATCCAAGGTTATTTAAGAGAAGGAAACTAGCCATGCTCAGCGCCTGCTACAAAACTGCTGTTTAGTCCCTCAAAACGCTACAGATTTTAGATGTACCCCCTGTTCGTGTTCCCTCTCTTGCTGTCTCTGTCAAATGAATAAATAAAATCTTTAAAAAAAAAAAAAGATTTTAGCTATAATAGGATCTCCTTTAAAAGCCACACCCAGAATTTTGGCTTGACATAGCACGGGGTTCCTCGCAGAAGAGCGCGAGATTATTTAAATATTACAAAAGATTTGATCAAGATCACGAACACCTGTCAAAGCTGCCCAGATCTAGACAATGGAAAACTGTGGCTGTGGGTGAGGGTGTACATGTATGTACGTCTGTCCCTCTGCACAGTGGGGTGCCTGGATTTGTCTGACGAGGCATGGCCTTTCACCTCAGGATCCGTCCAGAATGTTTAAAGATGCCTATTTGCTTTTCAGATTCACCCTGAAACAATAGACCTTTATTGATATCCAATAAGATGTGTTATCACTTAGCGGTGGTTTCTCGGATTTGGAAAAGAGATCTCTGAGTTACTGCAAAGGAAATCTCGGGACAGTCCCCAGTTGGCCACTTAAGGCAACATGATGGCAATTATCACACCACCGCCTTCCCCCAATCCCGGATTTCAATCCCTGCTCATCTGGTAATTGGACATCTACCCAAAGATCTGCCCTGGAGTATGGAGGGAGTGGGGAAAGAAAAGAGCCACATGGAAAGGTCACTATGACAGGCACGCGCTCCGTGCAGGCCGGGACCACCTCGTTCCCTGTACCGGCTGAACGCACCTTAGCACCCGGTATGACAAACATGCAGGAAAGGCGGTCTGATGGCCTCAGCAGGGCATGCGATTCAGAGTCAGGCAACAGAACCGGATTCAAATCCCAGATCTGCCACTCCCTGCTTATGTGACCGACAGCAGCCTGACACAGTTTACAGAGGTTACCCTCCTCCACTCTCTCGTTTGGAAAGTGAATTTAATGAGGCTCAGGTTATCCTGAGTGGTTCAGTTCCACAAGCCTTTGACTCCAGATACTCAAAAGAGATCAGCAAAAATAATATTTATAGGATCTTTCCTGTTTGATGGACAGAAAAACATCATGTAGACACGGGGCCAGTCTTGGAGCAGGAGGCGGAGCGCGGCGGGCCGCTGGCGGGACAGACGGCTGACTCTCCGACCCTGAGTCATGCAGTGACTTGTCACAAGGACTCCACTGAACTTCCTCTGCACCCTGCATTCCATCGGTGAAATGGGGGAACATGACCTGCCTCTTTGGGTCTGAAAATGTCAAACACAGCCACACGCTCTTCTGCCTAAAACTCCCAGGGGCTTCCCATCTTCCTGGGGGTAAAAGGCAGAGGCCCCACAAGCGGCTGCGCGTTGCTACAGAGCTGACCTCTCCCGCAGTCTGACCTCCCCCATCCCTCCCTTCTTTCCCTAGAACACGCCAGGCTGGCTCCTTCCTCGGGGTCTGGATTCTTCCCCTCGCACCCAGCCCTCAGGGACCCGCGTGCCTGCCGCCGCGCCTCCATCAAGTCAAGTCTTCGCTCCAGTGCCACCCGCTCATCTTTTCTCCTCTCCTCATCTAGAACGGCCGAGCCCCCCACCCCAGCGTTCCCGCCGCGGCACTTATCACCTTCTAAAATAATAACTATTTTTATTTATTTATTTATTTATTTTTAAAAGATTTTATTTATTTATTTGACAGGCAGAGATCACAAGTAGCAGAAAGACAGGCAGAGAGAGAGGAGGAAGCAGGCTCCCTGCTGAGCAGAGAGCCCCATGTGGGGCTCCATCCCAGGACCCTGGGATCATGACCTGAGCCGAAGGCAGAGGCTTTAACCCACTGAGCCACCCAGGCGCCCTAAAGTAATAACTATTTTTAAACATATCCTATTGTCTTAACTCCCTACACCGGAGCAAAGACTTCAAGAGGGCAGGTTTTTATATCGATTTTTCCCCTACTATTATCTCTGTAGTAGAGCAGGGACTAGAGATGGCTCAGTAAATATTTACAGAATGAACAGATTTGTTGTAAGGCATCAGCACGTGATCTGCAAAGCACAGTGTCTGGCACATGGTAAGAACTGAGTAATGAGAACTATTCGTTCTAAAGGGTGGTAACCAAGGGTAAGATTATAATCTTTGTAACCCTGGGAAAAAAAAAAAAAAAAAAGCCCATGCACTGTTTTTGACCAGTCAGTGATGCAACTAACACCTGGGTTTCCCAGGGTACTAGAAGGCCACTGTTGTATTCTTGGGCCTTGCCGTGACTCATTTGCAGGCCTCAGGCACCCCAGTTTCTGCATCTGCAAACAAATACAACAACATCTACCCTCCAGGGGAGAAAGCAGCTAGGGAAAGCTCCGTTTGTCACCTGCTCTGCAGTCTGGGGTGGAAAGTATCCACAGCATGATTTAAAACACTGGGTTAAGATGAAAAATCAGAAAATGTGGGGATCTGAAGGGGCACCTGCACCCCAATGTTCCTGGCAGCAATGTCCACAACAGCCAAACTGTGGAGAGAGCCGAGATGTCCATCCACAGACACAGGGATAAAGAAGACGCGGTCCGTACAGACAATGGGACATCACTCAGCCATCAGAGAGGATGAGTACCTACCATCTGCAAGGCCGTGGATGGAAATGAAGGGGATTCTGCTGAGTGAAATAAGTCAATCAGAGAAAGACAATTATATGGTTTCACTCCTATGTGGAATATAAGCAACAGCACAGAGCATCACTGGAGAAGGGAGGGCAAACTGAAAGGGAAGTCATCAGACGGGAGAGAAACCATGAGAGACTTGTAACTCTGGGAAACACACTGAGGGTTGCTGGAGGAAAAGTGGGTGGGGGATGGGGTGACTGGGTGATGGGCATTAAGGAGGGCACGTGATGTGATGAGCACTGGGTGTTATACGCACCTGATAAATTATTGAACACTGCATCTGAAACTAAAGATGTACTATATGTTGGCTAATTGAATTTAAATTAAAAAAATTTTTAAAGGATTAAAAACTAAAAAAAAAGACTATGATGTTTCTGTCTACCAAAGGCATCTTCCGGCTGGCACTCACACACCACCTAAGAGGGTTTCAGCTACATCCTCTTCTTTGGATCAAGCAGCAATAAGGGAAAACACAATCAGACTTTCCGGAGGAAAGCTGAGCACCACGGTTGCCCAGTGGAGTAAGTCGCTCTTTTCATCAGGGCAGAAAAACACAGGGAAGGATACAGTGCTAGTCTCCTGTTCACTAACTGGGTAGCATTCCTGCAGGAAAGAGGTTAATAATTACACAAGTAATTAACATGTCCTTGATTTTCATACTCTAATCCTATAGTTGGAGGATTTCAACTTTGGTCCCAGAGTCTGCGGGAAGAAGAGAGCAGAATGACAATGACTGGGATTGGTGTTCCAGAGGGGGCTGGGCAACCAGGCGATGGCCCTGGGTTTCTAACCGCTTCCTAATGAGGTCCAACGACAACAGATGAACATTATTGGAGAACACTCTAGGTTTTGTTTTTTTTTTTTAAACAATGGAGTGCTTTGCAGGTATTTGACCCCCGATCTTCCCCAAACCCCCATCCCCACCTCTTCACGCCGGCACGCAGTAAATTTGGTGTCACTGTTTATTAAAGATAACTAATGCCCTAAGTCTTTATTTACTTCTGTTTATTGCTATTTTAGCAGAGTCACTGGAGAGCTGCTATGTTTCTGGTCCACTCGGGTTCCTTAATCACTGTTAGTAGGTAAAATCATCTGTGACAACTAATCCAAAAAGCAGATTATATTTATTTTGGCTACAGTGGCTTGCAATTCGTTAAAATCAACAAAGCCTTTTCATTAGCCCCCTGCTGATGTCCTAAAAACAGACATTTCAAGAGTCTCAAAGCACTGAGCTACACATATGCAGCCAAGCTAATTCTGACAGATTCTCAGTGCCATTCTTAACACAAAATCTTATTAAACTAACAAACAAGAAACAGAACCCCTCTGCTTTCAAACAAAGGCCTAATTAACATGCCTAAACTCCAAAGTCAAAATCATAGCCGCAAAGCTTCCTGAATGTGGAAGCAAAACAGAGACTGTGTCATTAGTTAAGCAAGATTTACCAAAAATCGGGAACTTTTTTTTTTTTTTTAAATAATGTGGTAAAGGATTAGAAAGCAGAACCATGGTGCCTGTTTCTAGACAGTTCTGCATGGGCATTCTGGCCTTCCAAAGCTGGGATTGTGATGAACTGGCCTATTGATGCACATTACAAATCTACAGAGCAGAGGATCAAGGTCTTATTCTGGGGTTGCCAGAGATTAGAAACAGCTGCAGCATGTTTAAGGACAACATCATTCCATCACCGTCCCCTGTGTCCCCCCTCTCCTACCCTCACCCCCGAGACCACACTCCTGCGTTTCACAGGCACATCTCCTTTACTCGCCACCATCCAGCTGTCCGTTGCCAAGAATGACCTCTTGAACACCGAATGGGATTTTAGGGCTCAGTGTCAGAAATGGGGGTGTTCCAGGAAAGATGCTCTCCGCGGTGACTCAGCCATCACTGTGCCACCAGGCAGCGGCCATAATTAATGAATGTATCAAAAGGTCTACTCGAGGAGCAAAGAAGGTAGACAATGATTTATGTTTACCTGAGGGGAAGATTATTTAGGTTTGCAAGAGCTTTCAGAATGAGGAAGCCCAGAAATATTTAGATATGGTGCGGGTACCTCTCCAAGGCTGAGGAGAAATTTAAAGAATGGGCAAGCAGATCCAGAAACAAAGGTGGGGGGCAGGTCACGTGCACAGGGAGACGTGCTCTCTCCTGCCTCTCCCTCCATGGCTCTGATTGGAGAGCCGCTGTGATGGCTGTATCCCCATGACTGCTACTGCAATGGAATTATTTGTCGGCAGCTCCCCAGCAGAACCCTGAACGTTGTCGAGGATGATTACCAGATGGTACTTCATACAAGTCTCTGTCCTAATGCGTGGTTTACCACCGGTCAGTGGGGGAAGCCGAACGCAGCCCTCCAGAGCCACGGCTTGCTTGGCTCTGAAATTCACAAGGGATGAGGGCATCAGGCTGCCCCCGAGACAAAAAGGTCCAGCTCGTCTCCACCAGGGTCTCTATCCAGCAGCCCCTTCAGCCAACTACTTGAGCGTCCTCGGGTTCATTCCATGAGCAAAAGAGCTGTCTGTTAGAGCAGATAATAAAATCCAGCCTAGAAGGAAAATCCACACACAAAGCTGCTCTTGAATCAGAGTTTTGTCCACAGGGAAAAGTGAGCCACATCTGATACACAAGTTATCATTTTGGCTCTCCGTAATTAAAACTATTGTTGCCATGGCAATCCAAGGAGGGCGGCAAATACGCGAAAGGCTCGTGTCATGGCTTTTTTGTTGTTGTTGATACAGTCTGTAGCCCCAGCCTGGGTTTATTGATGGCAGGGCAGAGACGTGAACTGGGCAAACAGCAGAGCCACACGGGTAAGGTGAGAAAATCTGAAACTCAATTATGTACCCAAGATACTGTTTTCAATTGTCCCTCGGTCCCCGGCCTGCCTTATTCAATAGATAATAAAAGTGCACTGTCTTCCTTATGTATATTTACATCTGGCAGCTCTCCCCAGCACATGTCAAAGCTTCCTGATTCTCTTCTCTATCATCGACCCCTATCTAGAGGATTATACTCGAGAAGATTTCCAGGTCATCGCAACAGGTCACTTTTCTGAGCCACTTTATCAGGGAATAGGAACCACATGCAGTTCTCATGCAGGGAAACAAAGAATCCACTTGGTTTTGTGATTTAAACAGGACAGAAAAACAGCCTTTATTACTGTTGTCATACAAAACATGTTGAGACCAGCAAGACAGCAGCCGCAGCCCTGAGGACTATTTCAACTTTATACCTCCTAAGGTCATTCTCAAAGAAAAGAGAACACGCCCCTCAGTTTTTGTTTTGGATTTGGGGGGTTTGTTTCGTACTTTTTTTTTTTTTTTTTAAAGCAGGCTCCCTCTTTTCCTGGTTTGTTTAAAATGGGCCTGCTGTTCAACGTTCACGATCTCCTTGGGACAAAAGATTCCAAGCCAAGCAAGAGAACAAGGCCACACAAACAACTCCACACCCTTTCAGGCAACCCTGAGATCCAGCACACCTCTACGAGCAAAACCCAGGAATGAATGGAACAGTGTTTCCCAGGCTTGTTAGACCCAAAGGGCATCTCTGGCACTTGTTACAGTACAGAGTGCCAGGCTCCTGCCCTGGGGACTCTGCTTCAGCAGCTCTGGGCACCTCTGGGAAACACCGAAACAAGATGGACGCCTGCAGGAAACACCGAAACAAGATGGGTACCTTTGGGAAACACTGAAAACAAGATGGACACCTCCGGGAAATACTGAAACAAGATGGATGCCTCCGGGAAACACCGAAACAAGATGGGTACCTCTGGGAAACACTGAAAACAAGATGGACACCTCCGGGAAATACTGAAACAAGATGGAGGCCTCCAGGAAACACTGAAACAGGTGCTCTGAGGGACACAGCGCCCCTTCATCAAGGAGTAAAGAATTAAATCTAGAGTCAAAGAACCTAAGGAAGTGTTTTCTGGCTTGTTCTGCTACACAGCCAGCTTCCCACCCAGGCAAACTGAGAACACCCATGGAAAGGAATTATTGCATGTATGTTCACGTGGTTCCTGCACTCCTCAAATCCAAATACCGGGAGGTTTGGTAATGTTTATTCACCACAGAAGGGGAGGAGAGGAAGTTCTGATGGGCTTTTACTTTTATTTTTTAACTGAAAGTAATAGGAGAGAAACTAGCCATTTAAAACTCAGGTGAAGGAACTGGCTCCTTTGGGGGGGGGGGGTGGGAGCTGAAAGGGACACCACACTCACAGCAATAGTCTGAGATGCCAAAAAAAAAAAAAAAAAAAAAAAAAAAAAAAGGAAGGGATAATGATTCACTTAATGCCCGGGAGAGTAGCTCAAGATGTTGAAAGAAGCATATAATATTTCCCCTGGGGGGTCTGAAGGTAGCAAGGTAGGTGACAAAAAAGGCTGGAGGATGGAGGTCGAGAAGGGAGCTTTCATCTGCTCAAATGAGTAGCCAGAGAGCAGGCAGAAGGCTGAACGCAGCCGCCGTCACCAAGCTGGCTCCCCCCGGCAAGAGAATAGCTCACCACAATTACGCTAGCTCATGGACGCTCTGCCTCACTGTAATACAACTTGTTGGGGGATTAGTGTCTAGAGAGAAATTCTCAAATAAGCTTTTACTAAAAGACCAGATGCCTAGCTATGGCAACTGCTTCTTTTTAATTCCGAAAGCAATCTGTGCCATAACCCAATAGTTCTGCCCTCTGATAACGGAGTAAAATCTAATACTGTTCCTGAAATTTTATAGACATTCCTCTCTTTCTAAGGACATGAATAGTATATATACACTGTTCAAAGGCTCCATTTTTCTCTTTTGTAGCAAAATGGCAAGAGCCTATGGGAGAGCAGAGCCTGGGGCAATGTTCCTTTTTGCTTTAGAAGCCACCTGCTAATCACCTGCAAATAATAACAGACTACAAGGGAGACAGCCCAGAGATGGCCCCTCACCACCGTGAAGGGCAAGGGTTAAGTAGAAACAAAGTGAGGGAGGCTTTCTTGGCCTGAGGGGGCTCTGCAGAGTGACCATGAACGCCTCCCCAAGGACGGATGCAAGGGGCCCAAGGAGCACCAGTTAAAGATCAGAGGCAACTTGAAATGGGCCAATGAGCTGGACTTCTGAAGTAGAAAGAAAAAAAGGACGCCTCCAGAAAGGTAACACGATCTCAGCACCAGCAGGCTCTTGGAAAGTGACTTGCTCTGCTCTAGGCTGAGAGGCTGAGCTTGCCGGGTAGGTCCCCTAATGAGCCCCTCTCATCAAGCTGCTTGCCGAGAAAGAATGGCACTCTTTCTCTCGGCGGCAAGGCCAGCGTCACACTGGACAATGGCACGACGAAAACGGAGCTGCCGGATCATTAAGGAGAACACTCGCTTCAAACAGGATGCGGCAAAATCTGACTATTCTTTAACCCTGGAGAACCTAGGGCAGACAATTCAAAGGGCATTAAAGGCTTAGGAAAACTGTAACTGAGAAGTCGTTAAGGGAAAAGAGTTTAATCCAGTTCCTATCTTTAACTGAGAGAGAACTCAGGCATGCAAGGGATTTTGATGGAATGAGTATGAATAATTATTTTCCAGCTGCTGAAAAGTCAAGGAGAAGAAAAGGGCCCACACTAGTCTGGCTGAAAAAAAGAAAAAGTCCTGAACATCTTCATGTGGCACCTCACGGTGGCTGTGGAATCTCTTCCTGTGCACTGTAATGAACTACAGAATAGATATTCGTTGATCTCATAGCACTGAGGGCTCTTCCTGCATGAAAATTGCTGAATGGCTTTGAACTGAGACTTCACTGGCTCCCCAGTACCCTATGGAGCCAAACTCCCCTTCATCTTCCATCCAGCTCTCCCCTCTTTCTCCTAGATGATGTCTCATTTTGTTCTGCCCCTTCTCATTCATCCCCGTCTGCCATTTTGATAACAAGGAAAGGGGAAAAAATGAGTCGCTCTCCAACTGCTTCTCAAGATTTACTGCCATGTGAAATTCATGGCATGTATCTCCATTACCATCTTCACCTCGGGGCTGCCATGGTCCAGTGGAAGCATTTCTTCTCCCTCCTGTCTAGTTTCTATGTGCTTGGACGTTTTGGTTGACTTTGCCATGCACGTGGAAGATGCCTCCATCTACTCTTTCTTTGCCTCGAATCTACCAGCCTTGGGGCCACTGACCAGCCCCAGGTACTAGAGTACATGATAGATTTTGTATCTAAGACTTAACATAATGGTCTCCAGTGAAAACAGCTCCCCTGGATATCCACTGATTAATGAATGGAAAAACAAAACATGAAATATACATACAATGGACTATGATTCAGCTTGAGAAGGGGGCAAGATTCAGATATATGCTACAACATGGCCTTTGAACACGTTATGCTGAATGAATAAGCCAGACTCAAAAGGACAGATACTGTCCACTTATGAGGTTCCTTGAGTAATCAAATTTCACAGAATCAGAAAGTAGCATGGCAGATGCTAGAGGCTGGAGGGGGCGGAGGTGAGCAACCATTGTTTAATAGGTACAGAGTTTCTGTTTGAGATGATGAAAAAGTTCTAGATATGGGTGGTGGTAAGAACGGACTGCTGCAAAACCATGCGTAGGTACTTAATGCTATTGAGATGTACACTTAGCAATGGTTAAAATGATGGGGGAAAAACAACCATCCAAATCTGTGTATGAATGCTCAAGTCACACCTAAATCAAGCCTGACTGTACTTAGTTTCAGAAAAAGCATGGCAGGCTCTGTCAACAACTGGGGGTGAAACTTTAAAATTTTCCTTCCTTCCTTCCTTCCTTCCTTCCCTCCCTCCCTTCTTTCTTTCTTTGTTTCCTTCCCTCAAGAGGTATTTCCCAGGCAGCCACTCTGACCAGTACAGTAATCAAAGATGGGACCAAACAGAATTTCCAGGGGGTGCCTGGGTGGCTCAGTCAGCTAAGCATCCAACCCTTGGTTTCAGCTCAGGTTGTGATCTCAGGATTGTGAGACCCAGCCCCACCTAAGGCTCCAGGCTTAAGATTCTCTCTACCTTCCTCTTCCTATGCCCCTCCCCTACCCTCTTTCTCTCACACACACTCTCTATCTCTCTCTTAAAAAAAAAAAAAAAAGTAAAAGTAAAAAATATATTAAAAAATAAAAAAGAATTCCCAATCTAGGAAGCAACAGTCAAGAAGCAACTATAATGTCCCATGTAAGTTAAGAAACAGACAAACGTTTGGGAACATATAATCCTTCCCAAGGAAGGGATGCCTTAAATAAATGGTTTTTTGAGCACAGACCTAGAATTTGAATAAGAGTTAGGCAAATAACAGACTGTATAGAAGAACATTCCAGACCGTGAACTGCAGGTATGAATGAGAAAGAAAAGCCAGGGGTGGGGTACGTCCATAAAGCAGTTTGGCTTGGCTGGAGTAGAGGGTGAGCAGAGAGGCTTGTGATGAGGCCTGCTCAGAGGTGACATTAAACACTTCAGACTTTTTCCCTGAAGGCCAGATGAGAACCCTGAACCAGACCTCCCCGGTCTCTTCCTGGATGCCATTCAACTGCAAAGATGCTAAATGTACTCCCTTTCCAAGCACAACTGTCTTGACTGTTAGGCCACCATCCTCTCTGTGTCCTCACAGAAACTGTGCCTGATTCCCCTCGCCCCAGACCCCCCTCACCCCCACCCCCACCATGTCATTCTTACCTCCCCCCAATTATTAGGCCCCTCATGGCTTCCCTAGATCACTCTCCTGTCTATATCCAGGATTGATGTCCCCACCACTGTCCTCACTTCACAAACATACTGCCAAGTTGATTACGTAATCTTCCTCTCTGACTCACATCCCCTCTGGAGAACCTTTCTCTGACTCATTTCTCCCTCTTCACAAATACCCTTCTTCTTCTCCTGTCACTTTAATCTCTCTTCTTACTCTTTCTTTCTGATTCAGATCTTCTCCGGTCCCTTCTGCATCCATATTGCTCTTTGGCCACCAAACGCTGAGGAACATGCGAGTGTGGCCCATTTCCAATTCATTCTGTCGAACTTCATCTGGGCCCTCCGCCATGAGTACGAGGTGATCCACTTATCTGTGCCCAGTGCTCTCCCAGGCTCACTTCCTTCAGAGGTTTATTTGGAATTATGCTCTCCTCAAGCTCCTATCCCCTTATTTTAAGGAAATGGCTCCGTATGCCATTTATTTTGTGCTTTCCTTCATCCTGCACCTTCTCTTGCCTTTGCTGTCCACGGGTCTGTTTCTGCAAATGGGCTTTGTCTTCCAGCCCTTTTCTTAAGGGAGCTTGGGACTTCTCTGTATTCAAGTGGAATATGACCAAGAAGCAGAACATGGTTCTTGTCCTTAGAGAAATTTCAACCTAGTCAGGCACATGGTCCCTATATACTTTGTTGTTTTAGGATGAACACATAGCTAGATCACTATCTATGTCATTAGAACATATATCACTGTATGTCATTATAAAACACACTTTCCACTTTGTTGCCTTAGGATAAGCCTGAAATGGTGCCAGGAAAAATTTCAACATCAAGGTTTCTTCTCACTGAAGAAGTCAGGGGAGGCTACAGAAGAGAGACAACATGTAAGCTGGTCTTGAAGGGTAACTGGGATTCCACGAGGCCTGACAAAGATTTGTGGAGGGGTCCCAGAGAGAAGGCACCGCAAGTGTGAGCCAAGTAGGTCAAACACACGAGGTCCCACAGTGGTTCTGTGTTTTCTTAGTGAAGAACAGAAGAACACGATAGTGTGTGAAAACCAGAAGCATGTGATGAGACAAGGCTGTGGAGATTTCACTGCCACATTGGGATATTATTCTGGAGTGGTCTGCAGTGAGCCTTGAAAGTTGAAAGGCTGAAGGTCAAGTTCAGAGAGCAGGCACCTATCACCATCTGGCCCCAGAGGAACTGGAGGAAGAAGGCACATGGATATGAAGGACGATATGCACATTCCTCCCAACCCTCAAACACAGATCACTGTCCCTCTTTGTCCCATCCCCAACCTTGTAGGTTGAGGTGTTTCCCACCCTTATTGATTTAGCTTCTTTAATCCCACACTCAGAGGTTTCATTTTCTTCAGCTTAAAATTACCTTTCCTGTCCATAAAGTAATATCTACTCTTTGTGGAAATTTTGAGAAATTCAGAAAAATAGCTCTCTTCTGGTATTAAAAATGGCTTCCCTTGACCCACGCCATGAAAACACATGGCCCTTCCTCCCCTGTCCCGTCAAACATACTGCCATCTCAAAGTGGCCAAGTCTCCTTAACTTGCCATTTCCCTCAGCTGGGAACCCTAGCTACCACTGCTACCTCAGCTTAAAGGTTCACCTCAGATGTCAACCCATCAGGAAACCCAGCTGCACGCCCTTCCCCCTCCACCCTACTGATCCAGGTATCTCTTTGGGATTCTCATGGCTCTGGGGGTACCTCTTAGTGAGAGCTCTAACCCCATGAAATGGAAATACCCACTCTGTAGACATCTTCACAACTAGTCTCTGAGCTGTGGGGATCAAGTACTATGTGCAAAAAACATGTAGGAGATTTAGAATAAAATTACTACTGTTTTTCTTTCTTTTGAGAGAGAAGGATCAAACTAAGCAAGACAGAAAAATGTGGAGCCACAAAAAATTAAACAAAAATATTCAACCACTTCTCCTCGATGATAATCGAAAGCAAAATGAAGAGGTAAAAATGGGGAAAGATTTTTGTAACATTGAAAAGGGGTTAATGTTCTTAGTGTGCAAGAAGTTTCAACAAATAAGGAAAATGATGTCTTTTTCAACAGAAAAAAAATGGCAACAGAATAAGAAAGTGCAAATTCACTAAAAAAGATACAAACAACCAATAAAAATTAAGATGTTCAGCTTCATTAATAGTTTTTAAAATGCAAATTAAAATAACTATAGTATGCCACTTCCCAATAATAAATTGGTCAAAAATGTGAGTCTCATAGCACTCTGGCTAACTAGGAAATGGGTGTTTATAAAAGGTTGGTAGAAGCGGTATATTATATAATTTTTAAATAATTCACCGACAATTTATTGTAAAACTACTTCAGCTCAGCAATCCTACTTCTAGCTCTCTCTCCTACGCAAATAAGAACACAAGAATTAAGGACATACATAGCATTACTGAAGTAGCACCAAAACCGGGCTAAATGTCCATCAATAAGAGAATAAGCAAATAGGGTATGTTCATTTAAGAGGATGTTAACTATTCACTCACCTGAAAAGATGTATATTTGTGTAACAAGTAAGTTGCAGGCTGATACGTGGCATGTTGCATTGTTTTAGTTGGAAACAAAACTAGTTAGATAGATATCTCTATAACCATTGGAATATGCAGAAAAAGCTATTAATACACTGTGAATAGTGACGACTTCTGGATGTGTGTAGTAAAGGAAAACTATGCTTCATCCACCAATTTTCTCTGTTTTCCCCCCAACAAAATATATTTTTTAACTTTGCCATATGTATCTTTATCTTTAGCACTTTGCATTCCTCACCGTAGATGCTCAGCAAATGTTGGTCAAAGAGAAAGAGTTTCCAGATGATCATGAATTCTTAGAAATCTATCAATTTCATCCATTTGCAAACCTAGCGTTGGCCATAGATCACCGTAGACTTGTTATGTTTGTTTCCTGGCCGAGTTATTAATAGTACCCCTTTCACTCCCAAAGTGATCAATTGGGATGAGAAATTATATGGTTACCATTATAAAATCTCACAGAAGCCCGTGGTGTTGTTGATTAGCAACTCCTTCCCCAAACTCTCGCCACCTTATCTTCATGACACCGTACGCTACGCCCGCCCATATTTCTCTTTCCTTTCCAATTGCTCATTCTCTCCCTCAGGGATTCTTTTTCTTGTTTTTCTCCCTAACGCTTACTTTTTCCCTAAAGCTCTTCTTTCTCTGCCTAATCCACGTGATGATGAATATTTTCTCATGACCACGCACAGGGGTTTTCTCTATTTTGGTCTTGGACTCCTTCTCTAAGCTGATCTGCTAAGGGAACCTCGTCCCTTAGATTCCCCCCACCCCAAATTTTAATTGTCTACAACCGAAGGAGTGCCCTTCTCTCTCCGAAATGATCCTGCTTTTATTAGTTCGGTTTCTCAGAAATGCTCCAGGTAGCAGGTCCTCGCTGGGTGTCATGTCTGCGTGAAACAGCCCCAGACCAGAGTGAGCCCCTGGGGGGAACCGCCTGAATCCTTTACTTGGCGGGACTCCTGCACTTCTCTGTACCCAGTCTCCCCGTTTAAAAATGCGGTAATAGGGGGCGCCTGGGTGGCTCAGTGGGTTAAAGCCTCTGCCTTCGGCTCGGGTCATGATCCCAGGGTGCTGGGATCGAGCCCCGCATCAGGCTCTCTACTCCGCGAGGAGCCTGCTTCCCTCCCTCTCTCTCTTTCTCTCTCTCTCTGCCTGCTTGTGATCTCTGTCTGTCAAATGAGTGAATAGAATTTAAAAAAAAAAAAAAAAGTATGATGATAATTAGGGCATCCGGGTGGCTCATTTGGTTAAGCGTCTGCCTTCGGCTCAGGTCATGATCCCGGGGTCCTGGGATGGAGTCCCGGATCAGGCGCCCTGCTCAGCACGGAGCCTGCTTCTCCCTCTCCCCCTGTCCATGCTCCCTCTCTCACTTGCTCACTCTCTCGCAAATAAATAAAATCTAAAAAAATAAAATGGGATAATAAAAACTACTTGATGGGGCTACTTTCAGGATGAAATGATTCATCATATTTGAAGCACTTAAAAAGTGTGGGGGCACATACCAAGAATTATAGAGGTGTAAGCTATTATTCTGTTTTAAAGTTTTCTATCGTGAACGTGTATTAGAATAATAATAACGTGTGTTAAAAATAGCCAGCGGCTCCCAATGATTTCTCCATCACTGGGAACCACGGACGTAACATAATGCCCAGCTCTTCAATAACAGAAAAGCATGGTCCTGGAGTAACCCTGCCCTCTGGTATCTGTCCTCTCACGCCTTCCAGGTCTTAAGCCCCACTCCCATCCCTCCTCCCCGTGTTTGTCTGGTCTGTCTTTAATAATCGGCTCTCAGATGAAAAAAAGCCCCAATTTTTAGCACTTGCCAATTTCTGTGGAATAAATACTCTTACCATGGCTGAGGTCAAGCAACCAACCTGGCATCACGGTACACGCCCCGGGGAGGAGATGGGCAGCACAGGAGAGCGGCACAGATCTTCACCACCCGGATAGGACAGACACGCCTCAAGGGCGTAGGTGATTGATTGCAATGCAGGAGGGGAAATAATCAGGAAGTGAGAAGTTTTCAGTATTCATTACTTTTGTTTTTAATAGAATAGATTTATTGTAAGTTTATGTAATTTAATATTTAATCATATGTCATAAAAGCTGGCTCCTGGAATTTCTAGAAGTTTAACAACGGGCCCTCGGGGGTGTGAGCAAGCTCCAGCACGCCACTGAGCCCCCACCTCGAACCTTCTCCTTTCCACTCCAGCTTTTCCTCCCTCCTGAACAGGGTCTCCTCACTTCCCTCCACTGACCCCCGGCCTACCCACCTTGCAGTGCCAGATTACAGCCCCCACTTGCCTTCCCTTGCCCGGGGGATGTCAGCATTTTTTGAAGAAGAGGATACATTTAGCACCTAAGTATGTATATTTCTTATCCTTCTCACCGATTATTTGTGTACAATCCTTTCTCCCAACTCCGAATTAGATCATATTTGTTTCAGACCAGTGGTTACTGCCTGAGGAAAAGGAGAGGGACTGTGTATCTGAGAATCATTTGAGAACCTGGGGGCTTCTCAAGCTTCACGTTCTCTGGCCTAATTGAGGCTGATACTTCATGGCCCGCGTCTGCCTCACGCAGGTTTAGGAAGTCCCTACTGTGTATGTTACAAGTCTGAACACAATGAATGCCTAGCACATCGTAAGCACTCAGTAATTACTCGCCTACGGAAGCAATCCGACATTTTAGAAAAAAAGTTAAAATTCTGTTAACTAACTTGCAATTACCTAAAAAGGCGGATTCCTTGTCAAGGTAGGTTTTTGGCTTCTTATATTGAAGTCAAAGAAACAACAATACAGTCTTAAAGTATAATAGTGATAAAACAAGTTAACAAGTTAGGATATTCTTTTTGATAAAGGCAAGGAAGAAATGTCTGACCAGAGGCCAAATATTTGCACAAGCACATAACCACTCAGAGGACAGCCACTGATGCCTTTACTAATTGAAAATGACTGTTTAGAAATTCCGGCTGTCACCTTGGACACCTTGGAGACAGGTAGACACATACACCCATAAGTATAAATATATATGGCGTGATCATATACTCACTGCGAAACATTTTTAAATTCCAAATGTGATGGGGAGGAGCTAATTTCATTAGAGATGATATTTAAGGAGCAAATTGTTTTTCTCCTGCTTACTTTGAAATAACATCATAATAGTCTCTCACAGACCTCGACCAAAAAAAAAAAAAAAGGAAAGAAAAGAAAAAAAAAGAGAAGGCTAATGGACTTCATGTTCCCATGGAAATTTTGGATGACATTAAAACAGTCAAAGATAAGCACGTAAGCAGTAAGGCATAAAACCTATATTTCAGGACCAGAACTGCAACATCACATCCTTTCTGAAATTAGAGTAGGGATTTCAGATTATCATTTATTCAAATCATTTGCATTCCCTGGGCTCATATCCAGTGGCAGAAGTTTCCCGAGAGGCAGTCTCAAGCCTCGCTGAGGCAACCACCCCGGAGACAAGCCACACTTGCAAACTCAAGGGCTGTACGAGTGGGTCTTCCTCTTTTAATTGGTATTTATATTTGCCCCAAGAAAGAAGACTAGTTTCCAGGCAGTCTGTTTAGTGAAGAAAAAACTCCAAATTTTTGGCCTCACTTAGCCAGCAGTAAGCTTTCTGCTAATCCTCAGTCATAAATAAAAAGCATTGACAAAGACATTAAAGATGGAAACAATAAAATCGTCAGGAAGGGCAGAAAAAAGATTGCCGTGATATTCCGTTTCAGTTTGCAAAAAAAGGTATTAAAATCCCAACCATACAAAAATAGACTTGCACAATGACTTTTTTTTTTTAAGGGGGGGGTGGATTACTCCCGACTTCCGAAGATGAGTGTCTTAAAGGTTTCATTGATTAGTTGATAAGTTTGCTGGTGAATGATTAGTCGATTAGTCAGAAAGGTTTGAATTAGTTACTAGAGCTCTGCCTCCCATGAATAAAATGCGGGAGTGTTCCCTCTCCCACCCTCTGTGACAGATGATATCTGTTTTCTCCTGTGAGTTTGAATTTAAGAGCCACTGAAGCTCAACAACAGTATATTTTGGCTCAAATGAGCTGAAAATTGCATTCAATTTGAATTTCAAAAATGGAGGGGAGGAAGGGCGGGGGGAGACAAAAACCCTCAACACTCAAGTCTCCACACTTTTCAACTACTTCCTGCTGCTTAGTTGCATTCCGCCAGGCTGAGGACCTGAAACCAGGATGTGCTACAGGGAGAAAGCATCGCTGGATGCCTGCCCAGTCTGAGTTTAAAAATAAACTTTTAATAGTCAGGATCAAAGCAAACCTCACTTCTACGCACATGCTTAATGCAGAATGCAACCCACCGAAGAAATAGATTTATCTTCTCCAAACTCAAATTGGCCTGCCTTTTTTTTTTTTTTTTCCCTTATGTACTTTGGAGGTGATCAAGGTGAAGGTGTTTTCCCTGGGAAACTCTAGAAAGGTAAATTCGTTTCTAAATTAAAATTAATTCCTATCCAGCTCACTTAAGACCCTCATTCCTTGTCGCTGGGGTTTTTCTCCCTTCACCTGCCTCACATGACAAAGCAGATGTGTTCTTGAAAAGTTGAGTGAGTGGACATTGATTTTTCAAGTCAAATCATATTTTGAATGCTCGAAGGGAGTTGGTTATTTAAAGGAATCTTGTGATAAATTATTTTATAAAGCCGAGGTATTTTTAGAGTGCCAATAACTGTCCCTTCACGCAAAGGCACCGTGAACATGAATTTGAAGCCCATTCCGTTTCCTTAAAGCAGGGCATACCCGCAGTCTACCAGAAGCAGATTTAAGTATCACCAATAATTAAAACTAAACCGATGCCACACAAAACAACAGGCGATATCTCAAAATCCTATAACTGAGTGATTTTGGGCCAAAACTCCATTTTATGATAGTTTGAGCTGAAGGAGCAGAGAGAACACCAAACTCATTTCAATCCACTTCACACATGGAAACATATTCTCCCATTGCCTAAATTATTCTCAATTTGCAAATTAAGCAACTTGGGTGCCGTGAAAAAGGTAATTCGACTTCTAAAGTGCCATTTTCCACATTGAAACAAAAATCTGCCGAATGCGGTTCAGAAAATCTGACTTGCCGCAGCGGGCTCAATCCTGAGCAGGACGGAGACGCACCGTGGGCGGCGAGGGCACACGGATTCCCGGCACCCCTACCCCGCAACAGCCTCTGCGGCCGGGAAGGGGGTAACAAATGAATAACTGATATACCCCAGAACAGCTGACCATTTAGGGCGGGGGTCTGTCACCTTCCCCGGGCTGTGGACCCCTTTGAGAGTCAGATGGCAGCAGGGGCCGTTTCCACCTAAAGACCCCTCCACCCTCTGATCCTGTCGGATGTGACTATGATGGGGCTCGTAAATGCAAGAGGCCGACCTGGGTCTGGGGGACCAACCGAGCCACAGGAGGTGGCCGAGAACAGGAAGATGATTTTCCGTCAAAAACGATGTGAAAAAGATTTAACGTTAACGTCTAGGAATACTTGTAAAGTACCGGGTATTCAAGTGGTAACAGGAGTCATACCAAGTACCTTCAGTAAGTTCACAGAAGACAGAATTAGGAAGAGAAGACGTCTTATCTTATGCACAGGACCCGACATAAAGAAAAATACTGTATTTTGCTTTTGGTGCATCCCCGGAGACTGGAATCGAGAAATAGTCTGACCCTGACAGCCAGGCTTAAAGGTCAAAATAGTAAATCAAGAAAAACAGGCTCCCTCCAAAAGGAACCCCACAATCACTGTGACACAAACTCAGTAAAGTCCCATTTGTCGGAATATCCCCTAAAACACTCTAAAAGCATGAAAAATGACGTTTTTGCATTTTTAAAGACAGAATGAGAGAAACATGGGAGCCTCTCCGGGTGCGTGGCTGACGAGCTACGTGCCAGGACCACCGTGAATCACAGCTATCAAGAGGGCACTTAACCCTATAATGTGCACCACCTGGCATTACATTATATCATTTTCGAAATGAACATTAATATCTCCTACTCTTGTAGGGGACAGCTTACCTTTCAAACTGCAACAATGTTAGCGTAGGATTTTTTCCTTACATCTTCATAATTTAATATTGTTTCATTGATGAGCCAGTAAATTGTCAGCTCTATTCATTTATGTGACGTGAGCAAGGATCCAACCCAAAAAAGGAAAAAAAAAGTGAGGTCAATTTCCTTGGCCGCCGCATTTAATAAAATCTCCCAGGCAATCGAGTTAAGCACACTTTAATAGCTATGGCTTCGCATGCCCTGCCTTTAGCAAGTCTTTGATTTTCCTATATATAGACTCAGAGCCGTCTTAACACTCCAACTAAGGTCCGGTCCTCATTTCTTATTTTAAGTTTTCTTCTTTCTCGGCTTTATCAGATTTATTAATCTTTAGCTCCTCTCTTATTTATAGGCTCTGGTTAGGGTTTCAATAGCAGTTTCCATGATAACTCCCATTTATAACTTTCAGAAAAAAATTCTAACACAGGGACCAACGGATTCTCTACTTATTTCACACCAGACTCAAAATAGATGGATTTCTCCAAATATGAGGGTGCGGTCGGGTATTTCTCGGACCCTCAGAAAAGATAAAAGAGAGCAGGTTGAGAAGCATGAGTGTCCTGATGGGAAAAACATGAAGCTTCTGTTGTAAGTAGCTCCTCAGCGGGTTTTAGCCAAGCATGCCTTTCAAAATGCACTTCTGTTCAAGACAGAATGTTTATCAGGAGCAATTGTTAGGTGGAGCCCCATGAAGCATCAACGTTCTACCGATCTTGACGGACACACAAGGCAATTCCACGTAATTTAATAGAACATCTCTCCCACCTTTACCCTCCTCTAAAAGACAACTCTTCAGAGCAACAGCGTGGCCCCTTTGGACATCCAGGGAAATCTGCTGTGGGCTTGCAGCCCAAGGAAGGGGCAAGGAGGAGAGAGAAGGTTGTGAGCAACGGAGAACTGGAGGGTCTCGAACGATTGTTTTCGGTAGACGCTCCAGGGCAGTTTATTAAGTGAAAGATGTGGAAACTCGTTTGTTCATCAGGTGGCAGCGGGCCCTTCTCTGCCATCCCCTTGAGGCATGAATGTGGTAGCTGTAGCCTTTGGGGAGTGAACACGTCAAAGATTCTGAAGATTCTCGGAGGGGCTCTAAATCACGTGCACGGAAGACACACCTCCTACTCAGAAGACACACCTCACACTCGCAGCTTTTGCCCTTTTCTTTAAAGAACGAAGTTAAAAGTAAAACACTTGACAATTAAGCAAGTTGAGGTTTCATTTCCAACTTCACCTTAATACCCCCAGACTACAGCAAAGCAACTGGAAACCAACTCTGATCATTTGCTTTCATGCTGAAGAGGAACGGCGCGATTACTCGAAGACGAGGGATGATCTGGAAATAAATTCTTGCAGACAGTGAGAGCCGAAGATCTACTAAGCCCAGAGGCCAAGAAGGTTTGCAGTGGAGACTGGAAGTTGGCAGAGTCTAGAATCAGCAAAGAAAGGTGCTTTGCAAATAAAAATAGGAGGACATCTCCAGGACAACCAATGAGCGAGAAACAAGGTAAAACGACTCGAACGTGGGAATTCAACCCTATTTATTTCCTGGGACTCTGAACACAGGAGACCTGTTAAGAAGCTGTAATTTGTTTAAGTCTAAGGAAACATGAGGAGAGAACCCACCCAACAGACACCATAGGGTAAGAAGTCTGAGGGGAACTAATTTAGGTTGTTACGTTTTTTGTTTTTTGTTTTTTTTTAAAGAAAGCTTACAACTCAATAAGTACAAGCATACCTTGGAGATACTGCCCATGGGTTCCAGACCACAACCATGAGCAAGAATTGCAAGGAAGCGAGTCAAAGGGATTTTTCAATTTCCCTGAGCATATAAAGGTTACATTTACACTACATGTCATCTGTTAAGACATAGCATTATGTCTAAAAAACTATGGATATACCCTTTTATAAAAATACCTTATTGCCAAAAGATGCTAACCATCATCTGAGTTTTTAGCAGGTCATAATTTCTTTGTGGTAGAGGGTCTCAGTGTTGATGGCTGCTGACTGATCAGAGCGGTGGTGGCTGGAGGCTGGGGCGGCTGAGACAATGGCTTGACATAAGCTCATGAAGTTTGCCGAATCAATTGTCTCTTCCTTTCACAAATGATCTCTCTGTGGCATGTGATGCTGTCTGCCAGCGTTTTACCCGCAGTAGAACTTCTTTCAAAATCGGAGTCAATCCTCCCATACCCCTGCCTGTACTTCATCAACTAAGCTTATGAAATATTCTAAACCCTTTCTTGTCCTTTCAAATCTTCACGGTTTCTTCAGCACCTTCACCAGGACTAGATTCCATCTCAAGAAACCACCTTCTTTGCTCCGGCACAAGAAGCAACTTGTCCTCCGTTCAAGTTTTATCACGAGGTTACACAACTCAGTCCCATCTACAGGCTCCACTTCTAATTCTGGTTCTCTTGCTACTTCTACCATATTTGCAGCTACTTCTTCCAGGGAAGTCTTCAACTCCTCAAACTCATCCACGGGAGCTGGAATCAACTTCCTCCAAACACTTGTTAATGTGTTATTTTGACCTTTTCCCATGTATTACAAATGTTCTTAATGCCATCTAGAATGGTGAATCTGTTCCAAATGTTTCCATTTATTTTGCCAGATCAATCAGAGGAATCATTATTTATGGCAGCTGTAGCCTTATAAAATCAATTTATTTTCCTTTTTTTTTTTTTTTTTTAAGAGAGAGAGCCTGAGTGTGAAGGTTGTGTGTGTTGGGGGTGGGGGGCACCAGTAGGGGCAGAGGGAGAGGGAGAGAGAGAATCTTAAGCAGGCTACACACTCGGTATGGAGTCCGACATGAGGCTCAATCTCATGACCCTGAGATCATGACCTGAACCAAAATCAGGAGTCATGACCTGAGCCAAAACCAAGAGTCAGAGGCTTAAATGACTGAGCCACCAAGACAACCCATAAAATGTATTTGTTAAATAATAAGAGTCAAAACTCAAAATAACTCCTTGACCCATGGGCTTCAGAACAGATGCTCTGTTTGCAGGCATGAAAACATTAATCTTGTCCATCTCCATCAGAGCTCTTGGGTGACCAGGTGCATAGTCAATACAGAATCTTTTTCTGTATTTTCTATCTATTCTGTATTTTCTGTGAAGGGAATCTTTTTTCCTGAGCAGCAGGGTCCCAACAGCACTCTTAAAATATTCAGTAAACCATGTTGTAAGAAGATGTGCCATCATCCAGGCTTTACAGTTCCACTTGGAGAGCAAAGGCAGAGTAGACTAAGCATAATTCTTAAGAGGCCTAGGATTTGCAGAATGGTAAATGAGCACTGGTTTCAACTTCAAGTCACCAACTGCATAAGCCCCTAGCAAGAAAGTCAGCCTGTCCCTTGAACCTATGAAGCCAGGCATTGACTTCTCCTCTCTAGCTATGAAAGTCCTCAATGGCACCTTTTTCTAAGAAAAAGCTGTTTTATCGACATTAAAAATCTGCTGTTTGGCGTAGCCACCATCACATAGTTAGACCTCCTCGATCACTTGCTACAGTTTCTGAACTGAAATCCAGAGTCAGCACCTGGGGCTTCACTTTGTCCTTTGATGTTATAAAGGCAGCTTCTTTACTTAAACCTCACGAACCAACCTCTGCCAGCTTCATACTTCTCTTCTGCAGCCTCCTTACTTCTCCCAGCCTTCGTAGGGTTGGAGAGTTAGAGCCTTGCTCTGGATCACGCTCTGGCTTAAGAGAGTTATGTGGCTGGTTTGCTCTTCTATTCAGACCTCTAAAACTTTCTCTGTTACCAACAACAGGTGTCTCACTTTCTTATTACTCCTGTGTTCACCGCGAGTAGCACCTTTAATTTCCTTCATGAAGTTTCGCTTTGCATTACAATTTGGTTCACTGTTTGGAACAGGAGGCTTAGCTTCTGGCCCGTCTCAGCTTTTGACAGGCTTTCCTCACTAAGCTTAATCATTTGTAGCTTTTGATGTAAAGCAAGAGACATGCGACCCTTCCTTTAACTTGAACACTCAGGGACCATTGTAGGCTTATTAATTGGCCTCATTTCAATATTGCTGTGTCTCAGGGAACGGGGAGGCCAGAGGGGAGGGAGAGAAGGGCAATGGCCAGTTGGTGGAGCGGTCAGAGCACAAGCAACATTTATCCATTA
This sequence comes from Martes martes, assembly GCF_963455335.1. Taxonomy (NCBI): domain Eukaryota; kingdom Metazoa; phylum Chordata; class Mammalia; order Carnivora; family Mustelidae; genus Martes; species Martes martes. Next base: position 14,452,968 of record NC_137903.1, on the reverse strand, counting down.
AGTTCACTGTTTTCTATGAGTGCAGTCTGTGGCCCCCCAAAATAATTACAATAGTAACATCAAAGATCATTGATCACCAATCACCAAAATGAATATAATAATAACAAAAATGTTTGAAATATTGGGAGAATTAGCTAAACGTGACCTGGAGTAAATGGGGGAAAAAATAACACCAGTAGACTTGCTTGAAGCAGGGTGGCCAGAAACCTTCAATCTGTAAAAAACACAGTATCTGAAAGTGCCATAAAGCAAAATGCAATACAATGAGGTAGATCTTGGGGTGCCTGGGTGGCTCAGTCGTTAAGCCTCTGACTTTAGCTCAGCTCATGATCCCGGGATCCTGTGATCGAGCCCCGCATTAGGCTCCCTGTTCAGCAGGAAGCCTGCTTCTCCCTCTCCCACTCCCCCTGCTTGTATTCCCTCTCTTGCTGTCTCTCTTTCTCTCTGTGTCAAATAAATAAACAAAAGATAAAAAATAAGGTCCATCTTACAAAAGAAGGATTCGGAGGATCAAAAATCCTTCAGGTGCTGATTTCATCAGACAAGAAGTTGCTATCTGTGTGAGGTTGCCAATGGCCATGATCAGCATGGCTGTGAGTTCACATTAACATCTGAAATATACAAGTTGTCAAAGCCCACCGCTGAAATTAATGAAAATTGAAAATGATGTTCACATGATGACAACAGTTTTTGGAATGAGTTCTCCTTTCAATCCCACACATCGAGCTCGTGTCTGAGCAGAGGCATTCCACTCAGGATCATGTTATTTGGGAGCTCCCCTACACACGGGAGGCAGCCCACATCCGCCACCAGCGACATCCTGCTCTCAGAGTCTTGGCGAGGAAGCAGGACCACCTTAGTTACTCAACTCCCTTTCAGTCATGTGCAAGGTGTTTAGGAACTGCTGCAAGGAGAGAAAGAATGGACGCAGAGTGCTTCTAGAATTCCTGAAAAAATGTGTTGTCTTCTAGGACCAAAGGTACGTGAACTAGTTGTCTCATGGGGCAAGTGGGAGCTTGTTATTTGGGAATTCTTCAGAGGAGGGGGGAAGGCTGAATTAGAATCTAACTCTTAGACTACTTTTCCCCAACTTTACTATATACATCTCAGGCTCCATTTCATGTTTATCCCTTTCAGGGGTCCTGGGGAAGAGGGAAGAAGGTAGGCACTGGAAGAGTATGGGAATTTGATCCCATTACCTCAATGATCTCCTCTTACAACAAAATGCAACCTACATTTCCCCAGATTAACTCCATTTTAAATGATGACAACCCATCCAGGTGGAAGATTTCTTTATCGATTCTGCACGTGATTTACTGTAGAAAACAAAACTCTTAGAAACTTCTAGAAGTTCAGTTACAGTATGAGTAAGCAAACTTCTTGTGGCTAATCTAGAAACCCACTACTACTTATGTAACTTTTCTGTCTGGAAATATTCTGAATTACAAACAACAGTTAAAATGTACACGGGATGCTACTGTTTTATAAGCCAGGAACCACCTATACTCAACTAATTCTTGAGATTAGACCACTTGAACTGCCCCCCCCCCCAAAAAATAATAATAATTCCAGGGTTGAAAACTACCAGATACATTCACATGGATTTTGCACTGCACAAATAATCTATTTGTAGGAGGGCATCCTACAAATAGATTATAGCCTGAAGAGTGCTATCCCACTATGGTTGTGCAGGAGGGGGTTACGGGAGGAAGCACCTGGATTCCTTTCCCTAACCCAGAGGAACTTTTAAAAGATTTACTTATTTATTTATTGGAGAAAAAGAGAGAGAGAGAGAGAGAGCGCGCACACACCCGCAAGCAGGGAGAGGGGCCGAGGGTGAAGGAGAGAGAGGAGGAGAGAAGCAGACTTCTGGCTGAGCATTCCAGAGCCCAGTGCAAGGCTCAGTCTCATGACCCATGAGATCATGACCTGAGCCAAAATCATGAGTAGGATGCCCAACTGAATGAGCCCCCCCGCCAAGCACCACCCAGAGGACATTTTTAGAGCAAATCTAGGGTCCCTTCACTCAAAGTCACCAACCCTAAGGCTATAGGACTTGTACTACCACAACCTCACCATCTTCACCTTCAATAGTCTAGGTTGTTGCAGTCAGCTCCTTAGAAGACAGGGAGTTACCTTCCTACCTTCAGAGGGAGAAAGATCTGATCTTTGGGTCCCAAAGTGGTGCTAAGAATGGATATTCCCATAAAAAGAGAGGCCACTTAGCACAGAATGTTCCTGAAATGTAGCAGCACTACAGTAGAACCCAACTAGTAACGGCACTGCTATCCTTGGCGAAAAGCACATTTGGAATTCTGAAACCTTAGGAGTATATCTCACTGGAAGGCATCACCTGTAATCTACTTACATATAGATACAAAAGCCTGTGCATAATATAGTCTCAAAAACGAACAGATAGCAGTAGGTTTTTAAAAGGAAAAACACAAATAGTCCCTTTAATCCTTCTGAATACAACTTTAGAATACAGTCAGATAGTAGAAGATACTCAGAAGAAGTTCTTCAACTTTCTAGATTCCCTGCCATATGTTGTTTGTGTGGCTCTAAATAGGTTTGATTATTTGAAGATTTTTTTTCCCCAAGATTTCAACAGAGGCAATCAGAAAACATTTTCCTAGGCTGGCATGGGATATTCAAACAAGCCACTGGTTATTAGGAAGATGTGGGGCAAAGATGGCTTTAGCTTCCCACCCCTCACCAAGCTCGCCATAATGAGAGAAAAAAATGGAACAATGTAAGCAACATATTTTGAGAGTGGACAATAATTCATCAATTTTGATACAGTTTTTTCAGTGATGGATACAATGTAAAGCTTTCCCCAGTTAAACTGAGCTCCAACTTAGAATTCCAGACTTAGATCTCCCAGTACTTGCCACTTTATAGCTAGTCTTCCCAAATTCAATCAAATTGGTTACCCTGGGATGCAATTTCTGAGGGAGGAAGCTCTTCTTTGAAGGCAGGATATTTTAAAAGTAAGAGGCTGAGATCCTTGACTCTAAGACATTGCCAATCATTTTCCTTCCCCCCTGACCCTGGTAGTGTGGAAAGTCAGGAAGGGAAAAGTAAGGGGGTAAGTAGTAGACAAGAAGAAGTAAGTGACAGGCTAAAAGAAAAGAAAAAGAATGGAAAGAAAGAGGAAGATAACTATGAACGAGCACATAGTATATTCACTCCAAGTTGGAGGACATTAATGCTCTCCAAAGGAGAGCAACTTCCTTGTGGTTCATCCCTGTCTCTGGAGGAGGCAAGAATACCAGCGCTGGCTAGAGGTTGGAGATAATCCACTCCGAAGCCCTCATTTCCCCAGTGAGGAAAAGGAGGCCTTGGAAGGCAAAGCAACTCACAGAGTCATGACCAGAAGCCAGGTTCACGGTGAACCAGCCCAAAGTTCCTACCGACCACACATGCCTTAAAGCAGGGAGGGTTTTTCCAAGCTGTAGACATTAGCTAATGACTCAACAGTGAAGTAAGATGGAAGTGCCTTTCTCTCTGGGGGTAGGGGGTGTGGAAACATGGGTCAGCTTACGGTATTTGAACTTGCAGAAGAGCTGGAGTTGGCAAGGCCACAGCCGACCCAGCTTCCGGGGCAACCTGACCCTTGGTGACAGCATACTTTGAATTTCGAGGGACAAGCTCAAAGTCTCATTTTTTTATAGTCCCAACAAACCGTCTCTGGTGGTGATTATGACAACATTTCTCATGCTTAATTAAGAACTCTTCATTACACCAGTCAGCTTATAATGAACAGTTCCCCCATCTTTAATAAAATATATAGAATGATACGAAACAAATGAGGGATACCAGGCGGTAGATAAAACCTAAGTCCAAATGATGTCATCATCCTCTATCGGTCAAGAAGGAGGCAAAGCAGCAAAGGGGGGAGGGAAGAGACGAGCGAGGAGTGTTCAAGAAGGGAATGGGGAGGAGGAAGGAGGCATTTGCTCAATCAGTACCTATTTTCAGAATTTCCTTCAAGCTGGCTTGGACTGAGAGCCATCAATTATTTAAAAGATGTAACATGATGCTTCCTTTGTTGAGGCAAATCTGCAAGCCAACCCCAAGAGAAAATAAAAAATGAATTAGGCAGAAGGTATTAGTCTGCTTGAAGAAAACAAAGACTTAGCTGTTGGGACTGACTCTGTTTTTAGAAATAGTTCAGTTTTGTCTCTTAAAATCCACAAACCTTTCCCCACCCACCCCCCCTTAGCTATTTATTTATTATTTTCTACAGTACCTCACACAAAAAGAGGAATGAATCATTTCCTAAACTTCTTTCTTTTCAGATTCAGCTTGATGTATTGTCTTCATTTAAATTACAAATACACTAATCTGAAACACCGTTTACCAAGTAGCATTTTAAATGAAAGATACAAGAAATTGCATCACTCACATTTTACAAATGACTTTAGACTCTGGACCTCATAAAAAACAGCCGACAGTGTTCTCTGTCTTGGCTGCTATATTTCAGTCCAGTGAATGAAATTCAATTAGTGAGCTTTGTACTTAGGACATTATGATTCTGATGGTTGGTCTGATCAAAACTGGTGTGCCAAGCCCTAGTTCTATCTTTTTTTTTTTTGGCAGACCACAGCTCAGGAAAACAAAAAACAAAAAACAAAAAACCAATAGGGCAGGTTGGCATGAAGAAAGTTAGTTTTCGGAGCAGCTTACTTTTCACCATCATTAAAAAATATGGGAGGAGGAGAGCTATTCCCCAGAACAGCTCATTATTTACTAAGTGAATGGATTAACTTTTTGAGAAACCTCCATGCTTGAGTCTGTCAGTTTGAGCACTTTCCCAAAATAGCAATCAGCCTCAAACAAACCAGTAATGGACTACCGCCACCGATGCACTGCAGATCTCATTCACTCTTAGGTGTTGATCGGCCTCAGCTGGTGTTCCAGCCAGAAAGTACACCCTGGAACCTTGCTGATGTTTTTCCAACCCTCAAAACTACACAGAGCGACGAGCACCTAAAAGGAAACGCTGAGCCTTTACAGTGCAGACAGACTCAGCCCATGCCATCAGGTCAAGAGGTGCTCCATCTTGAACACTTGAAGTGTGCTAACACTTGAAAACAAAACCACACACAGCAAAAACCACAGGGCTGAAGCCAAGTGCATCACACGCCTCGTCCCCCATCTGGACTACTGCACTCTGATTCAAGAGCATCGCATCTCCATGGATCAAGAAGGTAAGAGTGAATCCAACTGATCGTTACATGGCTTGAGTCTTTGAAAAAAAGGTAGACAAGGAAGAGCGGCGATTTTAGGAGACTATACAGCCATTGGTCTACGAAGAACAATCTGAACTATTCACCAGTTGAGATCTGAGGATCCATCTGAATTTCACAGGTTTTGGTGTTGTTGGTGGTGGTGTTTAAACACAGACCAGCTCACATCACTCCTCTGCTTCACTCACAGGGAATGACACCACCATCCGCCTCATTGTACAGACAGAAACAAAGGAATCTTCCTTGGCAAGTCTTTTCTCTCATCACCATCATCCATCCCATCTCCAAATCCTTCCCTCTTTGGGGAAAACAATTACGGGAAGAATCATATGAAATTCCAGACGTAACATCTGACTTCTTAGTACACTCTTTGGAAACTTGTTCTAGAGGCTTTACATTTTGCCCGAGAGTGACCCAGGATCAGTACAGATCGGCAGCGTGACTCCTGGTGACCTTGGAGCTATTTTTCTCTGACTCAAAAACTGTATACCCCCATCTGTTGTTGATATGAACATATCACATTGATGTTTTTTAAAATCTTTTAAAGGTTTGTTTATTTATTTATTTGGAGGGGGTGGGGAGAATCTCAAGCAGATTCCCCACTGAGCAGGGAGCTGGACACACGGCTTGATCCCATGCCCGAGATCACAACCTGAGCCCAAGTCAAGACGCTTACCCTCAACCAACTAAGCCACCCAAGCGCCCTGATGGGTTTTAATTTTTTAAAATTTTATTCAAACTTTTTATTTTAATTCTAGTTAGTTAACAGTATTATATTAGTTCCGGGTGTACAATACAATTCCATACATCACCCGGACACTGATGGTATTTTAAATGATAAAGAATCCATTCCAAAGTGAATTTTTCTTAAGTTGGACACAAAAGGGCAAATGCCCATTCATGACCTGCTCACAAATGGGCTGCCTCAGACGTGTCTTCTCAGAATTCTTTAGTAAAACGTGGTGCTAGAGGGCTAGTTCAGCCTTCTAGAACTTCCCAGGTCCATGTTGCTTGGCTTCATGTTGGTGGCCTGAAATCAGCCATCGTGGGAGTATCTACACCACAGAAATCAGCAAACATTACAAATCAGGTGGGTTTTCTTTTCTTTTCTTTTTTCTTACCCTCCAGAGAGACAGATGACCACCACATCACTGAAAAAGACTTCCATCTGTTTCCTTCTTAACAAATAGGAAATACCGTAGAATGCCCTGTATCAGCACCTATCATTTCCTCTCTTCCTCTTAAGGTGGAGACTAGCCATCAGTTCACCAAACTCATCTTCTCATATTCCTCGGCACAGGGCGAGACCATAAGTCCCAGCCACCCTTGCGGTTAGGTGCAGTCATGTGACTGAGCTTTCCTCCATGGAAACAGAGCAGAAGGGACACAAGCTTCCCCATAGGCGGACCATAAAACACACCCACACACGCTATTCTGTAGCATTTTCCTTTCGACAGGCAACCTTGGATGCCATGTACTGAAGTCGGGGAACAATAAGACCGAGGGAGCTCAGCCTTCAAATCACCACTTGAAGGAGACTCACTTCAGTCAGGAATACCCACTGTGGATTAAATGGATTTATGTTTAAGCCATTTACTCTTTGGTGGTTTGCTGGCTACACCAGGCACTACTGCCATCACTAAACACTCTTTCTCTTCTTTCTTTTTTTCTTTTTTAAGGTTTTTTTTTTTTTTTTTTAATTTATTTGACAGAGATCACAAGTAGGCAGAGAGGCGGGCAGAGATAGAGGAGGAAGCAGGCTCCCCGCTGAGCAGAGAGCCCGATGTGGGGCTCGATCCCAGGACCCTGGGATCATGACCTGAGCCAAAGGCAGAGGCCTTAACCCACGGAGCCACCCAGGTGCCCTCTTTCTCTTCTTTCAACTATTGTCTTTCCTCCTTCCGGCTGATAGAATAAATCTACCTAAATCTACAAAGGAGGGCTGGTCAAGATTGAGAAGATAGAAACGGGGGTCTAATATGTTATTAATTTCTCACTTAGAGCTTTTATTTCACACGAGGGTTTTTGGTTCTCTGTGTTATTCCTTTCAATAGTCATCTGCTAGAAAGCTGTGTTATTTCCACATGCTTGTGGTAGAGTGTGCAGCTAATTCTTTTTCACTTCCGTAACGTCACCTAAATGAAATGTTGCAGTTTAGAATCATTTCCATGTTAGAAATACATGAAGAATCCAATCCATAGGCCCTACAACTTGTCAAGGAAATTAACTCTAAAGACAGTATCGATATTATACAATTAAAATGAGAGCTCTTAACATATTTAATTTCCCCCTGACCTGACTTTCTTCAGTCATTATGGACAGAAAGTATGAATTCATTATTTGCAAATAGCCTCGATTGCTTAATATATTCTAGAAGGAACAAAGACACCCCCTTGCGTGCACACACACACACATACATTCTAGCTAGCACACGTTTCTTTAGCAAGGGCACAAATAATCATGAAGGTAAAGATAAGCAACTATCCTAAGTTGTTGATCAAGTAGACTCAGTATGGTGGAATTACAAATGTATTTTTAGTCTATATGTTTGCATCTGAAGCCTTTCTCATTCTATAACACTCACGATGAAGAAAGAAAGGGAAGGAGGGAGGGAAGTAGGGAAATCAAAAGATTGTTTAATCTCTCCGTATTATTTACTATAGGAAGCATCCCATGTTTTCCTCCCTATAAACTTGTATAAGGAGTCTATTTGGGGGTGTTTGGGATTGTTGTGTTTTTAAAAATTTAACAATCATAGCTCTGAAGCTTAATCACTTGTATGTGTTACAAGACCAGATGGTTCAAGTGGGTGTTTGTTTACAAGCTCTCTGCATAAGGTTTTTAGCTGCTTTTTAGACCAAAGCTGAATATTTCAACGAATAAAGGAGGCAAGGAGGAATCAATGAGAAAGCACTGGATTTCACAGGTCCCTGGGCTGCTAGCCTCCACTCTGCCATCACTCGGTGCACTTTTACAAGGCTGTATTTAGGGCCCAAGAAACAAGAACATATGCTTAACGTGCTTTGAGTTCTTTATGGAACTCTGCCAGACCTGGGAGGAGAAAGGTGTCTACCACGGACTCAAGGCTCGTCCCAAAGCTGTCAGTGAACCAACTAGAAAAGAACAGAGCACCCTGCCTTCCCCACACCTTCCCCATCCTGACCCTGGAGAATTTAATGCTTCTTGTTTCCTACTGGCTTCTGGAATCCTGCTGTTTTGACCAGCCACACCCACCTCCTGCTCCCTCCCGGATGTGGATGAAAAAAGAGAAAGACAAGTTTCGTGGTGACTCCCCCAGTCTTTGTTTCCTCTCCATTCACCTCACAGTCACTATCTGCCCCCACCTAAACGATGCGGCTTTATTTACTGCAAAGTCAGTCCAATACTCCTGAAGTTTCCTTAAGGGAGAACGAAAGGTTGCCCTAAGGCACCATCTTGCAAGGCTTCGAAAAGATGAGTTTTCTGGATGGGACGATCCCCTCGCCTGGCTTGCCATCTACTCTGGCACTTACCTCCTTTCAATGGAAAGAAGGCAGCCAGTGCTTGCTTAGCTTCATTTTTAATAAGATCAATAATGATGAGCAGGGTTGGCACACCTGGCATTAATATCTTACATCATAAGCTGTCTGTCCTTTATGGGTTACCCAAACCAATAGCTTTTTTGTCACCATCCAGTCCGCTCCAAGAGATAAGGTATCTGAGGCGAGAAAAGCAGTATGCGAGTATCCTAGCATCTCGATGAGCTTGCCTCTATCATATTCTATGACCAACTAGCAAGAAATTACGAACTAACAAAAATATGCTTGATCATCACCATTTCATGCATTTAATTCACCTCTTTTATTAGTTTGGGAGTAAAAAAAAAAATAACTTTTTCGTAATTCCTATGGATTAACTCAGCAAAATGGGCTATCATTTGACTGTGTCTTTAGGATAAGGGATGTGCCCCATTTATCTGTAATTCTCCAGAGGGCCACGCAGTTTCTAGCACACAGCAGGTGCTCCATGAAAGTATGGTGAATGAATGAAGAAATGAATTACTAGATAGGGCTCTTCTCTTCCGACCGTAATGAACTCCAAGCTCAATTTGACATATGTCATTAGCTTTTACAAAGTAAAGTTAAAGCGCCTTGATAAATTAGCATATTCATGATTTATGTGACTGTTTTGCCTCCTGAAGGCAACTTTTAAGAAAGAGTGGTTCCACTGGTTATAGCCGTTAACAAAGGAGAGTGTATCTGGTAGAACTGAAACAGACTTGAAATAGTATTTTGATTATCAACAAAAGAAATCAAACTTAGCACATATGCTTGTCCGTGGAACCAGTGGCCATCAAAAGTAGTTGTTATGGACTGAATATTTGTGCCCATGAGCCAAATTCTCATGCAGAATTATAATGCACAAGGTCATGGTGGTTTGGAGGTGGGGACTTTGCGAGGTGATTTGGTCATGGGGGTGAACCCCACTCATGGTGGGATTAGTGCTCTTAGCATACGGGCCCAAGAGAGATCCCTTGTCCCTTGTGCTATGTGGTATGTGAGGATACAAGGAAAAGACAGCTTTCATAGGAAGGAGACCACACCAGACATCTGCTCTCCTGGAGCCACGATCTTGGAATCTCCAGTCTCTGAAACTTTAAGAAGTCAATTTCTGTTATTTAGAAGCCACCCAGTTTATGGTATTCTGTTATAGCAGCCCGAACGGACAAAGAGAGTAGTCAACCCTCCATTGAAACTTGTCCAATGAATGACTGAACCACCGTCAGCTTCGTATCAAGAAAAAGACCCCGCGTGAGTGTAGATTACACCAAACTCGACTCTTGATTTGCTAACTACTTTCCACTCCTGTGAACCATGATTATTTATTTGTATTTATGACATTATGTATTTATGACATCAGGGGTCCTGGGAAACAAGAATGTTTAAAACCAAGACTTGATTTCCTCCAATCATTTATCTCCCTCTAGCAAACACGGGGAAAATCTAGCAAGGTCTCGGCACACAGATCTCCTGATCTGCAGACCAAAGGAAAGTAGAAACACCAGCAGTAGCCATGAAATATCACTCGTAGTCACTACTGATGTTTTATATACTGTCAGCAGCATGGTCATTTAGCATCAAACCCCGTTATCCAAGCACTGAGATGATGCAGCAAGTGTCAATACTGATGTTACTATTTATAGCCCAATAAACTCTACTTTGAACAATATTAGAAATGTTAAGCTTACGTAGCACTCCTAGTATTAATGCCTTAATACAGATATATTGCTCTAAGCATGGTTTACAGCACAGAACATAAACACAAATCTAGTGATAATAATAAATCACTTTTTTGACTGCTTAAAAACATACTGCCAAAGTGGGCTTTATGCATTACACAATGGAGCAGAAGGCAGTGATATATATTTAAATTTTCCATTTTTAAGCTGTCACTCAAAAACTTTTCATACTTTTTTTAGCTATTGATCTTACTGGCTTGTGATAAGACTTCAACTGCTTGGTTGGGCTGTTTTTAGCTTCTGCTTCTTATTAAAAGAGCTAAATCAGGAATCAAAAAAATGCTCCTAATTTAGTAGTTTTCAATAGAAATGAAAGCTAAAAACAGCACCAAAATAGTGTAACTCTCATCTTGTATTGCCCTAGAATCCCACATTTAATTACCATGTGGTGTAGCATAATAATGGGTATAATGAAGCCATGTGTCACTATACACACACACACACACACACACACACACACACACACACACATACCTGAAAAGGAAAGCTTGTATTAAATGTGCTAAAATAATTATTATAGGTTCTTCAATGCTTTCCATTAAATAATTCTGTAGAGTAACATACAGACACTATGCATAGACATGTGTGTTCTGCACCATATACCGGTTCTGCGCGTGTGTATATGCGGAGAGAGAGGTTCCACGGTTTTCTTTCTCTTCTTCTTTCATTTACAAAGAAACATCCCTCCTTAATGTTTTGGCTTCTCCTTACCTAACAACATAAATGCTGCATCAAAACCAATCAAAGTATTAGCAGCAGAACAGCTGGGTGACTGACCAGTTAGCTCATCAAGCGACTCACGGGACCCCTCTAGATATACACAGCCCGTGCTTTGAGTGGCAAATCCCATACCACAAGCAGAAATATTCCAAATGCTGATTTTGCACTCAGCACCTTGTTCTCTCAAACCCGTGTCTGCTCTCACATGAGGCTTTCCAGGAGCTGTTCGGCAACTGTGATTTGTTTCTCCCCTCGGTGTTGGTCCCAAAGTTCAAGGCTCAGTGTGGATGAGGCAGTGGCCCTCGTAGCTAATTGCCCATATTTTGCAAAGGGCTGCACAGAAAGGGGAAGCCTCGGCCTTCAAGGCCAGGATCCATAATAAACACTCCCATGATGAATGGGTCGTGTGGTCATGGCCGGGGATCTCAGTGCAGTCCTGAATCTTTCTTGCCCACCCCGGACAGAGCACTGGGTTTGCCTTGATTCCCCAGGGTGCCTTCCCCTGATGTCCTCACCAGACAGGGTGAGGGTAGCAACTATCAAACAGCCAGACGATTTATTCTCAGCAGCAACAGCCGCTGGAATTCAAGTTCATTGTCATTATACCCACCTTCTGAGAGGAGCCCAGAGCTTGTGAAATAGCAAAATTGGTTTAAAAAGTACATAGTAATGAAGGGAAAGGGAAGATTTTTTTTTTTCCTTTTAGTGTCTTTAGAAACATTGCTGCTTTACAAATATTTCTCATTGGCTTGGCAACGCCTATTGCCAATCATTTGAAACTTCCTGCAGCATTTCGACCGGAGGCCTAGATCTCTCCCAGCATGGCTCTGGTGTCAGCTCCTAGCAGGTGGATGCCACCGAGAGCCATCAATTTTCTACAGAGCTCACAGTTCCATTTCTGTGCCCCTCATGCCCACTAATGCTACTGCTTCTGTGAGCACTGACTCGCCATCCCTCACACGGGGCCACTCTGGTTTGTCCACGATCTGCATGTGTCTGTGTGCGTGGGAGTGAACACACCCAACCAGAGAGGCACATTTCCATTTCTCCCCCACACAAATAGAGTGAGGAATTGCCCGCTCCAAGCTTTTCTGACAGTCAGGCGAAATGGGAGCTCCAGTGGCCGGGGATGTGCTGGTTCCTCCTTGCAGAAAGGTATTCAGCGCACGTAATAATTATCCATCCATCTCGTTCACACTAAAGGCATGGCAATGCAATTTTAGCCTTATAATCAAGACCATATGACAAAACCCAAGGCCATTAGGGACCAATTTCGAGTATTCTCTGCAAGACAATGATTTTCCAACTGCACTTACATATGCTGAATGGTTACCTCTGCACGACCGCACCTGCTCTCATTTATGTAACCCCTCTGTTTTCCAAAGCCTCTCTGAGTAACGCCAGAGAGCGAAGTTTTAAAGGCTTACTGGGTTTTTTTTCCCTTCATTATTTTTTTTTTCATTTCCCAAAGCATAGTATGAAAATGCTGAGGGTAAAATGTCTGTTCACGCCCCTGAGCATATATTAGGATTTGCTCTGCTCCTTTCTTCTCTCCTTTCCCCTCTGCCCTGAGTCCCTCAGCCTCTCGCTCAGCTCTGCTTGCTTGCCTTTGACCTGAAGCATGGTCTTCCAGGCCCATAATTACTTCACGTGTACTTGTGACCTCAGCACTTCCGGTTCAGTGACATAATAATGTTGTCTCTGAAAGGACGTGAGATCATCATAAATCAAAGAGCTGTACGAGCACAGGCTCCGGCGGAGGAATGCCAAAATTATTTTAAAATAATATAAAATGTAGTTGAACTATTCTTTCAAGTCTCATTTTAAAATGCTTAGAGAAATGAATTTTACAGATACAGTTATAAATACTAAAACCGATAACACGGGCCATCACTAATGAGGGATCGATTTGGGGGGCAATGAAAAAAAATCCTAAGACCAGGAGGAAGGGAAACATTGAAAAGCTTACGAAAAATGCCCCAGACACTACATTTTACTGTCAAGACTTAGGATTCTCTGCAGACTCATGCTCAACCCTGTATTTTAATTGCTAAAGGGAAGAAAAATTATCTCTCAACATCAATTAACTGCCATCTTGGTTCTTTAGCTTATGAGTAAGGTTGCATCATAACATCTATCTTTGGACATTTTTCTAAAATTATGACATAATGGGCTTGTTAATATGAGTTCTGTCATTATTTTTTTAAATTGCAAGGCTGCATGGATAAAAAATGTCATAAGTAATAATTCAGTAGAATAACATTTTTTTAAAGACATGACTACAGCCCCTCTCCATTGAAGAAGCATCACACATTGCAAGTGCCCATTTTCAGGAATGTTCTGTGAAGACATTCAACAAGAAATCCCTACTCCTGTCCTGAAGCCATCAAAACCCAGTTCGGGTTGCTTCATTCCATTCTCTGGAAATACCATTGTTATTCCTCTTTCTTGATGCTTAACTTAACATGATGAATCTTGGCCTGTTCTAAGAAAACAAGAGCAGAATGTATTGGGTAATTTTCAATATAATTCACTTAAAAGCTCCTAATTACTTGATCAAGGCCTATGGAAATAGGGGATTCTAAAATGAGTCCATGATCATGGCATGAGTGTTCCACCGTTCGAACAATGCTCTGATTATCTAATCGGGCTCCGAATGCATATACAATGAATGCTTCAGAATATCAAGGATGTCATATATAAATGGATACAGTTCATGTTAATATATGTGCTGTTTCCTCAATGAAGGTGCTTGCCAGCTGACAGGCAGAGGAGAAAGTTATGACATCTCCGTAGTGATCCTGCCTCAGCATGTGTGAACTTAGCTGTTCATCTGATTGTCACCTCATTGGAATTATTTGCATTGGCAACAGCATATGGAGTTGGTTTTAACTTAAATGTGAGTCTCCTAAAATGCCTTCAAAAGGTACTGCCTGCCCTGTAGTGATTCACTGGAAATAAAGCCATTGTGTACACAGAAGCCAACCTGTCACATGCTTGACAGTGTACGTACAGACCACAGAAACGGCCATGTCTTTCCAAAGAAATCGTCAACTTCTGAAACCTAACAGAGGTTGGTGTGAACAATTCCTGTGTCATTCCTGTGTCAACCAACCAGCTGCCAAATGTTTTCAATCAAGGAATAAACAAAACGAAATTTTAAACAAATTGGAAAAAAAAAACCCAACAACAACAAATAAATAAAAACAATGAAACCCTGATATTCTACTGTCATCTTAAAATTACACTTTTGGGGCACCTGGGTGGCTCAGTTATTGGGCATCTGCCTTCAGATCATGATCCCAGGGTCCTGGGACTGAGTTGCCATGTCGGGCTCCCTACTCAGCGGGGAGCCTGCTTCTCCCTCTCCCACTCCCTCTGTGATCCCTATCTGGCTGTGTCTCTCTCTGTCAAATGAATAAATAGGGTCTTTAAAAAAAAAATTACGCTTTTAATCCTAATGGTGGTAAAGATTTCCAGATTATAAAGACAGATTATGAAAAGCACTGTATCACCGGGATGCTGAAAGTATCGAGCAATGGATAAAACTAATGCCATAGAAGCTAGAAGTGGAGAAGGCTCAACTAGATTCTTACGCTTCTTTGCTAAACTTTGGGCATACCGCTTTCCTTTTGTTCTCTTCCTCACTGGCTACTTCTCCGCAGTCTCCTCTGTTGATTATTCCTCATTGTTCCATCCCCTAACTGTTAAGGAAACTAAGTGCTTGTACCCCTTCTTTCATCTTCTGCACTCACCCCCTAGGGGGTCACAGCCAGACTCCACGGTTTTGAATACCACATATATGCTGATAAATTCCCAATTTATAATCTAGCCAAGATGCCTCCTCTGAACTCCAGACTTACTTCTCCATCTTCTAACTCAGGACACCTCATTTGGATGTGTACTCTGCATCTCAAAATTAAGATTTCCAAAATAACTCTTGATGAACTCTACCTTCCACTAAATCTCCTACAAAATTTTCTATCTTCTGGTTGCTCAGATCAAAACCTTGAGAAACATCGTTGACTTTTTTTTTTTTAATATTTTAATTTATTTGACAGACAGAGATCACACATAGGCACAGAGGCAGGCAGAGAGAGAGGGGGAAGCAGGCTCCCTGCTGAGCAGAGAGCCCGATGTGGGGCTCAATCCCAGGACCCCGGCATCATGACCTGAACCAAAGGCAGAGGCTTTAACCCACTGAGCCACCCAGGCACCCCTCCTTGACTCTTTCTTTCTCTCACACCACTCATCACAGTCCATATGTTCTTCCTTTACATTGTATCTAGAGCCTGAGAAGTTCTCATTTCCTTACCCTTACCGCCCTGACCACACCACCATCACATCTCCTAGATGACTGCAGTGACAGCCCAACTCCCTATCTCTATAATGGCTCTCTTTAATTTATGCTCTATGAAGAAGCCAGTGATACTATCTTCTTTTTTCTACACAAAAATATTAAATTACTAATTAATTAGGACCTACAATAAAATAATGATAGTAAGAGTACAAACAGATGAGCTTTGACAAATGTATACATGCTTGAAACCATCTCAATCAAATCATAGAACATCTGTATTGCCCCAGAATTTTTTCCTTATGTCCCTTTCCAGTCAATTACCTCCCACACAAAGGCCACTAGTGTTCTGATTTCCATGATCAAGTTTAGTTTTACCTCTTGCAGAAGTTCCCATGAATGGAACATACATCAGTGCACATTTTGGGGCCTGGTTTCCTTTTTCATAGCATAAAATTTGTAAGGTTCACCTATGTCATTGAATGTATTAGTAGGTCATACCATTTTATTGATGAGCAGTATTCCATTGTATAAATAGGCTATAATTTATTCATTTTTTATTGATGGGCATTTGGAATTGTTTCCAGTTTTTAGCTGGTATGGATAAAAATTCTACAAAGATGCTGTGTAATTCTTTTTCTGGACCTATGTTTTCACTGTTCTTGAGTAAATACCCGAGTGTAGACTTGCTGGGTCATACGGTGGGTATTTTTAATTTCATAGGAATCTACCTGTTTTCCAAAGTGGTTCTCCCATCTTATACACTCACCAACGATGAATGAAAGGTCAGACTGCTTTACATACAAACATTTGGTTGTTGTTGGTGGGGTGTTGTTGTTGCTTGCATGTTTGTTTCCATTTTTGCCATTCTAGTGGATATGAAAGGTATCTCCTTGTGGGTATAATTTACCTTTCTCTGATAACTATTGATTTTGAACATATTTTATGTGCTTGTTGACCATCTGTCTATCTTTTGAAGTATCTGTTCAAGTCTCCTGCCCATTTTAACTAGTGACTTGTTGAAACCTGAAACTCCTCCACTCAGAGTCATCCAAGTAAGCATGTTAGCTCACTTAGTAAAAGCCATCATCTTTACAATATCCAACTAAGAGACAATAAGGCGTGCAACCGAGGAATTCCATGATCTCATCTCAACCACAGCTCTTGCCCGCTCTGGCTGCTACAGCCTCCTCTGTCCTCAACAAACCGGCAGGTGCCATTCTAGAACTTCCTCACTGTACCCTCTGCAGGAACCTTCCCATCCAATATTCCCACCTGCCTGTTTACTTACTTCATTTACTGCCTTGTGGAATGTTCTGCATGAAATAGCAACCACATCTTCAGCACTCTCTATTCTCCTTACACATTTCATTTTTTTCCTAATACTTAGCATTAAGATTTGATTATTTTTAAACTTATTTCTTAAACTACTTCGCTTCTTCCATCCTTTATTTCATCCCCTCTCCCTTCTCTCTTTCTCCCTATCTCTCCCTCCTTCTATCTCTCCCTCTTTATCTTTCTATTGCCTATTGCTTACCTCCCTCTACTATAGTGCAAGCTCTATGAGAAAAGGAATCTTTGTTTGCTTCTGTGTACCTATTCATTGCACAAACATTTTTTTTACTACCATATCCCCAGACCCTAAAACAAATTTCTTACTGTCTAAAAGTATTGAGGAGACTTCTTGCCTAGACTGTTTGCAAACTGAAACACATGAAATTGTAGTCTTCAACTATATAGTATTTCTCTTCAAAACGTGCAAATATAGCTATTTAAAAGGGGAAAAAAATCCCTTGTAACTATGCTTCCAAACACAAAGCTAAAATCCATGACAAGTTTCTTTTTTGTTCAGAATGAGGCTAAGTAAACACATGAACCAGACTTTTTAGAACAAAATGAAAAAATTAAAATAATTTATATTTCTATATAATATATAGAAAAATATATATGTATATTTTAAAGTAGGCTCCATGGCCAGCATGGAGCCCAACACCGGGCTTGAACTCATGACCCTGAGATCAATACTGGAGCTGAGACCAAGAGTCAGATGCTTAACCAACTGAGGCACCCAGGCACCCTGAAAAATTATATATATTTATATTTATACACATACATGTACATACATCTACGGAGAGTCTATTAAAGTAATAATATAATAAACTAATTTTACTGAGTGTCCAACCATATGCTAAGAACCATAATAAAGTAATAATAATAGATAAATTAATTAATTTTACTGAGTGCCTCCCACATGCTAGAAACTACAAATCCTCACAAGAACCCCATGAGAGATCACTCCCTTTTTACAGATTAGGAAATGGAGGCTTAGGGTGTTTAAGGAACTGGTTAAATTTACACAGCTAGTCAGTTCCAGGGCCAGGATTTAAACAGGATTATATTATATCCGTTTGCCTAGATAATATATATGTATGTAACTATACATATGTGTGTAAAGATTTAATTTGAATTAGAAATAAACCATTAAAGAAAGAAGTCTAGAATATAAAAAGAAAATTCTAGTCCCTTAGAGCTTTTAAAAATTTAATATCCATATGCTTTTATAAAATTATCAGAACATACATATTTTTAGCCTTTAAATTTTATTTTTGTAATAGTTAATATAAAGAGAATTTATGTATCGCATATGTATATTATGAAACGTAATAATCTAATGAACTCTCACGAATCTCCCATCCTTGAGTAAAGAGCATTGCCAAGACATTGAACGCTATCATGGACCCCTCCTCTACCACATTCGGCTCCATTCTTCACCAAAGGAAAATGCGATCTTGAATCGTGTACATATCATTCCTTTGTTCTTTTAGAAATCTGACTACACGATGTATCCCTAAATAATGTATTGCTTAGATTTATTTCTATGTGACCTTTCAAGATAGTATCATACTGCATGTAGTCCTGTGTTTGTTTGTTTTTTAATGTTGCATTTATTTATTTATTCTAGACAGAGAGTGAGCGGGGGGGAGGGGCAGAGGCAGAGGGAGAAGCAGACTCCCTGCTGATCAGGGAGCCTGACTTCAGGCTCAATTCCAGGACCCCGGGATCATGACCTCAGTCCAAGGCTGACTTCTAATAGACTGAGCCACCCACGCACTCCTGCCTGGTTGTTTTTTGTTTGTTTGTTTTCTCATTAAATGTTATGCTTCTATGATGGATCTACGTTGATACCTAACTGTGGTTCACCGATTTCACTGTTCTATCATATTCCATTTTATGAACACACCAAACTTATCTTTATTTGTCCATCCTTCTGCTGACATCTATAGACATAAGGACATATTGTAAAATTAGTATAAGACAGTGTGATATTCATGGGGCACCTGGGTGGTTTAGTCAGTTAAGCAGCTGCCTTGGGCTCAGGTCATAATCCTGGGGTCTTGGGATCGCACCCCATGTCTGGCTCCCTTGCTTCTCCCTCTCCCTCTGCCCTTCCCCCGACCCATGCTTGCTCAGGCATTCTCTTTCTCTCTCAAATAAATTTTAAAAATCTTAAAAAAAAAGAAAACACACGGATGATATTTACAAGGGTAGACAAATTGATCAATGGAACCAGAGAGTTTAGAAACAGGCCCACGCTAGATGGTAATTTGGTATCTAAGCTGCAGATCTGTGGGGAAAGAATGGACTATTTTAGTAAATGGCACTGAGACCACTGATTCTCACGAAAAGAAATTCTACCTTAGACTATACACAGCAGCAAATTCCAGATGGATTCAAAACTGCGAAAAGCAAACCTCTGAAACTTTAAGATGACAACATAAGAGACTATCTTTATGACTTTCAGTTAGGAAACATTATTTTTGACAAACAAAGGGCTAATCATCAAAGAAAAGAATGGTAAATCCTATCTAACTAAATGTATGAGATGTATGTGTATGAAAATATTTTCATCAAAGGATACCATTAAGAAAGTAAACGGACAAGCCACAATTCTTAGACGATGTTTACAACACATAAAATCTATTTCTAATTAAGGATTTCTTTTTTAAGCATGGTGCCATCTTCCCTGAAGTCATCACTACTTAAGTACCCTACTGTTTCTTTGTCTCTTTTTTCCTAGTGTTTTGAGAAACAGGTGCTCCATAAACACTGCTGATGAGTAGACTTTCCTTTCAGGCTGTTTTCTGTTGCAGCTTATGTACAATTTTACCTTGGTTTAAACAAAGGCTACCAACTATAGGTGGCATTGTTGTAACATACATCATGTTCTCAATTACCTGTATGACAGCAAAGACTGATACTAGTAAAACTTCATTTAAGTTTTCTAATTCAATTGAACCAGAAGGTCATTGAACCTTCAGTAATTGCTATTGAAAACCATTCGGCAAAAAGAGAAACACACACAAACACACACATATACATACACAAAATAAATTGTGACATAATCTTTACTACAGATTATTCATTTTAAAAGAATCACCTCGTATGGCTCTTCTTACAAGATCATTATTGCAGTTTTTTTCTCTAATTCATCTGTTAATGGTTCTGAAGTAAGAGTGCAACTTGGCCTCATGTATACAATCCAAATAAAGAAAAATTGGCAGTTCTTTGTTCTCCTTAGTTCATGTTTTAAGTTTTGTTCTAGCTCTAAACAATGGAATGAACCCAAAGGAATGGATACAACTAGAGAGGGGGAAGGAAGCCGCTGAAGGATGTGGGCGAGTAGCCCTCGTACTCCGATTGGGGTCACCAGGCTAGTGACTGAGGTGGGAGGTCCCACTGTCGTCCACGTGCCGCCAAATGTTGGGGACCTGCTTAGTTCAACCGGACTGGCTTCCTTCCGGGTAAGACTTTGATTTTTTCTAATTTCCTCTCTTGTTTTCATTCTAAGAAGACAGGTCTTAGCAGACCCAAGGGCTTAAAACTCCCTTGTCTGTGAATGTTTAAAAACATGTTCCCACATGAAGGCATGACAGACAGAGGGATTAAATGAACACATCAGCCTAGATATTCAATCTGTAAAGCCCTGCCTCTGGCACCTCATCCGTTAGATCTTGGGTTCCCACAAGCAGGGACCTCCATTTTTATGCTAACTTACAAAAGTTAGCATAACTTTTATTTTGTAAAACAACAAGGCCAGCAACACAGCAGAATGCAGGAACGTAAGTACGCCAGGGAAGGAGTCCTTGACATCTAATCATTCCACAGTTTGTTTTTTGTCGTTGTTGTTTTTTTAAGACACTGTATTTCGGGGCTGTGTAGCTAATACGACACATGGAAACCATACAGCTGAGAAAAGAACAGGGACATCGAAGGCAGCTGTGGAAAACGGCAACTGAGAAAACGTACATTAATATGACATGATGGTCATAAGCCAGAGAAGAACCAGGTAGACTATCACTCTTCTTGCCTACTGAGGGTGGCTCTTGATATCAGGAAAACAATTTGGGGTTGTGAAATGCAAACACCTGGGTTCAAGACCCATCTGTCCATCTGCGTCATGTACAAGTGATTGACTCTGAGTAAGTTCTGTCATCTCTCTGGGCTGTTTTGTAAGCTCAGCTCCCTGAGTCATTCAAAAATTCAACGAGATGACGTACTTAAAGCACTCTGTACAGTGTAAGGCACTGTATAAATGGGATTCATCTAGGTAAAGAATAATTATAAAAACAGATTCTCCCTGAGGAAAGGACAAAGAGAACGGGCTTATTAAATTATAGCGAGAGGAGTTTACATTAGGCAGCAGGAAAAGTATCCTGACCATGGCACTGGTTGTAAGGCAGGGAGCAGAGTTGTCTTTTGAGGTAAAAACCATCATCACTTGAGGGAATTAAAACAATCTTGCCTAGAGGTAGAGGGATAGAATATGTGACACTCTCTGGTGCTACCCAGGATAAAAATTGGGCTCAAAGTTAATAAAATTCCATAGCCAGTTCCATCTTTTTTTTATAATAGTTTTTTTTTTTTAAGATTTTATTTATTTATTTGACAGAGAGAGAGAGAGATCACAAGTAGGCAGAGAAACAGGCAGAGAGAGGGGGAAGCAGGCTCCCTGCTGAGCAAAGAGCCCGATGTGGGGCTTGATCCCAGGACCCTGGTATCATGACCTGAGCCGAAGGCAGAGGCTTTAACCCACTGAGCCACCCAGGCGCCCCCCCCAGTTTCATCTTCTAAAGACAGCCTTCTGTTGTGTTTTCTGGGACCCTAATAGTATCAAGCCATATAGTTCTATTTACTGGCTCTCTCTTGTGAAAGTTGAAAGAACACCTGTCTAGCCCCCTCCGTTATTCCAAAATGAATTGTTTTTAAATGAGTCACCAACCTATAAAAGTAATTTGATGAAACGGTGGCAAATATTAAACATGTAGGGCTGTTCTTAGAAAAACTCAGGGAAGAGGAAAATTGCAATGCTCTCTGATTCTTCCCACAAGGGACAGTATGGACCCACTTTGTGCAGGGTTCTGAGGAAAGTACTGGGAAGACAGAGGAAAAGCTAGAGCAGGCACAGCCTTTGCCCTTGAGGAGTTTCAGTCCAGTGGAAGGGCAGACATTACTCAAAGCCACATTATTGAAAATAAGTGCTTTGAAAGTGTACAATAAAGGGATTTGACCAATACGATGAGACAACAGAGCAGATATTTGAGGAAATAGTAGGTATTAACCAGGCAAAGACTGGAGATTTCTAAGCAGAGACGACAGCAGGTACAAAGGTCCTGTGGCAGAAGCGAGTATGTTGAGTCCAAAGATCTAAAAGAAGGCAGCCCGGACAGGTGCAAAGGGTAGAGAAGAGGGGCGAGATGAGGTGAGAGAGGTGGGTAATGCCAGACCAGACAGGGACTTTGAGGCCATGTTTAAGATTTTGGTCTTCCTCCATAGAGCAATGTAAAACCACTGGTGCAAGGTTAAGGTTAAGAAAAAAGAAAATCACAGGACCTAAGAATTGCTTATGGAAGGGACAGGAACAGCCTTAATGCTTTTTGATGAAATGGAAGAGGATCCAAAACCACTGGTGGCTCCTTAAGTCACAGATGTGCTGCCAGCACCCTTATCTCCTCGCAGAGTGGACCATCCATGTCCATTTTTGTACGCCAACAGCAACTCTGATGAGCAAGTCATTTGTCCCTCCAGAAACTGAATGCTGGGGCCACCGAGAGTTTGACAGTACATCATGAGACATAGATTTCCTAAAACAGAACGAATGAGTTGCAGAGAGGGGTGAGGGTAACAGCTGACACTGAATGCAAACCGCCATGTGTCCACCTAACCCTACAGGCACACCTGGAAGGAGAACTCATCATCCACACTTACTCCTCTCCGCTCTAGATAACGGCTCTCTGTATTAAAAATGTTCCCCCTATTAGTAGTTCTGTATTTATAAAAGGAGAAGAGAAGAAAAAAAAAAAAAAAAACTCTGGCAGGGAAATAATAACAAAATGTATGATCCACAGAGGTGGTGGGAAGATATAATGTTATTTTACATATTTGATATAGAGCCTAAATTAAGCCATAGAAAAGAGGCCATGAATCTTCAAAGCCTCATTATCAAGCCTCCTTAAACCTCAAATACAGAAAAATACATTTCATAAACAAAGACCCAATAGGATTTTAATAGTACAATAAATTTCACAGACATTTGCACTAATCACATTTCATTACATTTTTTTTAAGGAAATTCCATTTGATGGAGAGTCAGATTTTGAAAGAGGGTACAGAATATCTTTTAGGGAGCCACCTTTAGACTAGTCATGAACATGCAAGCAAAATTTATTATGGGCACATCAAATATCATGCAACTGAGAAGTCGTAGATGTTCCCCCCGCACACACACACACCCCTCAGATTCATTATAGCAGGAGTCAATCTCCTAACTCACTCACAACATAACTTTCCTCCTGAATGACAGAATATTCAGGCCTCAGTTAGAGCCGTCAGCCCCTAGGGTGTTTGGTGATCCTGGATGCCTTTCAACATCTCAATGTTTTTAATGTGTAGACGAATTTTCTGGGGCACACTTCCATCTACTTGTTACCTGATTTGGTTGAAGACACTCTCGTTTGAATGCCATCACCACAATAATCCCATAACCAGAGAAAAAGGTACATTTGTCCAATGTTACCCTTATACCAGGGCCAGACACTTGAGCAGGCCCTTCTCTGGTTGTGCCCTTTTCCATTGCACAAGAAGTCTATAGGGTCATGGGGATATGCCCACCTAGAGTCTATGTCCAACCTCTAGACCCTCTAAGTCCTGGGACCCTAGAATTCTCTAGCCCTATGATCCTAAGCCTGGCTGACTGTCCGACCAATGGTATATTCCTAGACTCGAAGGGAAGCCAAAGAGAAGTTACCTCAATGGGTATGAATGCGTAGGGGTAGGTATACATCCATGTGTGCACGAGGCACTCAGAGACTGGAAGGAGCTAGGGGTGGAAAGAGAAAGGAGTCAGAATAGGAGATGGGGGTTGAGAGACAGGTCTTGTCATGTTACCATGTTCTAGGGCATCATTCCAAGAAATCTGAGGACTGTACATCAGAACCTGGCCATCTGGGTCACTCTTGAGCAGTGTTTCTCAAAGCTGGGTGTGCTAACCAAGTACATGGAGGTCTTGTTAAAATGTAGATTCTGACTCAATTAAATCCGAGGTTAAGTCCTTAAAGTCTGCATTTCTAATGAGCTCCAAGATGATACTGGTATGGCCAGCATCACATTTTAAGTAAAAGGATCCGTGACAGTGTATCATCAAAGTACAATAACAGACATTTTATTTCTTTGTTAGGTTGATTTGTAGCTTTCAAACAACTGCAGTAATGTGAGCCTCCATATGCGCTCTTGCCCGTGTCCAGTAAATGTTAGAAACACCCCAGGGCACCTAGGTGTCTCGGTTGGTTAAGCAGCGTCTGCCTTTGGCTCCGGTCATGATCCCAGCGTCCTGGGATCAAGCCCCGCATCAGGCTCTCTGCTCAGCGGAAGCCTGCTTCTCCCTCTCCCACTCCCCCTGCTGGTGTTCCCTCTCTCGCTGTCTTTCCCTCTGTGTCAAATAAATAAATAAAATCTTAAAAAAATGTTAGGCCCATCTCTGCATTTCTGTCATCCCTGACCTGCTCATTTTCATAGAAATCTCATCATAAGGGATGAGTGGAGTACAAAGTCTCCCCAAAGGACTAATTGTTTCCATTAATTTTGCTTCAAACAGTGCACCAGATAGCTGCCCAGGCTGTTCGTGGATGATAATTCTGGTACTGTGAACAAAGTCAGTATCCATCCTCCCTACCAGGTCCACTCCCTCCTCTCCACTGTTCCCAAAGCCTTGGGCACCAGCTCTACTTCATCACAGCCCTCTTGTAAATAGAAACCAGGGGCACTGGATCAGAGAAGAGAAACGTGACCCCCCACCCCACCTGGGACGATGGATGCCTTCAGCGGGCACAGGCTCACCTGGGACTTAGCTACACAGCTAAGTCCCTGAGGGACTCTCCTCCCTTCCTCACACCCTGCTCAACATTCTAGCACTGGATTCCTCATTTAAGCATCTTCCTGGGGTCCCTGGAATGAACAAGAGATAGCTTTCCATTTACTTAGTTCTTCAATTTCTTTTTACCAGAGTCCCGTAATTTTCCTCATAGAGATCTGGTACCCATTTTGTTAGATTAGCTCCTGAGTATTTCACTGGGAAATTCATTCACTACTAAATGCTACGATCACCCACTTGTTCTTCTGCAAGACATGCTCTCCTACCTCTAGTCTTCCCTCTTCTTAGGCTCACGTCTATTGAACGTTCAGGTTTCCGATGACTTGTCAGTTTGTTGAGAAATCTCCCGTAAGTACATACTGAATCATTTATTCAGTCACTCATTCATGCATTCATTTAACAAACAGATAACGGAATTTCTACTACGTGCCAGTTGTTACTCTAAGCTCAAGGAGTAAGGCAAAGCCATAAAGTTCCCTATCCTCATAGAACTTCTACTCTAATGGGGGAAAAGGGACAATATTTAAACATGAAATCTGACAGCAGGAAAGCATTTGTGGAGGTATTCATTGAATAACGAATAAATAAATGTCGAAGTCCCTCATGGGGCCAAGAAACTTGATTTTTGGTTAGCCTTTTCTTCCACCAAATTGTAAAAAAATAATAATAAAAAAAATTAGAGAATCTCTTTTATGTTTCTATTGATGGCAGCCCCTGGGCTGGCTTAATGAGTTCACCTTCAATGCTTAAGAAATACTTAAATGACTGCCTGCCTGCTGTTTAGGAAGCTCAGGCTTTCCGCCCTTACACAGAAATTTGCAAGAAGAATGTTACATCTGAAATGGAGAATGCCTTTCAGAACTGAAATAGATGGGTTCCTCTGAATCTGAGGGAACGGGCACATAAAAGTAGCAATACCTTCTTTATTTCAAATTAAAATGCATCCCTTTCCCTACCCCAGATCCTAATTCCAACAGCTCCCATCCCATAA
Source organism: Martes martes (assembly GCF_963455335.1). NCBI lineage: Eukaryota > Metazoa > Chordata > Mammalia > Carnivora > Mustelidae > Martes > Martes martes. The sequence goes on along the minus strand of NC_137903.1, from coordinate 14,427,003 downwards.
CCCTTCACCAAAATCAGGTTCAATGGAGCCACTGATGGTGATTTGCTTAATTTACTCCTTCAGGTGTTGCAAGAGGCAGAAAAGTGCCAAGAACCACTTGCAGAAACGTCAGTGAAGCCACTGAAAGTTTCACTATCAACTGGAAAATCCACAAATAAAAATGAAGAGGAGAAAATGCATCACTAAAAATCTAATGTGCAGTTGGCTAAATGATAAACCAATTTGAATTAGTGAATACTAATTGAAAAACTGCATGACAAAGTATTTTCCCATTAAAACACGAATTTGCTAAAGGCATTTTCAATTATTTATCATGCTTCAGTAAAAAGCTTCACACTTCCTAACAACACAGTGTCTTCTTCAACTTTGCCTACTGATCGAATTTTTAGCAGAACAGTACCTAGCCCAAGTGACTTTAAAAATTATATGCCAATGACCTTGACGATGTTCTTCAATTTTTATGAGGCTCTTTTCTCCCTCCCTCTCTCTATATCGTCCTCATACCTAACTGAACAGATGCTTTTAACTTGATAACCTAATTATTATCTATGAGTGTTAATATTTTTAACCTTATCAGGGTTATCTGCATCCCAGAAACTCACAGTTCACTGGACTTTCCTAGATATGTCGAATATTTAGATATTTTAACCATCTAAAAGGACATTTTAGATGAAGGACTATCTCCCTTTGAAGTTCACAAATATTTGAATGTCCTTTCAATTGCTTAGATAACTTACTCTTCTCAAAATCAGGGCAGAGGTGACTGCTGGGAGCCAAAATTGTAGATTCCAAGCCTACAGGGAAGGGAATATATTTGGAACATAATACCCTGTTGGTGCTCAATAAATGTTTATTAATGAGCCCCATTTTTTGACCCAGGCATGGAGAATAAATCCAAGGAAGGAAGATTATGCAAATAGACAGAAAGGTCACCCAGCCCTACATGGGGGTGTGGCCCAGGGTGGGGGCAGGACCAAGTCATTCAGGTGACAGGACATTCTCCTGGGTGTATAGCAGTGACCCCCGCAACCCCCATTCCAATAGTTATCTATTCCATTGTAAAATAATGTAGAAGGAACATTTTAGTCCGTGGCTGCAAAAACTGCTGTTTGAAGGAAAAAAATATGTAAAAAAACAATCTCTCCTCATAACAGCTTAAAGAGAATCTTGAGCCAGAAGATTCTTGTTCTTGATGGAGAACAGAGTGAAGAGAATCAAAGCGCGACCTGTAAGAACCATCAGTAATTGGTATGTCCACATCGTGTAACTGCAGGATAAGGGAGAGCTCTCCTGAAGCCGGGCTTAAAAACATCTTTTCAGTGAACAGATTTATCATGAAAGTGACATGTTTGAAAGAATTACAAGGACTGGAATCTGCAGGATCCAAACTGATGACATCAGGCAAGGGCTACTCCGAAGGCGAAATTAACAAAACAATATCACCTTCTCGGATATTAAAAAAACAAAAGCCATGAAACAGTTACCAAAATGCCTTATAAGATTCATACGTCCTTTCTCTCCAATACTGCAGAGAAAAATGTCTGTATGATTTGGCACCAGTCATTAGCTATTTAAAATTATTGTTTTTAATCTAGTAAGTAAAACCGAAATTTGCTACAGTTTATTTTAATAAAATATTTATGATACTTCAGGAAAATAGCTAAATAGCTCTGATCTGAAAGTGAACAATGAAACTGAACTAAACGGGTATCTCCCTAGGAGGACAGACAGCTCAACACACACACACACACACATGCACACGACTGTCACGTCTAACATTAAACTCTATTTCATAGATGTTCTCTTCTTTTAATTGAAATCTTATCTGAGGTGGAGATTACCTCTTTTCCTTCAGCTACACTCACCTTTTCTAGCCTGAAGGCCCACAACTTGTGAATTATTAAACAATCATATTTGTAGCGGCAAATTGACTTTTGAGAGAATCCATATTGATTGAGATATTCAAGACTAATGATTTTGAGGTTAAGGTGTTTAGATATTATTACCTCGGAGGAACTGAATTGGTAGGGCTTTTTTCCCCCGATTTACAATATTTTCCATTAATAGACAGTCCAACTTGCTCATCAGCCCTGAATCCACTCATCAGACCAAGAAGTGTGCCCATATGCCTTTCTCAACTAAGAAAGCATTTGATAAGCTAAAACAATGCCAGTCGTTGCCTCCACTCATAAAATGATGGCGACTATGATAGGTTTGTCAGCTGGTTAGCATTCTAACTCCCAGTGGTCAAAGTCATTTTTTTTTTTTAAAGATTTTTATTTATTTGACACAGAGAGAGAAATCACAAGTAGGCAGAGAGTCAGGCAGAGAGAGAAGAGGGAACCAGGCACCCCGCTGAGCAGAGAGCCCGATGTGGGGCTCGATCCCAGGACCCTGAGACCATGACCTGAGCTGAAAGCAGAGGCTTTAACCCACTGAGCCACTCAGGCGCCCCATCAAAGTCATATTTTTAATCATTGGGTAGGCCAATGAGTCTTGCTGTATTTCTATGGATAATTCAGAAGGCCTTCCCAAACCACAGAGAACTGCTAGTGGTGTTTGTAAGAATCTGTACATGAGAGTGCAGTGGCCCAAATTGGGTAAATCAATTGCTAGTTACCAGAAAAAAAAAAAAAAGAACATCAAGTTCATGGCCAGATGTACTTTACTGTAGGTCAGAACCTCTGTCTTTTTTTTTTTTTTAAGATTTTATTTATTTATTTGACAGAAATCACAAGTAGGCAGAGAGGCAGGCAGAAGGGGGATGGGGGAAGCAGGCTCCCTGCTGAGCAGAGAGCCAGATGCGGGGCTTGATCCCAGGACTCTGGGATCATGACCTGAGCCGAAGGCAGAGGCTTAACCCACTGAGCCACCCAGGTGCCCCAGAACCTCTGTCTTTATAGACAAAAGAGAATAATACATGTTCACCTACCATAAGAATTCCGAACAACAGTATTTGAGATATTTTGCATTGACTTAGCTCCTCAAAAGACTCTTCAGGTAACTGAAATGCTGGAACCCTAGAAGCTATGGTCCCCAGCACTTAATAAGGAAGATTATCTTTATGACGCCAATTCTGCATGGAGTATGAGTTGACGTGTCTGTTCTGCCGCTGACGGGCTGTATCGACTTGCCCAGAGTATTTAATATCACTGGGTATCTGTTCCTTAGTTTGAATGATGAGTTAATACCTACTGCCTAAGGTCAACAAAATAATGTAAAGAAAAGCTTTCCAATTTTTAAAGTACAGCAAAGTGCACATCTTTGTTTTTGTTGTTATCCCTGACAGGAGACCGGGCAACTCTCTCGGGTTTTCAAGGTTGCAGGATGAGAACCTGTAGTTCGAAGATTTCCTTCCTCTCTTACCCCACATCCAGACCACCAAATTATGTGGCACCTCCTCAAAGTATATCCAGAGACCCTATCAGTTCTCCCTACCTCCATGTGTACCTCGAGGGTCCAAGCCACGGTCCCCTGTCCCCTAGATTCATCGGCTGCCTCCTGGTGGGTTTCTCTCCTTCTGCCCCTGCCTCTCCCCAGTCTATACCTTACACAGCTGCTGGAATGATTCTTTACTAAGTGAAATCATGTCACTCCTCTCATCAAATCCCCCCCCCCCAAAAGGCTTCATCTCACCCTGGCATACTTCCCTCCAGCCCCAATGCTGACCTCACTTTCCTTGCCCGTATCATGGACCTCCTTTCCTCAGGATGCTTATATCTGCTCTCCCCACTACCTGGGAGCACCCCTCCCCACCAGCCACATAACTCCCCCGGCAACTTCTTCAGGTGTTTTTGCAAATGTCATCTCAGTGGAGTCCTCTCTGACCACCCTAGTGAAAAGTACATCCCCACCCTCCTTCCCTCTGTCTGGTTTTTCCTATCGTCTGACATACTGCCTTCTTTGTTTACTCCCATCCTAGACATAAGCTCAAAGCAGGCAGAGTTTCTGTCTCCTTTATTCACTGTTGTGTGCCCAGGAGAGTGCTGGATTCATACACGTATGTCATAGAAGAAAGGAAATCAAGAAGGAATCAAGCCCTGCATTCTGACAACATCCACAAACCAGTTACACCTACACCTCGTGTTTAACAGAGTACGTGGTCGAGCACTGCCCAAACCCATGTTGCCATTAAGTGTCCCCACCCGGCTGGTTATAGAGCTGAACTCAGTCACAAACGCCTGTAATTCCTGTGCTTAAAGCTAAAGTGGAAAGAAATGATTATCATAATTGTGATCGTGGTCATTAACATTTCTGTTTATTTAAAGAAAAAAAGTAGGTAATTTCCAACTATGTTCCTCTTTCCAAAAAAACTGCTAACTGCCTTGAGCCTCTGAAATGCCTGATGTGACGATAACCTGAACTTGACCCTTGCAGATAATTCATTTTCCGAAGGGGGAAAAAAGAAGCACTAAAAAGATCTCAACATTTCTTAAACTGAGAATCATAGTGTTTCTATTCCTAAACCACACATACATTAGTCTCCAAAGTTCTCAAGGTAAAGAATAAAAAGGCTGGTTTATAATTTTTTAAACAGAAAAATGGGCAGCAGCACTTTAAAACTTCTCAGTTGGAAAGGGATATTTTTGGTCAATGATCTATTTTTATTTCTGCTCTGCTGTTTCTCGAGGAGTCCAATGACAAGGACCTGTCCTTCAAAGTTTTAGTCTGTGGGCACAGAATTAGCATTTTCAATTACTTTCCCTGGATGAAGTATACAAGTTTCTTTCTCTTCCCACCGCTCCCACCCCCCCACCTTGTTCTCTTCTCTTCCCTCGGAGGACAGGGAAGGCAGTTTCTGGGTTGTCCTTTCTTCTTCTTTTTTTTTTTTTTCTTTTCTTCTTCTTTTTTTTTTCCCCCCAGAACTATCTCAGCAGGCTACAAATACAAATACTTTCACAAAAGTAATTTATAAATTTCCCCCCCAAATAGGAACTGCGGATAGAATTTAAACATCATATGATGTATGCTCAACCTGTCTAGGCTATCTGTCTTAGTTAACCGTTCGTTTTGTGTCGTTCTTAATCAGCAGACGTATATTTTTGTTACTCCTATTGATTCTGCAGCAAGGCTTGTTAATGTCATTATCTTGGATAATATACTTGGAACAGCTACCCTTACAGACATTTTTAATAAAAACAAACATTAACTGGGGACTCAGAAATGAGATCAGATTGCTTTATCAACCAAGGAACAATCAGTATTCTACTTCACGTTCTTCTTTCAATGTCCTATCTTTTACCACCTTTTTAATAAAACAATCTGGTCAGATCCAGGACAGATATGGAAGTGGGGGGAGAGAGAAAGAAGCAGATTCTGTTTCATTTTTGGTAAAGCTAGTAGCCCAAAGCAAGTAAACCAGAAAATACAGAACATGTAGTTGTCTTGTTAATTCGATGGATGATGTTGGAGGCACCTTCCTTTATTCTGGCCTTGAGCTCTACCTAGCCAGAGAAGTAAGTAATGCCCAAACACTCTGGGATTACTCAGTGCTCATTTAAGGAGGCAGCCACAGAATTTCAGGAGTATTCATTTCAGTTCTTTCTAGTATTCTGCTGCTCTACTTTTAAGCCTTGAGGGGAGGTACTAGAGACACAGAGGTCTGAGATCCAATCTCTTCGACTGCAAAGAGCCATCCTCAGATTAAAAAAACAGACAACTGATGGAAGAACCAGGACATCTTGTACACCCATGGAAAAGGACCACAACTTGTGGAGCACCCACTACTTGCTGAGTACTTTATATAATTCTATTTCAAAGAGCAGACACCTGGGGCAGATCTCCTTAACCCCTCCCACCAAAAAGCGCAGCATCAAATTGTCTTACCCTATGACAAAGACTGCAAAAAGGGCTACTGTCCATAATAGGTGCAACCACTATCTGTAAGTTCATGAGCTCTGCAATTCTCCCAGGGCCGAAGTTTTTCTTTTAGGGCATGATTTTCAGTCTATCTAACATCAACTAATAGAAATATCCAAGTCAAGTTCCTTGGAAAAGTCTATCCAACAAAATTGCTTGTGTTAACACAGAAAGTATGAAGAAATTGTTAGGTATGGAAGATGTATAAATATGCAAAATATCAATCACTTTCCTAATTCTAAATTAATACTCACTTGAAGCTGTATGAGTATTTAGCATGTCAATGGAGAAAATGTTCTTAAAAGTGCATGCGTGCACGTGTGTGTGTGTGTGTGTATATCACACACATAGTACCTCCTTCCCCCATCTACTCTAGCATACCCAGGTTCAATGAAAAACAAGTTCAAAAGAATGAAAGGAAGACGCTCCTCATGAGGCTGCAAATGTTTAGCTATTGGGTGAATCTCTAAGCCATGTCCGTGCCACTGGCTATTGGATTCAGTTTACCTTTGGCAGGTGTAACCTTCATAACCCGGTGTCTCCATTGGTCTGACATTTACTTGGCAATATCTTTTTAAAGCAATAGCCTTCCATGTTAAACACCTCTTAATTATGGGCTCATTGAACAAAGGTAGCATTCATCTCTTCATTTCACAACGACAGGCAACAGCGGCAGTGGTAGCAATTTTTATTTGTAGAAACCTAACTGCCACTTAGACCATTTTTATTACTCTTCAATAATGAGGATTGTGTTTTGTTTTGTGCTTAAACGATGGGTTGTACTCAAATGAATCTGTCTTTCCTCCTTATTACTCTTAAGACTTTCATAAGGAAGGAGAGAGAAAGAGAGTGTTTAGGCATATTCCAATCTGTGTCCGGCTTTAAATCAAGTGCGCTGGAGGGGAAGTAGGTGAACCCAGAGCTCCCCCCCACCCTGTTAGTTTAATCACAGTGGACTCCAGAGTACGGAGCACCCAGAGCAAAGATAAAATTATCTTCTCCTTATACTATGCTCAGAATCGTTACATTTATATTCTTAAAAGGGTTCAAGGCAGTAGAATGTCATTTCCTTCTCTCTTGTGTCTGATTCTTGCATTGTTTGAAGAAATGATACTTGATCCATTACTGGCTTGAAACAGTTTTAAGCGAAACGTTCTTTGCAAACTTCTAGACTAGCACATTTCCTCTGCCTTCTCCAAAGGCATCCGACCTTATCTGCCAAGCTCTTTTGCAGTCAAGTTCTAATGCAACCCAGTGATACTGGGAGGAAAAACCCTTACAAACTGGAGAGTACACAAACTAATTTTCCAGTGAGGACCCGTTCTTCTCTTTTTAACCTAAGAAATGAAGGGACTGCTTTGTGAAATTTCTAATTACACTTACAGTCTTAATTGCACTTCCTGCTTGGAGAGCACTTTCTCAAACCCTTCTATGTGGAATGTTGGAGCTAAAAAGTTCCTTAAAATTTGGGAGTAAGTACAAAGCCAAGGTCCCACAGCCGGCTGGTGTCTGGCCCTCTCAGTCTTCCTTCATCTGTGAGTTATTTATAACGCCAGGCACCTGTGACCTCCTAAGTTGTTGGGTGAGAATAATTTACCAATGGGATGAATGGGGAAACGAGACACGGAGATGTCAAGCCCCTTACCTAAAACAAGGGTTGGCAAACTGTCGCCAGGCCACGTCTGACTCCCACACTCCCATCTGTTTTTTAAATAAAGTTTTATTGGGACACAGCCATACTCATCACTTTACTTACTGCCTAAAGCCTTTTTTGTATTGTAATGGCAGAGCTGAAGAGAAAAAGGAACATATTTACTGTCTGGTCTTCACAGAACAAGTTTGCTAGTTCCTGGCCTAAGGTATACAGTCAGTGCCAAACTCTGTATTAAAATCCAGATTTCACTCTTTTTACACAGAGAATAAAATATCATCTATGCAAATGTGCTACGCTAATCCTACCAGAGTCTAGAACAATCTCCCAGACCCTGAGTCCTAACTCTGCAAAGTCACATGCATTATCTATCTTTAATCTCGATCCACATTCTTAGCCCCATGGCCAACCCTGTGTCTCTGTTTCCCAGTGCCATGTGCCATGCTTCTGAATGCCAGTGTCTTCAATGAGAGGGCAGGAAGAGCCATCTCTATGCACATACCCCAACGGGCCCCCAGAACGTACAGCTACGTTGTATCGAGTAAGAAATTTTGTGTGTGTGTATCAAGTGAGGAAATGAAAACCCTGGGCTATTTTGGCTTCTTGAAGAAGGAGCTCAAGGTCTCTTACCTTTACTGTTCTCTCCTCCCTACCCTTTCTTTCCAGAGGAACACATGCCTGGAGCTAATTTGCTACATGCTTAAAAGGGTGAACCACTCCAGGAGCTGAAGGCCACAGCAAGCAGGTGCACATGGGCTGGGTCCCTTCTCCTTCGCTCATGTGATCTGACAGCCGCCCTAAAGAAGTTTGCTCCTACGCTTTGTCTCCTTTCCCCTTTCCCCCTGTCTTTTCTTTTCTTCTGGAAGCTAGCCAGGTAGACTTACAGATGTAGCTTAGACCGGCTTGACTCTAAAAATTGCCCCTCTAGCATACCCCCTTTTCTCTAGCACTGGCTTCTCTGACCCCAGTTCCTGAGACCCTCATGGTGGGGACCCGCCAGACGGGCCTTTCCTTGGAGACTGTTAATGTGTGACTCAGGATTGGCCTTATGGGGCACGAAGCCTCTCCTTTGAACTTACCAGGGTTCTGCTTTTGGATTTGGCATTAAACACACAGCCCCAATATGGTTTCACAGTATTACTCCGACCCCTGTCCCTACTCTAACCCATGATTTGCCGGTCATAAATATCCCTTGAGATTCTCAAAAGACAGAAAGCTTGCTCATGGCTGGGATGCTTTAATCCTAGGTTATCTGGACATCGTACCAGAGAGACAACACGGTATAGGATAGTGGATCCAGGAGATCCAGATTCAAAATCCAGAATGGGTGACTTACTAAGCTGCTTGGCAGGTCACTCTCACTGTGTGCCTCTGATTGCTCCTGTCTAAAAGGGGGATAATAGGAGTCCCTATCTCATCAGTATTGTGAAAACTAAGGTTAACAGATATCAAGTATTTAGAACTAAGACTGGGGCCATCGCAAGAACTAGCGTAAGTGTTTGGTCTTTGAAATGAAAATTAAATTTTATTTGGGATGAAAACTGTCACCAACACCTTAGGCATACAGTCAGCTGTCCAATTTCAGAAGAGGGCTTCACAGTGATTTAATACTACTGCGCACATGTATGTCACTGAGCCTTGAGTTCCTTTTCAAGTCATTCCTAAAGTCCCATGACGTCCAGAAACAAACAATCCAATATGTGAAATGGACATTCCCCTAAGGGAAGTTTCTAAAACATCACATTGCTAATCCCAAGGACTTTGCTGTATAAAACTATTGTTTCCCCCTCTTCTTTCCACCCAATGGAAAGCCTAACTTTCTAGTCCCAAATACACATTGGTCATGTGTATCTGACTGTCTTTTAGACATCTCCAACAATGCCCCAAAGGAACCTCAAACCTGAAAAAGCTGACAAAATTAAACTCACAATTTTGAAGCCATGCCTGTACCATTTTGCGTTTTTGTGTTCCTCATCAAATTAATGGCAGCATCTATCTTCAGTGCCTCCCATCTCCTCTTTCACCATCTAATAAACCATCAGCTTCACCTAGTCTATCTATTGATAGGTTGCTTAAGTCTTTCCCACCTCTCCAACTCCACAGGCACTACACCAGCTCACACTCCCATAATCTCACTCAGGACCCCTCCACTCTCGACCACTTCCCCAACCCCTTCCATCCATCATCCAAGGTGCTGCTTGCCTACTTCAAAGGGACTTCTCTTCCACTGTCTCACATTACTTCAGGGGTATCCTCACTCCTCCAAATAAACCCACATCCAACTGCATGGTATGGAATGCCAAATGATAACTCTGCCCATTGGCTGAACAATCGTGGCTCCCTCTCCCGCCTACACTCAATTATCTTCCAACTTACATTCTAGCAACACAGAACCAGTGTCGTTTCCAAAATAGTTCAAAAATACACATGTTTTTCTCTCACCTTGTAATTCCTTTTCTTATCCTGACCACGGGAAAACTTCTATTTATCCACAAAGTCTCAGCTCAAATGTTACACATTTGAACCCTTTCCTGACTCTACTGTTTATTGAGTAACTACTAAGAGAGCCAGATGCCATACTAGGCACTAGTCATACAGCTGTGCACATGACAGCAATCCTGGGAGACAGGGATGCCTTTCCCTCCATGCCACCTCTGGCCCTAATGCATCTTTCCATTACAGCAAGAATGGTATTAAGTTGGAGGAATGTGAAAGTCTGTCTTTCCACTCCACCATCATTTACCACAATGCTCAATAAAATACATGTTGAAAGAATGGAAAAGTATACTCTTTGTCTCTTCAACTAATTTGTCATCTGGTTTCATTGGATTTTTCAAAGGACATAATCTAATACAGAGCACAGTGGTCAACAGCTCAGGCTTTGGAGTCAGATAATCTCAGTTCCAAATTTGGTCCCAGTATTCATTAGCTATGTGACCTTGGGCAGGCTACTTATCTTCTATAAAATGGAGACAAAAGTGGTACCCTGTTTCATGGGGCTGTTGGGAGGAATCAATGGGGTAATAAACAGATATTACTCAAAACAACACCTGCCTCAAAGCGACTCTTCAATAAATGTCAACATTTATTATTTTATATTTAATACTGCACATCTGCATACACAAGAGAGAACAAATTGTGGAAATAAATAAAAATTAATCTCTTGGTTCAAGCAGTCGCTTCCTCAACAATTTTTTTTACCTCCCACAGGATTTCCGACTGTGTTGAACTTAAAGAGTTAATTCCGTACACACAAGCATTTTTCCAACTAAGACCTGTCGTCTGAGGATGAGGGTCGGGGAAAGGAGTGCTTCTGGTTATGGATGTTAAATCAACAATTTTTTCTTACAACAAACCCCTGGCACCCTGTTCTCACCATGTCATGGCCTGTGATGACTTAGTGTCTCCCAAGCATGACCAAGCGATTAGCAGGGCTGTGTCTGTGCATCTCGACAGTAATGGGAGCTCTCTTTCCATTTGCCATGTATTGAAGCCTGAGCGCTTCGCTGCCTTGTGCATTTTCAGCTTGATGAATTCATTATTCTCCATAGTCTTCTCCTCCCTCCTTCAGAAAAACCTTTCCCTAAAAATGCCAGGATTTTTCCCCCATTTTAAAAATTGGGTGTTTTTCAAACATGAAACTTTGATGTCAAGTCTACAACTGCCTAGCTGCACCCAACACCACTCTTCAGAAGAAGAAAATAATGAAAAGCAAGTTCTCGGATACAAATCCCATAATACTGCCTTCCAGAGAAAGCACACAGGTGAAGTTGGGTATTTTCTAAGGGGAAAAAAAAAAATTTTTTTTTTTTTTTAAAGATTTGCAAAAGAACAAGGCAAGTTATGTGTCCTAGATGGGCAATGACATGCTAGTCTAAACAACAAACCTGAGAGCTTCTCTCCCACTGTCAAAGCCCGTCCATGTCTGGAGTGCATCCCTCCCCATTCCCCTGTTCAGAGAGCGTCATCCCAACACGGTTCGCATGGACGGGGATGCATCTGAAGGGTGACGAGGGCAATTTCTGAAGAGCCTGTGGTTTTCTAAAGCACTTTCAGGAGAAACGAGAAGGAAAGGAAATTATCCTAATGGAATGGAAGAGGAGCGCGTCAAAGAACATCTTACTTCAAACGAATCTATAGCTTCCAAACTTACTCTTTTCAGTCATATGACTGGCTTCTATAGTGACAGAACTATAGGGGAGGACTCTCCTCCGCGACAAGCAACAGATTAAAAGCCTCTTTCTCCTATTTCTGAATTAAGACCTAGAATTTAATGAACAATAAGGACTCTCCCTCTATAAAGGGTGATGTCACAGGCTCTGGTCTTTTCAGCCACCTGCAGATGCCCAGGTTATAATCAATTTTATCTTCACACACACAAGATAACTTGAACCATCAGAAAACTTTATTTGGGGGCAGTGAGGATAATGGCTAAAAGCTCTGGCCCAGGGTCAGCCTACCTGAGTGTGAAACCTGACCGATCGGGGACCTTGAATGGATTCTCTAGCTAAGCCTCAGCTTCTTTGTCCGGACCATGGGCGTGTTACTACAACACCGGATATGTCATGCGGTGATTAAATGAAACAATTCGTAAAATGTGCTGGGCTCATATTTAGCTACTCATAAAATTAGTATCAAACACAGTGGCATTTTTATTTTTTCTTTTTGTTAATTTCCTGATCTATCTTCATATATTTATTTTCTTTTTTCAAAAGGAGATATACATCTTTCTTCATGAAAAAACATGTTATTAACCAGAATTATTCTTATCTTACACAAATATGAATAAAATGATGCTTCTCCTCTGGAGGTTTTATACATAAATATAAATATAAAATAAAATACATATATGTAAATAAAATAAATTATATATATATTTATATACACATATTATATATTTTAAGAATCGACTCCAAAAAGTTGGTAATATACGACAGCAGCGCTTTTTACAATGAATGCCAGATTTTTACAAAAATGCTTCCTTCTACAAAATGATATTAAAGAGATCCTGCCTGCTAATTAAGTTTCTTCCATACAGCAAAGCCTTATCCCCCCGAGGGTGAAACTATCCCAAATGGCCATCTCCTCCATTAGGCAAAATAAGCCCATATCCTGCCACACGTACAGGCACAACCTTGCTGTGGTCACACAGCGTCTGATGATGATGCTTCAGATCTAAATATAGGGTCATGGTGCTGGGGGAGGGGGCTGAGAGTAATAAGAAGGGAGAGTAAGACCCACGCACTAAAAATAACCAAAGAGCGTGACTACATTTAGCGCTTCCCATGCGTAGGATTGAAGCAAATCTCACGCTTTGTTTCCGGAAACAAAAGAAACAAGAGCTATGTCCAGGTTTCTCTGAACCTCTGGCAGGAATATATATATATATATATATATATATATATATATATGTATAAAATTTTTTTCTTTTGAAGAACTGAGAGCTCAAAAGAAATCCCTACGATCCCTTTAAGAGCTTCTAATTCCCCAACTGCATCCACCCACACTTAGGGAATGACCTGCTCACGGGAGCTTGTGCTGGCTTCATGCAAAACAACTCCCATGCATAAAAGTTTTATTGGGGGGGGGGGCACCTAAGTGGCTCAGTCATTAAGCAGCTGCCTTAGGTTCAGGTCATGATCCCAGGGTCCTGGGATCAAGCCCCACATCTGGCTCCCTGCTCAGAGGGAAGCCTGCTTCTCCCTCACCCACTCTCGCTGCTTCTGTTCCCTTTCTTGCTATGTCTCTGTCAAATAAATAAATAAAATCTTAAAAAAAAAAAAGTTTTATTCGGCAAAGTCTTTAACAAGCAGAGTATACACAGCAGTTTCAAGTATCTGTTTCTCTCCCATTTTTCAAGATGCATGCTTTCTACAATGTTTTGGCAGAAACAAACATCTGTTTGGGGGATGACACCCGAGAACTTGAACCGTTCCTATAATGGAAAAGTGCTGACCAGAGGGATGTTTACACAGATTCTTTGTGCAGTGAGGATGGCCCAGGTCTGCTCTGCAAAAGCACAACCAACCAAAGTCGCTGAAAATCTCTGGGCTGACTACCCTCAACATTTTTCTAGGCTATCTGCTACAGAATCGAATCTCATATTGAGCCCCCCTAGAGAATTCTCTGCATAAGCCAGGACTATTCACAGATAATATTTGGTGACGAATCTGCCTTCCTGTCAAACTGAGAGAGGTCTACGTGCCCAGTGGATTTGTGAAGTCCCAAGAGAAGTTTGGGTCCATAAACCAGTGAATGAAGTCCATTAATACATATATGTAGCTTTTCCATCTGTGACATAAATGGCATTTTTTACTTGCCTATTTCCGAAGATTTTTTATTAAATAATAAACTCAAGAATAATTTCATACAAATCACCAGCGTATGTAACCATTATTCCCTGTGATTACAACGGCTTCCTCACAGGCAAGAGTGAGGCTCCAATTTCAAGATCGTGGTAGAGTCTGCCAGTGCGGGCCCTTTCATGGTGGGTCCAGATCCCAAGGCTACTTGCACAAAACCAAATCTGTCAAAGATCACATGGAGGGAGTCTGTGAATTACTGTTAACTTCAAAATGTATTTATAAGTATTAGAGGCTGAAGAGGGAAGGCAAGAAGTTCTTTTGAACAGCTTTATTAACCACCTTTTGGGTTTTCCCAGGCCCATAAGAAAGGAACCTTTGTAAGAGATTCTTTAGCTAACAGAGGTGTCTCCCCCAGCGAACCGCCCCACACTGGCAGAGGCTGGTCAATAAAACTCAGAATAGTGTTCTGGAAACTTCACCCTCACACCCACGCTGGGAAAGAAAGAAGCGGTACAAATTTATCCAAATATTTCACAGGCAAACTTGCTTCCCTGGTAACGAAATTCAAGTCGATGGTTTTATATCTTCCTGTGATGGAAAAATCCCCCCCACCTCTATATTTTTCATGCAAATGATAAGCTGATCGTTTTCAGTTAATACATGGCTTTTCCATAAAGCTAAATGGGTTAAAACTCACCTCTTCTGTATTGTAGAATGCGACAGTGGTCAAGTCTCGCTTTAAAGCTCTTTGTTAGGGGTGCCTGGGTGGCTCAGTGGGTTAAACCTCTGCCTTGGGCTCAGGTCATGATCTCAGGGTCCTGGGATCGAGCCCCACATCGTGCTCTCTGCTCAGCGGGGAGCCTGCTCCCCTTTTCTCTCTGCCTGCTTCTCTGCCTACTTGTGATCTTTCTCTCTCTCTCTCTCTCTGCCAAATAAATAAATAAAATCTTTAAATTCAAAAAAAAAAAAAGCTCTTTGTTGGGCGTCATTCATGGTATCAGTTACCATAATCTTATCACTCACCTGCAGGGTTTTGGGGAGGTGAGGGGAGCAGCACTCAGCACAGCGACAGCAAAGCCCTGAGAAGGTAAACCCATTTAAAACCTTTCCCTTAGACTTGATCCAGAAGAGTCAGGTTGTATCCAAGAGGCTGCCTCAAAGAGACAGGCAACAATTTGGGAAGCAAAGGGCCAGGCAAGATCCATAGAGATGTATACCAGTCCTTGGGAGCTAGAATACAGGTCTCCTGGACAGGATGTGAAATAAGCAAAGACCATGAGAGCTTCTAGAAACTGTACAATAGGGGCGCCTGGGAGGCTCAGTGGGTTAAAGCCTCTGCCTTCGGCTCAGGTCATGATCCCAGGGTCCTGGGATTGAGCCCCGCATTGGGCTCTCTGCTCAGCAGGGAGTCTGCTTCCTCCTCTCTCTCTCTGCCTACTGGTAATCTCTGTTTGTCAAATAAATAAATAAATAAACCTTAAAAAAAAATAAAAACTGTACAGTAAGCAAAGGTAGTAAAGCTAAGGGGAATCTAAGCTTTAGGTCTCCTCACTACAGCGATCCCTCCCAAGGTCCTGTGCATACACTCTTAGATATTTGGGTGACATTTCCTAAAGCAAGAAATTTCAACAACTACTGAGCTCCGACTTTCCCTCCATACTCTCCTTGGTTGCATGGTCTAGAGCGACTGCAGGCGTTCTTGGCATTTGACTAGGAGACAGATGAGTTGGTTGTATGTTTCGCTTGAGTTTAATGTGTCTAGCTATGTGGCTCACAATCATGTCCAAACAGAGCTGAACCATCGTTAGTCACCCCATGCAGGAGTAACCCACGAGAGGGCTCCCACCACTCTATTAACCATTGGTACCAACATGTCTGAAAATACAGGGCCAAGGGTCATAGAGAGTGGTAAAGGAGTCCTTTGGGGTTACTGACTATATGTGGTCATGGAAGAAAAATAAGGTTTGAAATGTCTGAAACAAGTTGTAGTCGAGAAGATTTCTCGAAGTCTCATAGCTCACATATGAACGAAGCTTGACAGAGTTTTTCCAAAACTTGACAACAATCCTAAAAATTTGCATAACATTGCCAATAATGAGTACTGTAACTGAAAGAATTTTTCTTAAACTATCAATAACAAAAAGCAAATTTCAATCAACATGCTAGAGGAAAGGCTAAATTATCTTTCTATTCTCTCTCTAGAAAATGGTATTACAAAATCTTTGTTGTCATATGAAGAGGCAATCAAAGAGCATGAAGCCATAAAAGGTGGGAAAAACTGTTTTACAGAGGAATGTCAAAGAGCTAATTAAATTTTTGTTACTTTTCTGAATTTTTAATATTTTGATAGTGTAAGCTTTGCTAAATTTAAATTTTGTTGTGACTTCCTTTCTCATTTGGAACAAATGTTCACTTTTGTAGCTAATTTGCAATTTTTAATTTTATATGCTTTCTCTAGCATGGCTGTATTCAAGAGAGGGATCATGCAGGCATGCTTGAACCAAAAATGTAAAAAGCCAACAACTCATAAAGAAGCAGAATGCTAGTGGTACCAGTGATTCTCCAAGGGGAGAATTATCATTGCTGTTGCCTGGTCCAGCTTCCCCTTCCTGCTTAGAAATAGGTGTCCAGTACTAAAGGTCTGGAACATCTTACGGTGTGTGTCTTGTAATAATGGATGTGATTCCATTACAATCATACTTCCTCTTCAAGGGGAAAACTGAATTTCAGGGAGAAAAGGCCTGTGAAGGGATGTTGAAGGTTTTATCTAAGCTGTCCATCTAGGTCCTATAGAAAAAGTCCAGGTTCAGAGCTTAATGAAGACACTCATTTCATATCTACCATTCCCCCCCGCCCCCAACATGTGGGCTTAAGACCAGGACAGTTAGCCAAAGTACTCCAGAGATAGACCAGAAGCCTCCAGTACCCTGCTTTGATCCCTTCTCCTTTACCAATTCAGTATAGGCTACCTCAACTACCATCACCTCCTTTTTTTTTTTTTCCCAGAAGGCATCCCTTGACCACCATGACAGTCCGCTTACTTGCTCGTTTGCTTGCGTCGTGATGTGCCAAGCGATCATCTCCCACCGAAGCCCTCACCAAGAAGTGACACAAGAGCTGGTGTGCAAATACTGTATCTCCTTCCCTTCTTGGTGGATCCCTCTAAGGCTTCCCAGAGTTCTCCAGCAGGACAGAGCTCTGGTTGTAACTCCCTTGAGTACAAAATCTTCGGTCAGTTGCCTTCCCTTCTCTATCTTATTTCTTTACTTTTCTACCGAGATCACTTCCCAAATCAACTGCTTGCCATTGGATCTTTGTCCTGGGCTCTGTTTCTGCGGGAATTCAAACGAAGCCTCTGGGGTATTTAAGCCTCAAGAGAGAAAACACATTTGGAAGAAAGTAAAGACACACCCGGAGTTGCATAATTACTATTATGTTACTAATTATAATTAAGTCCAGAAGCTGTATGCAACCACCAGCATCTTTGCTTTCTGGTCACCTTGACTCAGAGACTTCAGGGGGAGACAACTTACCATCAGCATTTAGCTATTCCACGAAAACTAGAGACTTTTTGGACTGTGACAGACTGTTTTATCTCGCCCTGACCTCTGCCTGGATCCCTCATACTTGCCCTTTACTTCCCTCACTGTCACTTTCAACACTCAGGGTGGGCTTTGCCTGTAGATACAGGGAGTGGGTAATAAGCCTACTGCCCCCCACCTCTTACACGCCTTATGGGGCTCCTTCCTCAGCTTCCTTGTTTGTCTAGCACTTGACTCTGACCTCCTTTTTAATTTCTGCCCTTTTGTTTGGGAAACCCCCTCCCAGATCCCCTGGGTTCTGATCTGATGGCTTGACTATTCAGTTCATACTTGGCTTCTCTTTGTGGATCATTTTCCGGGTTGGGTGACCTCACACATGTATCTTCCCCTGCTCAAGATGCTGGTCTTTCCAGGTGCTATTCTTGGTATCTCTTCCCAGGTGACCTGTGTCTTTGGGGAGCAGAATGAGACACTTCTGGGCAGGCTTCCCCTTTATCCCTAGTAACTCACTGCATCTCAAGGAGAATGTCTATTGTGAGTTCTTATTCAGATAAAACTGAGTGAGAAAATACATGTCCAGAAAGAACAAGAAAAAGCTTCATATGCATTTTTGGAGTGCCTCAAGCTTTCGATTCCATTCAAGGGAAGGTCAACTGCAGTCCCCCAGCCGTACCCTCACCCGGAATGGCATCAATCACACCTCCGCCGTGATACCTGAAAGGCAGATGTTGTGGAGGGAGTCCTGGCCTGCCCAAGTGCCTACTGTCTGTATTTCATTCCCTGTCTGAAAATTGAGGCATGGGGAATTCCTGTCAATAGATGAAACTAAGCATCACACACCAGTATCTTTTCATTCAAAAAGAGAGATTTCTAGATTTACTGAATGCATCGCCCTCTCTCCAGTTAAGTTCATTAAGTTGAAACCCAAGATGTTTCACCTCTTCCTTTATACTCAGAGGAGAAGTATGTTCCTGCAGCTCGCCTGCTACTTCCCAGCAGTGTCTTCATTCCCACGAGCTTGCTCTGTGCCTCAACGGCAGATATGTAGAAGACTGGGAAGGACTGGTGAGAAGAACGGTATCCTGTATCAGTAATTGCTGGGATGTCTGAACAGTTGCCTGACGTTTACTTTCTGGGAGAGGTGGTCTGGCTTTCAGCGAGATGACTGATGTGCGAGGAGGTGAGGTTCAGGGGGAAAGGAGATATCCTGAGCCCTTTATAATGACTCTTAGTTGAAACGTGGATGATTAACAAGCTACATAAATAACCTACAGCAACATTAAGAAAACCTCTGTCGTACCCAGCAAATTCTCTTAAAATCATCTGAATTCACAAAGGAATGTCATTATTAGGGATTTTGCCAGCAGGGGTCTACTCTTGGGTCAAGCCATCCAGATTTTGTCAGTCGTGTCAGCAAAGGATAGAACCTGAAGGATAGCTTGAAGGTCAAAGACAATGTTGCCAGAGCAGTGGCTTGTAATCAATGTGCGCCCCCACTCCAGGACCTGGATGCTTTGTAACCTGAATCAATGAGTTTTATTGTTAAAGCTGAATAATACCCCTCACCCAAAAATTAAAAAAGAAAAAGTATTTAAAGGTTAAAAGTATGCATAATTTGAAGGAACCGATGCAAATGACTTAACCCCATCCGTACAATTCTTTCAGTGTCTGGCACATAATACTACCTTTGTAGCATAGTGTAGAAAAAACAGTTAATTTCATGTGTCACCATTCCGCATGGTCCTGAAAAGAGCACCAAGGGCTCTGCCATCTAAACAGACATTAGAAGCCTTGCTCTGAGTTCCCATCTTGACCGTCCTTAGCTAAACTCTCTTGAGTCCCACGGGTTTTACTGTTGGTACTTACTGCTACTATCGTGTCTCATCGCCACACCTCATTAATTCAGCAAATATTCATTGGGAGCCCACTCTGGGCCAAGCACTGGGCATACAAAGGTAAATAAGCAAAGTTCCTGCCCTTTCGAGGCTTACACATATAATAGGATCTACGATGAACATGCAGATGCATACCTAATGGGAAACTACAGAACAGGATAGAATAGAACAGAACAGAATGTTCCCCTGAAGAACAAAAACCAGAGAAGTGAGGTAGCGGAGCGAGCCATGGCTCCGCTAACACGTGGGCGAGCCTCTCTGAGCAGGTGCCATGTCCGGTCCCAGACCTAAATTAAACCCAAACAGACTTTGCGAAGAGTGGGAACAGACCCTGGAAAGCAATTTCTAGGCGTGTTTTATTTGTGCCACGTGATGCACCCCACGTGCCTCTCCTGTGCAAATCGCTTTTCCCAAATTCTACTTCATTCCAGCACTGACATACACCTGAGCTGAAATTCCATCCCTAGCTCACCCCAGACAGGTGTGATAGGCTGTTCACAAAGGCCAAAGGATAATAGAGGGCTGCCAAGTGAATTCTGGATTCCCTTGTCATCTGGATTTTTCAGACCAAATGAGTCAGTTGGACCTGAGCGACCTTAGTTCAGACGGAGTGGGGGCTTCACTCTGGCCACACATCCCTAAACCACAGACACAGCACTGCGGTTTCCAAGCCGTCAGTCCTGGTGACTCCCCCTTTAGCAATATTTAACTACTTGTGACATGAGACTCTGAAAGCTTTTGGAAAGTCTTATTCACTAATGGAAAAGCCTCTTACATATTTTATAAAACTAAACAAACATCAAAGTTAACACTCAAATGCAACTTGTTTTTTCTACACTCTCCAGAGCCTTGTCAGCATATAAATCCCTCCTACAGTTTCTATTCAAACAAACAGTGCAAGACTCTTGAATTATTAAGGGAAAAAAATAAGATTATAAGCTTCCTGAGGGCAAAGTCTCAATTTTACATTTTTGTTTCCCCAGAGCGTGACACGATGTAGGTAGGCAAGACATTTTTAATTGTAAAGAAGGGGGGGGAAATGTCTCAAGATATTGAACCACACAGAACAATTAGCTTTTGTTGATTTTCCTTTGAACATGATTAGCTATCCCCGAAGTTAAACTGTAACTGAAAATAAAAGATCTTTATATATACAGATACAGAATTCCAATATAAGTGTGCCCTAAAAACAAAACAAAACAAAAAAACCACACCTATAATATTTTCTAGACTCTCAAAATTTTCCAAAGGACATGAAGGCTTAATGTGTACCGTTATCATCAAGGATCACGACGACAGTAATTACAATAGGAGTGATGACTGGTTAAGTGCTATTCATGTGCCCAGCACTGTGCCAGAAACTTCTTGCTACTCTACCCTCTTCACTTCATTCAGAAAGGCACTGAACAAGAACACCTCTAACATCAAAGAGGCTTCTCTTCTCACCGTATGTAGACTAGCACGACCACTTGGTACTTCTCACTCCTTACCCTGCTTTATCACTCACCTGCTGCTATTTTAAATATTTATTTGTTCAGTTGCGTATCCGATTTACTCAACCACTAGAACGTAAGTTCTATGAGAGCAGGAACTCTGTATTACTTACTTTTTTTTACCAATGAGTAAAACCTCAATGCATACTTGATGAGTGAATACATCTGTGAATAATTTCATTCACCCTTTAAAATAAGTCTGCAAGGTGGTACGTTCAGCCCCACTTACTTCTCCAAGTCCCAAGTTCTTCTTGACACCCCGCACGGACAAATGTTGAACAAACAGACAAGGTGAGGGAAAGCCTTCCCTCCCTGGCCCTCTCCGTCCTTCTCCTACCTTTCCTTGACAGAACCCAAGACTCCGGTTCTCTCTTCACTGGCACGTTCTCAGAGGAAGGCAATGAGCAAAGTCCACACAGATTAATCATTCCCCATGTTATTTTTATATAACTTATTTGCAACCCAAGAAAGAAAGGTTATATCCCTTGGAGTTTGGGAGCAGAGACAGTCGAATTTATGAGCCATCTCTGAGTCACCTGAAGCATCACCGCAGTGTGGACACGGCCTGAGGCGCAGACCCGGAATCGGAGAAGTTGATGTCTGTGAACTCACCGGGAGCTGACGACGGCACGTCCAAGGTTAAGGTGACGGATTTTCCTGTACCGCAGTCTTGCCCATTTATATCCAAGACCCTCCACCTCTGAGGTACCCTGTTGAATGACTCACTCCTGGCTACACTTGTGCCTCAAAAAATATTGGGTAGAGATTGCGCTCACCCTGGCTCCCGTTCCACAATGATCTCACTCCGGCTCCTGGTCCATAATGATGAGGTTCTGCCTGAATTATAACCTATGGCAGATTTTCAGTTACTTCTTTCAGAAAAAAAAAAATGGACTTTTATCTTCCTTATATTTTAAATTTTATCTCCAGGTAAATATCACTTTTTCTCCAATATATTTTTACTTCACGAGTATGATGGATGAAAATAGGAGCCAATGTTTTAATTGCTCTAATAAAACGAATCATCTTTCATGCGCATTTTACTCCATGCAAAGATTTTTTTTTTCTTAAATCTGTAAGTGCCTTTCTGAGAGATCTTAAATGTAAGCATATCTGAGCCTGCTAACTACATTTCCCATAGTACACTATTTAAAATGTATCTTTAAAGTGGATTACGTATCTCAGGGGACTGGTAATGGGCTACAGAGCCACTCACTTTGAAGTCACCAGTGCAAATTTAGTCCGGACTGTAGGCCGTGGAAAAAAAATCATTATAACTGACTGGCTTACTTTTGTGGAAATGGGTTAGTGGCTCCTCTCCAGTGGCTCGTGTAGGTCTCCACATCACAAGCACCACCAGCATTTCAGAGGCATTAAATGAGATCCTCCCAGGGATGGGGGCACTGGAAGAGACGTATTTCTTGACACACACACACACATGCACGCGCGCGTGCACACTGTGAATGGACATATGTGTGCGAACACATGTGTGCACACATACACATATAAACACACACACAGACAGACATCCTGGTACAGTGATTTTGACTGAACTCCTCCATAAGGGACAGTAAGAAATCTCTTTGAACCATTTATTTGACAACCCTCAATTCAATCTGAGCTGCTCAACAGCGCGCGAGTATGTCCCTCGCCCTCGGTGGCCCTGCTGTTGCTGAATGGGATTTCTGTAAACAGACGAGAGCACCTTCAGAAGCCAGCCCTGCTGTTCACTGTGATGAGATAGAAGATGGCATCAGCCTTCAGGGATGCCCGTGTGGAAGCTTTTAGGAACGCTGACCTGCACTTAAAGATCAAAGATAACTGAGATGTCTCCTCCGAAGTAACACTTTTCCTCAGAGCCCAAGAGACTGAACACCATTCTTGACGGCCTACTCTTCCTTCACCTCTTGCATCCAATATATCAGCATGGCCTGTGCATCTATCCTCGTCATATGCCCTCAATTCCTTGTCACCTCCATGCCCACCATCACCACCTTGGGCAAGGTGACTGCCACGTCTCCCCTTCATGACTGCAACCTCCTCACGGTAACCATCTGTGATTTTACTCCATCCATTCTCCATGATACTTCCAGAACATCTCTCCGAACACGACGCCCCTGTTTAAAATCCTTCAGTGGCTTTCATCGCTCCAGGATGAGCTCCATACTCCTTAGCATAGCCAATAAGACCTTGATGGTTTCAAACCCATGGCCACCTTCTCTGTGTTCACATCACAGAAACCATATGCCCCAGCCATGTTGTTCCTATAATGCTTCCAACTGCCACATACGGATCACCGCCTTCCACCATGTTTCCTAGTTACTGTTAAATTATCCTTCCTGACTCAAAGTAACTGCCATTTCTTCCAAGGGTGTATCCTGATGCTTCCAAGTTCTGGGTTGGGTGTCATTGTTACACTCTTATCAGGTCCCTTCCCACATGACGCTTCAATATTATCTCCTTTAGGAGGAGTCTGGTCTTACTCATTGTTGAATCCCTGGTCAACTAATATGTTATTGAGAGTTTAATGAATTTTAATGAATAAATCAATGAGGTCAGACTTTTAAGAATGGCTTATAGCATTTTTTTTTCTCTTTCATAGCTCTATTTTCCTATACTTTTGGTTCTACTATAAAGCAACCTTATATTTTGATCAAATTCTACTTTGTTTTTATTTTTGTTGTTATAAGGCCTCTGTGCATATAAAGCAGAGGATGACAGAAATATAGAAGGGACCGGGGTCTCCAGTCAAAGCCAAAATTCAAAAGGTAGGTCAAACATAGCCTTTTGGGGAGGGCTTTCATCGACAATTTCTAAAAGGACAGTTTATCCTGTGCTTGAAGGGTTTTAGGCATGATCTTACTTGAAGATAACAGAATAGATCTGATGAACGGTTGTCATAAACAAACCCAAACAAGGTTTTGAAATGAAGGTGAAGCATCTGGGATGATTCCTTATAGGACTATGTCTCTGCTTCTTTGGACATTACAGAGAAAGAAAAGAAGGAATGGGTAGATGAGGAGACAAGAGGATGTATTTTTGAAAGGACAGTGTAACACGTACATATGCAGAAGACTGGAAGTAGAAATAAGTTCTAGAGGAGATCAAGGGAAAAGTGGGAAGCAAGAAAAGAGTAAGGCGATGCAAGGAAGAAAAAGTCGATGACAGGGAGATAGGTGAGATCCAAAGGAAAACAAGAGCAAACATCAAAAGAGATGAAGAGATAGAGAAGAGGTGACAAAGAACAGTCAAGAAGAAAGGAGAGGGGAAAATGTCATATAATTTGCACACAGTAGGGTCCTTATTTTGACAGATGAATAAATAAAGGAATGAAGAGAAGGTGAGAAAAAGTCAAGGAATATCCAAAAGTGTTTGGACTTTGATTCAGTCTATCATGGCATGCATTCACTGTACCCCCGAAACACTGGGCTCTCCCCTGGCCCAGACAGCAGAGGGAAACACCTATTTTACATGAATACTGAGAGTCTAACGTGATTAGGTCTGAATGCTGGCATCATTCATTCATTCATTCACTTATTCATTTATTTAACCAACAGTTACTAAGCACTCCCAGTGACCAGACACTGTGTTAGGTGTTAAGAATTGGACTGTAACGCCAAACTGTGGAAAGAACCAAGATGCCCTTCAACGGACGAATGGATAAGGAAGATGTGGTCCATATACACTATGGAGTATTATGCCTCCATCAGAAAGGATGAAGACCCAACTTTTGTAGCAACATGGATGGGACTGGAAGAGATTATGCTGAGTGAAATAAGTCAAGCAGAGAGAGTCAAGTATCATATGGTTTTGCTTATTTGTGGAGCATAAGGAATAACACGGAGGAGATGGGGAGATGGAGAGGAGAAGGGAGTTGGGGGAAATTGGAGGGGGGGATGAACCATGGGAGACTATGGACTTTGAGGAACTCAGGGTTTTGGAAGGGAGGGGGTGGGGGGTTGGGTGATCCTGGTGGTGGGTATTAAGGAGGGCGCGTATTGCGTGGAGCACTGGGTGTGGTGCATAAACAATGAATCCTGGAACACTGAAAAGAAATTAAAAAAAAAAAAAGAACTGGACTATAAGACATTATCACCTATGCCCCCAAGGAGCTTGCAAAGGAGAGCATTAAATCTCCTTTTCAGATCGGAAAGAATCTTCTACTTCATATTGCACAGCCTACGTAATCTGTGAAAAAAAAAATATCCGAATCAAAAGTAATAGTATGGCTTGGCCAAGAGCCACAGGAAACGGGGGCATTTTTCTCAATAGAATTAGATGACATTATGACATGTGCCCATTTAGAATGGAACTGCAAATCATAAAAATGCCAAAAACGTGGAGAAGAAAAACATTAAAGGAGCTAACAGTAGAATATTAAAGACAGACATAATTAAAGAGAGAAAGGCATAATAAATACAGGGTACTTTAAATTCTCTTTGTCATAGGGCTCTATTGCAGTTCGACTCCCAATCCCATTAAAGTCATTCTAAATTGATTCCCTCGGTGTAATGAGCCCCTCTTGATAACACCAAAACACTTGGCCTCTCAAGAGCTCCTTAAAGGCGGCCCTGCAGAGCCTGACACCAGCAGGACATTGGGGAGGCGGCAGCCCCGCCGACAGAAACACAAACCCACGTTCAGCTTCTCCTCCCTGGACGTTCAGAAGAGGCGGGACCAGCTCCCCTTTTGCCCTGCAGCGGGGTACAGACGGGGTACAGACAGGAGACCGGGATGCGTATTTCAGGAAGACACATCTCCTGAATCCCCAAGCTTTGAGGTTTTCTGGCTACGGAGGTCTTACACTTGAAGAGTTGTGATGTTACAGTACAGGTTTCTCACAACAAAGACCCCTTGCTATTATATATTTGAGCTACAAATCGCGGCTTCGCATTTACCACAAATCAAAGGGAGAATGGATACAATTTCCTCACCAGGGTCATCTTTCCTCTCTCCTTGGGTAATTCTAAATAGAAAGAAGCTTCGAATAGGAACAGAGGGATTCCCGATAGATTTTATAAGCAACGTCAGCTTCCTCCACCCTACAAAACGCGAGCAAATTTGAGGGACATACGGTATAAGGCAGCGGGATATCCAAGAAAGTGGAATTATTACATTACCATTTTCCTGGACCCCATTAACCTTGAGAGAACCGTAAAGGTCACCAGTTTACATGCCTAAATAGCTTCCAGCTAGTTCTCTAAAAATGGAGCACCAACAGCTCTTTCACCTATGCTCGGGTTTTTTTTTTTTTTTTTCCTTTTTTAATCATGAAAGGTATTTGCATGAAAACAGGATCTTTGTTTCCTGAGGATTGATCCACTTGCTGCTTGCCCCGGCTGCTTCTCCACCTTTAGTGACATCATAGTTCCTGCTAAGGAGCTAATTTTAATATCACAAAGGATTGTGATTTCAAGTGGAAGCAGCTACCCTCTTATGAAACAAAGGCCCTGTTTTCAAGCAATTGTTTCTTATAATAAAATGCACGAAAAGCTTAATACCTCAAATGTAGAAGAGATGGTTTAGCTGAGGAACAGATACCAAGCCTGTCTATGACTCTCCTCCTTAAAGTGGCAGGAGAAAGTTAGGACAAAGAAAAAGAAAGAAAGAAACTAAAAATGAAACTTCCAAATGTTAACACGTTTTTTCTACACCTTTGCCAGTGTCGTCGGCCTACCAACATGGGACGATTATATTCCTACTATTTTACTGTACTATCCTCATTTCGCTGGGTGAGATCAGTCCAAAAATAGGTTTTGAAAACAGCATACTTTACCTAGACATTACTTCATTTTTGCAACTAGAAAGCCACTTCTAATATTTTCTATTGTTTCATTATCCCTACATAATTTAGCATTTTGCTCACATTTTCTTATTTATATTCTCACTATTAAGAATTAGTTTCCAGTGATTTTTAGGCTCAGCAGAGTGCATGTATGAGTATACCCTTAATCCCTCTACTTACAAGAGGTAAGTGGAACTATTTCTTCCTACAGCATGAAGTAAACTAGCTCTCCTAAACCCCAAGGTACTGGACAAGTAAGAAAAAGAGAAATGGATTCAGAGTGCATTTCAACACATTTACATGATTTATGATGAAATTATAAATGACCATTAGGACAACCCAGGTGATAGGCAGTCTCTGAAGCAGATTTCAGAAACGATACCCAAACACGGACACTCACGTTTGCATGGTTCATGGCACCCAGGAACCCCGGGCTGGAGCAAGTGTGCCATTTCCTCCTGTCCTGAGTGCTCCTCAAATAACCACGCCGGGCACGGTCTGTTACCTCTGAACATTTGTGACTCTTAGGGTGGGGTACACAATGGGTCAGAAAAGAGAAGGGTGTGGATCTCACTCTTATGTGAACTATTCAATTTACCCTCTCTCTTGACCACAGAGCCCCCATCACCTGGGATAAAGGAAAAACTGGGAGAAGATAAGAGCTGCCCCTGGGTTCACACCCCATCATTATTAATCAAAACCAGGCTCAAAGGCACCAACCATATCAACAGCACAGTTTGGATGTATGTGAAGAGATTAGTCATTGTATGTATAGTTTTTAAAGATGATTAAATGAAAAGAGCCACTACCACACACTTAAGTGCTCGGAATTGTGTTCCATGTTTTACATACATGATCTCATACTTAACAATAACCTTGCAAGGTAGTCTCATCTCTGTTGGGAAGATGATATGCCTAAGGCCTAGAAGGGTTGAGCTGTTCAAACTCACACAGCAAAGTGGGGGCACACTGGGATCCAGGCCAGCCCAGGTCCACTTTTCGTCCTATCCCAAGTTGTAACATTTTGAACTACTTCAGCTAATGAAAAATATCTCATATTTTACCCAAACTCTAAAGACTGACTTAAAACTTCTTTAGGCTCATTTATTCCTCCAGCAAACATTGGTTGAGTAGCTACTCTGTGATGATTCAGACTTTATGAGAGGAAATTTGGTTTTAAAAACAAGAGTGGTTGGGAATCTTAGATCAAGGCTCCTTCCTAGCTCCTGTGGTCCTACTGCAGCAGACTACTTACCTCAAGTCCCTTCTTCTATAACATGAAGAAAATAGACTACATCATTTCCATGTTTGGTCCCAAAGGGGTAATACCTCTTCATGCTTCTATTCTAATACCCAAATAATATCTAATGTCATTCTATAGCAGGGATATCGATATCAAGCTACTGTCATTCACAAATAGCGTTCCATGGAAATGCGAGTTAAATTAATTACTTCATTACAAGAGCCTAATCTAGTCCATACATCTTGTATTCAAGTTTTTTCACATCCAAAATGTGCTAAGTTGATTGTTCTGGTGTTACCTGAGTGCTGCTGAAGGCGTGCTTTATGATATGTGAGGGAACAGTGACTGTATTAGCTCG
Organism: Martes martes; assembly: GCF_963455335.1. Taxonomy (NCBI): domain Eukaryota; kingdom Metazoa; phylum Chordata; class Mammalia; order Carnivora; family Mustelidae; genus Martes; species Martes martes. The sequence continues at coordinate 14,398,872 of NC_137903.1, read as the reverse complement.
CTAGGGCTACCATGACAAAGTGCCACAAACAGATGGCTTAAGCACAGACATATATCGTCTATATTGTGTTGGAGGTGAAAAGTCCAAAACCAAAATGTCACCAGCGTTGGTTCCTTCACAGGGCTGGGAGGGACAATCTGTTCCATTCTTCTCAGCTAGCTTCTGGGGGGTTCACTGGCAATCTTCCAAGTTCCCTGGCTTACAGCAATGAAAACTCGTCTCCACACGCCATGCTCTTGGTGCCTCTCTCTGTGTCCAAATATCTCTCTTTTCTAAGGATACCAGTCATATCGGCTTAAGACTTACCCTAAAGACCTCATCTCATCGTGATCATCTACAAAGACTCTGTTCCTGACCCTGGTCACCTTCTGAGGTACTGGAAGTTAGAACTTCAACATCTGGGAGGGGGATACAATTCAACCATGATAGTTATCACCTACGTAGTTTCAATTTCTGTAGATGTTTCATAAACTGGAAAAGCTCCATTGCCTCTCACTGTATTAATACCAAATGAAGGACCTTGTAGGGACATTTCACTGGAAAGTCACAGAGAAGAAGGCAAGACACAGCTTCGCGGGAAGGGACGGTAGAAGCTCAACAAAGCACTCAGCTCCCAAGGTGAGGGTGTACGCACTCTGTTCCCACTCCATGGAGATTCATGTGGTTCCAAATTCCAGCCTGGAGACTGCCCACACTATGCGCATGTCAAAGACAGATACGCCTTTCCATTCCGTCAGAGACAATTCTGTTCACATGCACCAAAACCAACCATGCTGTGTCAGGTGGGATGGCACCCTCGATGAGATATATCTTGATTTAATAGAGAAATAAAAGCAATATAAGGTCATAAGCTAAGATCATCATAAAGTACATGCAGGCACCCTATACTTTAATACTCCCCAGCTGCTTTTTAACTCCAAGTGAAACAATTTGCCTAATGTCTACAGAAATGGCTCAATTAATTTCCTCCCTTAAATAATACCAACCTGTCCCCTATAATATGCCTTAGTAGAAGTGTTTTTCATCTCTTCTGTTCTTTTTCTGTGTTGGAACTCTAAAGATATGAGGATGGAAATAGTGCTGACTTCCGAATGACAGGAAATCTCCCACAGAAATAAAGAACATTCACACTTGATCACTATGTTTAGAGACTCTTTGCAAAGACCAATCACCAGTGTCTGAAAATGAGCCAAGTGGATGATACCAAACTGCCCTGGGCAGTAAAAAGCAGCGTCAGCACCTCCCTATGCCTTCATTTCTAATTCCTTCGAACCCCTACCACTTCTCAGGTACCTTGTTCTAAGCAGAGGGCAACAATTTTAAACAGAATGGTCAATGCAGACCTCATTGAAAAGGTAACATCTGCGAAACGCTTAAATTATGGAAGGAGTTTATCACAAGGCTATATAAAAGGGTATTTCAAGTAGAGGCAACAGCCAATGCCAAGGCCCTGTGGCAGGAGCAAACCTGGTAAGTGCAAGGGATAGCTGGGAGGCCAGAGGGGTTAGAGCAGAGACATGAGGGGAAGGGAATGAGAGAGCAGGAGAAGGAGACGGGGGCCAGCGAAGGGCAGGCCTTCTTGGACATCATGAAATAATCTGAGTTTCCTGAGAAAACTGGAGAACCATAACAGCATTTTGAACAGAGTGAATTAAAGTCATTTTGGGGTGTCTGGCTGGCTCACTTGGTTAAGTCACTGCCTTCGGCTCAGGTCGTGATCCCGGAGTCCCAGGATCGAGTCCCAGCATTGGGCTCCTGGCTTGGTGGGGAATCTGCTTTTCCCTCTGACCTTCTCCCCTCTAATGCTCTCTCTCACTCTCTCTCTTTCTCTCATATAAATAAATAAAATCTTTTAACAAATAAAAATAATAAAAAAGAATTGTTTGCCTCAGAAGAGTCACCTGCTCAAAAAGTGAATTGCTAAGCACTAACAGCTTACCCCAGCTCAGCACATGGAAATGGACCTTTGCAAGGAATCCCTACGAGAAACAAGCCAAGCTCAAATCTCCAACTGTTAATGAGTTTAGCACACATACACATATAATATATATATCATATACATATAACAAATTATATGTATATACTTTGTGGGTTTTTTTTTTTAATTTTGGTATAGTTAGCATACAGTGTTATATTAGTTTCAGGTGTACGATATAGTGATTCACTTTCACACATTACCCTGTGGTCATCATGACAAACACACTCCTATATCTTTAATAAGAGACTGAGTTTATACGCATTGCACATTATTCATTTTAAGGCAGATTCTTCCCTAAAGTTATAGGAGTATGAAGAAGTCTTGGGTTCTATTTCATACTCCTTAAAATTAAGAAGTTGCTGGGGCATCTGGGTGGCTCAGTGGGTTGGACCTCTACCTTTGGCTTGGGTCATGATCTCAGGGTCCTGGGATGGAGCCCCACATCGGGCTCTCTGCTCGGCGGGGAGCCTGCTTCCTCCTCTCTCTCTGCCTGCCTCTCTGCCTACTTGTGATCTCTGTCTGTCAAATAAACAAATAAAATCTTTTTTTAAAAATAAATAAATAAATAAATAAATAAAATTAAGAAGTTAGTATCAATATAACATTATCTATAAAATTACACATACACAGTATACGTATCTGTGACAGCCAGCCTCCTCGATGGCCTGTGACGACCCTTGCCTCCTGATAGTCACACCTCTGTGTGAACAGTGAACAGTGAACTGAGTCCAGTCAGTGGGAACACCTCAATACGGCTGAAGTGACAGAGTGTGACGTCCAAGACTAGGCTATCAAGACACAGAAGTTTCCACCTAATTCTTCTGAATCACTTGCACAAGGGGATGCCAGTCTCCATGCCACTGGGAAAGGCCCATATGGAGAGGAGGAAACGTGAGTGACCACTTTGGAAGTGGATCCTCCAGTCCCAGTCCAAGCCTTCCTTTGACTGTAGCTTGGCCAACATCCAACTGCAGGTGACAAACAACCTCCTGAGTGACCCCGTGTCAGAACTTCCCAACAAAGCTCCTTCTAGATTTTCAAAACACCAGAAGCCATAAGAAAGAATAAATCCTTATTAGTGTTTGAAACCAGTAAGTTTGGGGGTTAATTCATACCTAAATAATAGGTAACTGTCATATTTTCTAACATTCAAATATTCTGGGGGTCATCAGTTAGCTACTGCTTACATTTTTTTTAACCAAAAACACTTTTATTTTAGTCTTCAAAGAACAAACTGTTCTTCTTTTTCCAAGATAATAATGATTAACTTACAAAAATGGGAATTAACAATGCATCTTCAAAACATTCCCCTTTAACGGGAAACTTAGCTTTACAGAATCCAAACATTAAAGGGTTGAAAAAAATTTCTATCTTGTTGTCATTATAACACAAACAGTTAAGTCAAGGAAATCCATTCATACTTCAGGACCTTGTCCTCCAGGAACCAGCATTGTTATATTATTTCCATTTAGCAAAATTTGATCTAATTTAGCGATCCTTCTTCCTTCTGGTGTGATTTCACTAGAGGCAGCAGCTGCGACGGGTTAGTGGTAGCGTTAGCCGCCACGGCTACGCCAGAAGTGGCCTTACAACATTTTTTTAATCAATCATGTTTTGAATTTCTAAACTAAACCCCAAATGGGCAGTAAGATCACAACTAGATAAAACTACATGGGGAAGTTACAAAAATATATACCAAAAACTTGCACTTGACTAAGATACTAGAACGAAAAAGTATTCATTTGGAGCAATGCATGTTGGAGCATGTAGGTATGGACTTTGGAATCAGAAAAAAAAAGGGGGGGAATGAATAATGTTTCTGCCACTTATTATCTTGAGCAAATTATTGAAGCTAATCAGCCCTCAGTTTCTCAATCTGCCAAACAGGCAAAATCAGGCTCAGTTTCCGTGGTTGAGAAGGTTAAGGAAGGCAATGTGTACAAATAATTTTCTTCACCAAACATCAGTTTCTCTTTTATTAAAATGAATCTGAGCTATGTTTGTTTTGAAAAGGCAAACACTATAATAATAATAAATTAATTTGTGTGCTTAAGTGTTATTTGCTTGTCTCGTGGCTCATATTAATACTAATATTGGGCTTGTTTCAAGCCTAACATTAAGCCAACCAATACTCAGAGTATTTATAATCAGTCATTCACTTGGTATTGGTCACTGCAATGTCATTTAAATTCGGGGAAGGGGAAATATCCAAATAAATACTTTCTAGAATCAACAACTGTAGCTCATGAGATTTGAGATTCGTTCTTAAACTGATGCTTGCTATGATAAAAGTAACTTCAATGACTAGATGACATGATGAGTAGTTACATGGTTGGACTAAAACCAATGAAAAATTGCAAGTCATTATTAATTCCAATAATATAATTAGCTGAATTATAACCTCTGGTTTGGAAATATGGCTTAACTCACAATGAATACCCATAATTATCTTATTAATCAGAATCTCATGAATGAACAAAGTATGAGGTTTAAAAGAAAAATGAAATTAATACTAAAATCTAGACCTAATATCCATGATATTTACCAACGTCCTGTGTAATTAAACATGGTCTGTGTAGGGGCGCTTGGATGGCTCAGTCAGTTAAGCATCTGACTCATGATTTTGGCTCAGGTCATGATCTGGGAGTGCGGAGATCAAGCCCCTCAGTGGCCTGTGCACTGGGCATGGGCTCTGCTTAAGATTCTTTTTCTCACTCTTCCCCTGCCATCCCCCAAGAAATAAAAATTAAAATTAAAAAATAATAATAAAAGGAGTGAAATGAGTTCAGAGATGAGTAGAGATTAAATACATGGACATTCACAAAAAGAGCAAAAGGGGTATTTCATCATTTCTGATACATATGCAGACAGTATTCTAATGTAGTAGAATGTCCCACCATCCCAGCATGTTAAGACCTGTTGAATACTGACTTCTCAATTCCTCTGAAAATTATGGGGGCGGGGGAGTTAAAAGAGAGAGAGAGAGAGAAAGAATTGAAAGAGAAACTATTACCATATAGTTTCAATCTAAAAGTCTTAAGACATTTTTCCATGCTGCCACTTAATTACTAATTCAGTAACTTTAGTTTCTCTTTCTAAAGGGAGAAGAGGGGACGGGAAAGAAACACTAAGTCAATGGCATTTTCATAGCAAACTTCCGAAGGTTGTTATTGCGCTATTGAATAATTCAAGGATATTATCCTTATCTTCAGCTCAGTGCCTGAAAATATCAGCACTTGTGAGGATTATTGTAAAAAGAAATTTGTGACTTCCTTTTAAAGGATCAAGGAGTGAAAACCTTCAGTTTTGTAAATATCTTTATCAAGGCAGTCTCCATTAAACTTTTCCCCTTCCTGTTTCATTGTTAGGTGGATTTCCTTTGATAAAACCTGAGCTTTCTAACCCTATCAAAGAGATGGACGTCTTTCTTTCCTTCCTTTCTACCTTTCTTCCTTCCCTTTTTTCCTCCCTCAGATGTTCATTCAATGCCTATGTACCGAGCCTTTACTGTGTGTCAAACCCTGTTCCAGGTGCTGAGAAGAGTCAGGGGCAATCAGGAAAAACGTTCCCAGCCCAATCATGGGATCCAGGTCCGGGGGAATGAAATGTAGGAGAAGGATGGGAAGTGATTCACAGCGTGTCCAAGAGAGGAGCCATGACACAACCAAGAACCACCAAATACTAAGGGGAATCAGAAACCTCAGCTCCTCTGTCCTGGGCATCCCGTCCCACATCGCGCTGTCGCCTTTAACCCGTGGTGCTCAAACACGTCCTAAAGGAACACGGCACTTAGACAAAACAGCTACAGCACCAACACCACAAATGCAGGGCAGAAGACACTGAAATCTTCGCCGTTACAAACCATTCACACTCTTCTAGTCCTTTGAGCCTGACAGCTGGCCTGTGATATGGGCAAGCTAAGTCGTACTATCTCCATTTTACAGATGAGTACCTTGACACTCAGGAAGTTCCAAAGGGGTTATTCAAGGTCACAAGGCTAACCAGCAAAGCTGTCTTAAACACCGACTTTCTGATTCCAAAGGCAGAGCTCTTGCCATACGCTGAATTATGTCTCCCCAGTCAGAATATATCCTCAGAGTAAGGCGAGAGCAGCTGAATCCAAACTCCTCCCTCCAGTGATGCCCCAAATCTCCACACAGTGGAGTAATCGGTAGGGAAGGAAGATTTCCCTGAAGTGGCGTGGGAAACACACAGAATTTCCTGAGATTATCTGTACTCTCTGGCTGGTGCGGCCAGTGGCTGTCAGAACCCTTGAAAGGAGAGTAGGAGGGTAGGGAAAGCCAATACAGATAATCAATGAACCCCCTAAGACAACACAGGCGTCTATGACAAGCTGCCGAGTCAAATACCATCCCAACTGCCACCTCCAAAAATTGTACAGGTCTTATTTTATTAATCAGGGACAGGGATGCCTGGCAGGTTCAGTCTCAATGGGACTCTCGATCTTGGGGTTTTGAGTTTGAGCCCCACACTGGGTGTAGAGAATCCTTTAAAATAAAATCTTTAAAAAAAAACAAAATGAGGCACAATGACCCTTGATTTCTATCTAAGTCCACACTTCCAAGGTTCTGCACTGTGATTGAGTTGAAACAAATCCCACTTCTTCTGAGATAAAGAAACTTATTGAAACAGACCAGGGTCAGCCAATTAACTGCAGCATCCTGCCACCAGTCACCAGGAATTCTATACAGGACTTAGAAACTCGAGAAACGAATTTCTAAAATTTTGACCAAAGACTTTAGTGGCCCCGTTTCCATGTCACCGTGTCACCTGATGCAAACACATTTGGGAGGATTACCTTGCAGATGTCCAAACTTTTATTTGAAAGCAGTTAAAACATCCTCATTCTTTATGGTGAGAAAAATATTTTATGTCTCAGCGTGTTATGTGCATTTCCAGGTCTGTAATTTCAGTCCGCTTCCTTGTCACTAAAATGCTTCCTGCTCCAGTCAATCTGGTACAAATTCTACATTTTTAAGACTGGACATTAACTCTTCCTACTACTGTCAGAGCACCTAGCATAATGCAGGGCTCGCAAGGGCATGCTCTGTGTTGGCTGACTTACTCCTTTAAGGTATGATCTCAAAGACCGCTCTTTAAAATTCCTTCCATAGGATGGCAGATAATGGACACTTTTGCTGAAACTGGCCTAGAGGAGATGCAACTCCTTTGGTGATGAAGTCACTGACGTTCAGGCTTTTAAAACTCTCAAATTCCAAACATCCAAAGCCAAGCCCCATAAGCAACTCAAGCTCATTATTTTATTTGACTTGAAAAATCAACAAATAAAAAGGGCAGGCTGTAAAGCAAATGTAAACTTCCCATTGCTTTACAATGCTCCGCGAGTACAGCGGTTCACTGTCTACTGTTGATGGTGTTTGGCATGAATGCCTGTGATCTGAAAGTTGTTTAAGGAATGCTCAGAGTAGCAGACCTCCACATCCATGTATCTCGTGAGCATATCCCTTCGAGTATGGCTTTCCAATTTTAAATTGCTCTAACTTACACTCAGAGCATAAACATCAGACCAACCATGGGGATTTTTTTATTTATGGGGTACAAAATGAAGAGATCTCACTGCAGGGGGACACACCAGCAAATCAGACGAGCAGAGATGATCCCAGCCAGCCCAAAATGAGAGGGGCAGATGTAGTCATTAACACAGTTTCCGATGAATAAACATACCCTTTTGTATTATTTTGATGTTTGCCTGTTCTTGCATGCTGTGTCTCTTTGGCGAAGGAGAGCCAATATCTGTATCTGAAAATGACTGTTAATCACATTTTTGAGAAACATATTTTAGCAAAGGATGAAAACACTCACAAATGCCGCTGGAACGCAAAGAGAGCGAGAGAAAAGCAGCCACCCCTACAGCCAAAACAACTCAGTGTGGGAACGGTGTCATGTTGACGCGTCTCTGAAGCCCAACTGATTTGTAAAATCATCAGAAATGAGGCGGCTGGCTCTGATTACCATTGTGATTTGGGGGTGTATTTATCCTTCGATAGAAAATCTGTTCCGATGAATTCTCCCACATACATGCCGCCCGTCAGGCAACGTGCTAACGCGGATCTACATACAGAACGGAGCCTCGTGAAAGGTTATCTTGTCATTCAAAGGTACAGAATGAAAGGGGGAGATGTAACTTCCCACCCAATTTTGCCCTGGGAACAGCAGTCCTTGAATGACTGTCTGAAGAAGCAAAGGGAGTTTGAGTAAAATAGGCGAGGACCAGAGAAACAATGACCTTGATTGGAATATGACAGGAAATAAGCCAGGGGTGTCGTAGAGTCAGGGGAGGCTGAGGCAGAAAAAGGGAAGACAAGAAAATTCGATTCTCTTCTCTATGATGTCAGCCCCTTACCTCCTTACCCATCCCTTGAGACAGTTCTGAAAATGCCTTTGATCTCTGGTCGACAGGTTTCAGCACCAATAGGCTAAAATATTCATAGGCAACAGCCTGCAAATTCCAACAAGCCACATTAAATAATTAGATACACTCATGATTCCAAGGTTACCCACCAGACGCCACCAACTCCATATGATCTGCTTACTATGCAAATATCCACATACGTGCAAAGTCTTATTATTATAAATAACTCATTTCCCAGCTGCATACATACTCTACAGAGAAAATGACACATTGCCTGACTATCACTAGAAGAAGCCAAGTGAAAGTGATGTAAAATGCTGGCCTCCAAACCTGTTTCTCCTGCTTTTAGGTTTTATTTGGAACATAAAAGGAAGTCCCAACTGAAATAAGGGTTCTCCAGCGTTCAGTAAACAGGTTTAGAGGTGCATATACAATGCCAGGAAGCCAGGCCGGCCTTCTCAGAGCCTATGTGAGTGCTGACTTAGAAAACTGTGACATGAATTGAGACTGTTCACAGGCTCTGGAGGGAACAGAGGCTGTGAGGGCAAACTCTCCTGTACCCACCCTCCCCATTCCCGGCTTCCCGTCTACACTAGCTAACTGGTCGCATGCCTACCTACAAAGCACCTTGCAAGATAATCTCCCAAACGGGTCTAAAAAATCGGGACTCCTCATTTTAGTTCATTGAGAGCTTACTCCCTCCTCTCTCCTTGCTTTGAGATTGGTTTCTGTCCTGGGAAGGACATAAGAGATTTCCGGTGCGTGCATGTGCGCGCACGCGCACACACACACAGGTACAGACGCAGACGCGCTCACACACAAACACATGCACACACACACACACACACACACATGCACACCACCCTCCATGCCCCACAGAAAGCCCCTCACTTGCAGGTACTTCACATTTAAATTTCCCAGGGAATACCTCCATGGTCCCTGACCGCCCACCTTCAAACTATACTAATTGTCTTCCTCCTCTTGTCCCAAGGTGAATACTGGTCCTTGAGCCCTTGTTCATTTGGACTAATCATATGTTTGGTCCTGACTTGTATTCAGCCTTGTTCTAACTTCCCCTTGTTCTGGTTTCCTGCCCCCTTTTCCAGGATTGGCTGATTACTAGAAGACCCACCATCACCGGAACCAAGCACACATCCAGGTTTTGAGGTGCCTGAAATGTATCCATCAGAGAGGGGCTCTCTTTAGTTAAAACAATACAGAAATATACACATAAAATAATAAACAAAGCTTTGGAAGGAACCCAGGCAAGGGAGATGCTCTGGTGCCTAAATTTCATCAGCTTCTCAGTAAACCTGGCCCTAACTAGAAGTCCATAATTATAGTAGACTACCACTGATTGGGGGTGGGGTTGGGGGTGGGGGGGCACTCTTCTGAGAAGCCCACCTATTTCCATAATACTTAAGACTTTGTTTTACTTTAGAACTTAAGAATTTGGGGCGCCTGGGTGGCTCAGTGGGTTAAAGCCTCTGCCTTCGGCTCAGGTCATGATCTCAGGGTCCTGGGATCAAGCCCCGCATCAGGCTCTCTGCTCAGCGGGGAGCCTGCTTCCTCCTCTCTCTCTCTCTCTGCCTACTTGTGATCTCTGTCTGTCAAATAAAGAAATAAAATCTTAAAAAAAAAAAAAAGAAAAAAAACTTAAGAATTTAAGAAAATGTGCAAGTGCTTATGTCCACAAGAGGCACACAATCAATGTCTACTGATGTAAATAATAAAAGTGTTGATAAGAGGGAACCATAGAGGTCCCAACCCACCAATGCACAAAATTAAGCAAAAAGAAGTCCCCGGACCCAGCTTCCTATCCTGGAAACAGTTACCGATGCACACACCCAACCTGGAAAAATCTAAAGCAGCTCCCCCCCGACAGACTTAGAAAAACCCTGGTTTCAAGTTTGGCGTTACTGATGCCAAGAAGCCGACCTGGAGACTGGCAATGTAGAAAAGGCAAATTCAGAGGCTGGGTTTCGGCTAAAGGAACGGGAGCGTACAGGAGCCCTGCTCCCCATCCTCCTTCCACAGGTTTCTCAGCGCACCTCCCCTCCCCGACCGCCCCCCATCTGCCCTCAGGAACTACGCTCTGCAGCCTCTCCCCCACACCGAGCAGTGAGCAAGGCCCGCTGCTGCCCTCTCATCCTTGAATTCTCTCAACACCACCAAAATCGGACCCTTCAGACTCCCTTGCTAGGGCTGCCATAGAAACTACTACTACCCGGGCAGCTCACACCACACAACCCACTGCTGCAGGGCCAGAGGCAAGAATCCCGAAACCAAGGTGTCAGCGGGTCTGGCTCCTTCCCAGGGTTGTGGGGGTAGATCCGTTTCCAGACGCGCCCCTTGGCTCGAAGATGGCGCTCTCAGACGCGGCCCTTGGCTCAAAGATGGCGCTCTCAGACGCGGCCCTTGGCTCAAAGATGGCGCTCTCAGACGCGCCCCTTGGCTCAAAGATGGCGCTCTCAGACGCGCCCCTTGGCTCAAAGATGGCGCTCTCAGACGCGCCCCTTGGCTCAAAGATGGCGCTCTCAGACGCGCCCCTTGGCTCAAAGATGGCGGTCTCCTTAAGCCTCTTCATGCAGCTCGGTCTCTGCCTCCGGATTTCCCCTTTTTACAAGGACATGAGTCCAGCTGGTTTAGGACTCACCCTAGTGACCTCCTTTTTACCTGGTTAGCTTTGTAAAGACCCTATTTCCAAAAAGGGCCACATTCCCGGGTGCAGGGGGGACACACCTCAACCCACAACAAGCCCATCACATGCTCTCTTTACTACACACCGAGAAAAAACACATGTGCAGCTAAGGTGACCCGACACAAGGGAGTTTTCTGAGTATATGCAACCTTAGAATGCCCAAGAAGTGTTTGAAGAATGCATTTCATTAATAGCAAAGAACAGAGGCTTAGGAACTGATAGGATGTTGAATGACAATTATACCAAATTTGGCAAATAATGTGAAATTGTGTAACCCTTGTCAATTTGCTTCCATGTCCACAGACATCTTAACAAGGTAACTCACCATGTCCCAACTTGGAGAAGGATGAGGATTCTATAGTCTCTGTCAAACTGTAGTTCCTGAAAAGGTCCTTCTGCTAAGAAACTTCAGACTCATGGAAGAGAGACGCAAACTCAGTAGACTTACCCCTGAAGTATGGTGTTAGGCTTTCAATGCATCTTATCTCTGGATACAAGAGGGAGGAATGCGTAGTGCTCTATTCTTGGAGCGCACTACAGCAATGTAAGGACCTAAAATGGCACGTGAGATCACGCTGATTGCCAAGAGGGCCATAACTGTTTTTTTAATGCCATCCCCGTGAAAGAATCAAAAAGCACGTTCCTCCACCCAACTGGCTCTAAGCAGCCTGTCTCACCCCATGCCATCAAAATGAGGGGCTGGACCATTAGCACACCACAGCGGATGGAAAAGGTGAATATGATGTGATCATGAAAATAAAAGCCAAGCATCAAAGCAAGAGGAAAAAGATACACTTGGATTACAGTTGGTGTTCCTCTGGGTGAACAATGCCTCGTTGGGTAACACTAGGGGAGGGCCGAGGGGTGCCTATCCTCTCTTCTTTTCCTCCTTGGACCTGCCTTTGGAGAATTCCTTTGGCCCTTGTCCCTTTTTATCCCCCTTTTCTCTTCCTTCCAAAACAAAATTTACTTTTGTGACTGCTGTGGGTGTTTGGGTTCTTATTTTAATTTATTTTAAATTTTGATTTAAATTTGGAACCCGCATAAGACTTTTGACATTTATTTCTGGGGGTGTTTTCTGAAGCTCGATGAAGTGGGTGTTGATTGACAGGCACGTTGCCATGGAGATAGCTGTCACTGCAGAGACTAAGGCTTTATTTCGTACTCTTCCTTTGTCAGGCAAAGGTTTGTGGGATATTTTAAAAATAGTGTAAGTGCCCTAGAATTAATAGGAAATCGTTCGGTGACTTTTTTCTAACATACCTATCAAAACCTGCAGTTGTTTTCATTCTGTACTGTTCTGTTCTGCATATGTATTCATAACTGTTTGCTTTAAAATGAGTGCCTTCCAATATTGCTTTCTCTCATTGGTTACTTGTTCCTCACATTTTCCCTATGATACTGGCCCCCTATGAAATTGTACAGGTAGGGAAAGAGAAGTAATAAAAGGCCCTGAAAAGTTTTCCCCAAGAAATTTCCAACTAGTATAATTACGGAGCTCCATGCCAGAGCTATATTTACTGGGCAAGGTTTTCATCCCTTTTAAGGCTTTTAAGTTAGAAATTCCAGAGATAAGAAAATGCACATATGACATTAAAAGGCATATTGGTTCCTGTAGGTTTAAAATGGGTTCAATTATCTTATTTCTATTTGTTTATTTATCCTCCACTTTTTCTAGCTTTTTGGACAGTTGGGTATATGATTAAATAAAATGTAGAACTTTCACACCCAATACTAATCAGACTCAAATCTCCTATTGCCCATGACCCCAACTCCCCAGACATTCATTATAGCCCCAAATCAACTGAATTCTGAATACTTTCCAAATACCACTAAGTAAAAGAAAAAGCAGAAAATCCACGGAATAATAAGCGCTGCAAATAATGAAGAGTAACCCTGCTCTCAAGTCAGCTTCTTAGAAACCCGAATCCCATCATCTATTTTCTGTATGACAAGCACCTCTCTATAGGACTCCACAGAACAACACAGCCTAGGACCCCAAATAGGTCAGCACCTGGGTTTCTGAAAATAGTGCCGGGGCCGAGTGTTTGCCTTACTTTGCATTTTTCTGGCTGCGGCCAATTTCTACCATCTCTTCATTGGTCTTCTCTAGCTCCCTTTTATACGAATGTCAAATGTTGCATTTAAGGACCATCACCCAGACCCCTGCTTTGAAACCTGGCTCAAACTCACACAATTTCTTTAACCCTTCCATTGTGGGAGTTTATAGAAGTATTTCTTTTTTCTTTACATGGAGTATCTGTGGATGCCATCTTGACATATGACATGTTGCTTAATGAACTAAAACAGTATACTTTATCACACTTTTTTAACTAATCGAAAAAATATATAATACCCAGAAAGATGTAAGTGGGGACCTTAAATATGCATGACAGAGCATGGTTTGACATTTCAGGGACCAGAGATGGTTTTGGCGAAATCCGGAGTGAGAACAGGAGAGAAGTGCTCAGAAGGAGGCTTGGGTGGGTCTCACTTTCTCATTCCCATTCCCTTATCAGCTGAAAATGCTGATATGGGGAATGCACTGGAAGAGACACCTAGTTCTTGGATCTTAATGCAGAAATTCCAGCAAATCCAATGAAGAACAAATCTTAGAACTCAGATAAAGAGGGTGGGAAAATGAAAGAGGTCAGGGAAGTGAAGGAGTGAGGTATTTATTATCATAATGTAGACTGAGACGTCAGTAACTTCCACACTGTACGACCAGTATTACGCATACATCTTATGAAATAGGTACCATTTCTTTTTTTCATTCTTTCATTTTTTTTTTTTTTAAGATCATGTAATGGGACAATTACTGAACTTTGAGTCAGTGAGCTGGAATTTGGCTTCTCGAGTCATTAAATAAAAGACCTTATGGAAGGTAACAGTTTAGTGGAGGCTAAGTCTCATGTTTAAAATGATGCCTTGCCGACCTTACAACCTCTGAGAGCAGGTGAAACGGTAAACTCTTCTCCAAGTTAAGTTGTTACGGGTACTTCCCTCCTTCTTCCCTATCTTCTTCTTTTATATTTTTTTAAGATTTTATTTATTTATTTGAGAAAGAGAGAGAGAAAACGAGTTGAGGGGGGCAGAGGGAGAAGCAGACTCTCCGCTGAGCAGGGAGCTCAAAATGGGGCTCGATCCCAGGACCCTGAGACCATGACCTGAGTCAAAGGCAGACGCTTAACTGACTGAGCCCCCCGGGTGCCCCTCCTCCTTCCCTATCCTCTCCCTCTTCCTCCAACTCTGACTCCCCATTATCATTCTTCTTCATCATTACTTGGAGTAAATGTATAGGCTGGAAATCACATTTCAGCACCTGGTTCCTGCAGGAAGAGAACCACCAAAAGATGTTTCCCTGGGGCACCTGGGTGGCTCAGTGGTTTAAGTAAGCCTCTGCCTTCGCCTCAGGTCGTGATCTCAGGGTCCTGGGATCGAGTCCTGCATCAGGCTCTCTGCTCAGCAGGGAGCCTGCTTCCTCCTCTCTCTCTGCCTGCTTCTCTGCCTACTTGTGATCTCTCTCTCCCTCTGTCAAATAAATAAATAAAATCTTTTAAAAATTAAAAAAAAAAAAGATGTTTCCCATATGTCCCCTCACTCTGACTCTACTGATCACATCTCCACAGCTAGTGGTTAAATTCTATTCTAAGTGGATCCACTTTGGCCAATGGCATTAAGAATTTCACCATCTGAGTATAATATGGGTATTTACAGAATTCATTCGCAAAGTACAATTACCAACTCAGCTATCCGATCTCTACATATCTAGGCATAGGTCTATGCAGTTTCTCCTCATACAATACAGGAAAAGTGAAAATCCAATAAACGAACGCTTTTACTGAGAAACATAACCCAAAAAAAGCCTGTTGTCACTTTTTAACAGACTGCAAATCAATAAGTGAGGTAGGGTTTTACTCCTTGGTAACATTAGGATGTTGACTTCAGCAGTAAGCGCGGTATAGATCAGAAGTTGGGACAGAAGACTCTGCAATGACAAACAACTAAAAAGCTTCTTATTTTAGAACGGTAGACATCGGTTATCTTATCCAATGACCAGCACGGCAGCTGTACTCTGTCGTAGATGAGTGTGTCATCTCTGGCCACTGAATGCCCGTTGCTGGCCAGGGAGGGGGAAATGCAACACATCACAGTGGAAATCACCAACACACAAATGGAGAAGAGTGGAATATGATAAAAACAACTCTTCTCAGCCTCATTCGCGTTGAGGATAAATGAAAGTGTTGTTATTCATGCTGCTGTCAGACAGGATCACGTCTGAGTCACATCAGACACAATGGAATCTATCTTGATTTTTTACCTGGAAGATCCCTGAATTAGTCTATAGAACTAAAAAAAAAAAAAAAGATGGGGGGTGGGTGGGAACTTATTCTACTATTTGCAGTGTTGACCCTTGGAGCATTTGTACTGATTTTATTTAAAGTTACCTACGGAAAAATCAGAGTTAATTCCTAGGTTGACCCCTTTCTAAATTTGTTATTTTTGGCAAGTCACCTAACTTGATTGTGCCTCGATTTTTTTTTCATGTATTTAGATGGAGGTAATAATTATAATATCTACCCCATGAGGTTTTAGAAAAAGTCAGTTAAAAATATTAAAATGTCCTGAAAACTCTATTATGCTATAGAAACGTTAGTTGACAGTGATAGTTATTGGTGGCAGCATTAGCAGCAATGGTAATAATAACAAAAGGCTATACCACTGATCACATAACCCTTAATACTTCTGCAGCAAAAGACAGAAATAATCACACTTAGTGGAATAAACAAAAGACCATAATTAGCCTGCTGTCCGATCAGGTCAGATTTTGCTGCCAAATAAGTTTTGTGGCCAAATTTATAAATTAAAAAAATACAAAATAAAAACCAACAGCATCTTTTGGATTTCAGAACTGTGAATAATAGATTTTTGGATCTGAACGAATCAACTGACATATCTGAATGAAACTTTACACGGAAACAGGATTATTAAACTTTCCCCTAGCCTTTCTGCATCTTGATGCAATGGTTAACCATTTCACATTCCCCGCTGATCGGATCACCAGCTCTTCGATCAGCCCATCGCTCTCCTCTCACAACTCTCTACAACGTCTGCATTATTGGGCCACGTGCTCCAGCACGATGGGGAGACAGACACTCAAAAATACAAAGTAAAGGAGGATCCTCTTCTGACAGGTCTTTCAGCTGCCATGCAATCCACCCTCTACCCAGTAGTGAGGGATCTTTTTGAAATGATAATTGAGATTTGTCACCCTCCTGCTAAAATCTTTCAATGCCCTTCCATAAGACCACTCAATAAAAATCAAACTTTTTAATATAGTGCACAAAGCCTGTGTGACCTGATTCCTGCCTTTCTTTCTAACCTCAACTTCCTGCTCACCCGTCTCATTCCCAGTCCACAGACCCCACAGTCCAGTCTAGCTGTACAATTCGCAATTCTTTGAAAGTGATTTCTCACCTCTGCTCTTTTGTCCACACTGTGCCTTGCACGGTGACTGTTATCTCCCTAAGTTAGGTCCTGGTCGGGGACTATTACTATTACTTTCTGTATTCTCCCAAACAAAATTTCATCTGCGAAGTCTGCCCTGACCTCTTCACACTTCCTCGGAGTTCCCACTGCAACTTGGGCCTGTTGCTGTCATGCCCTTGCCACATCGCCACATGGGCCACATTGTGGCACAAGGACATCTGCCCATCTTCCCTGCCTCTTCAGGAATTCTCAGTCCGGCAACTAGCACAGACACTCGACAGAGCACATGCTCAGTAAGTATCTGCTTCATGAATAAAAGTGCTTCATAAAACTCTTCACCGAAACTAGAGGTGTTACATGTATCTCAAAAGCCACCAGCCACTACCATTCAAGTTGGAGAAAAGTTCAGATGTTATTTATTCATAAGACAAATTTGGGGTTTGTTCTCTATTGGTGGATCTTGCGAAAGAACTCTCAACAGTTCAGTACTCAGGCTGAAGGAAATTTTTCTGCTTTTGACCTTGCTTCATTAACCAAGCTAGAAACACAGAGCATTTAAACAGGTATCAATAGCAGTAGACAAAGATTAGAATTTGGCCAATGAGATCTTGCTTTATAGTTGCTTTAAAGTTTCCAGCAGATGAAGACACGGAAGGGGGACTTAGACCCATAGAATTTTCCACAAATGCATGACTTTCTCACCACCTCCAAAAGAGATTTTTTTTATTTTGATAACATTTGTTTACATGTTAATGCCTGAAAAATCCTGACAGATATCTTGCAAGCATCTCTGTGGTAAGGAGAACAATGTTCCAAGCAGAACAGTGCTAAGTGTATACAAGGATACCACTGAAAGGTTAGCCGGACCTGACCAAAACAATCTGTCTCAGGTATTCAAATACTACACAGTGAAACTACTAACTAGTACATTCCAAGTGAATCTGGGACAAACCGTTAAAGAAGATGCTTTATGTATTAAGAAACATGGAACCTGCCACTTTTGTCCTTCTCTTTTCTTCCACTTTATTTTTCTTTCTTTCTAGAAATGAGATGTTTTTCTTTCACAGTAAGGGGACCTAGCAAGCACTGGTGGGAGTCCCTATGCCTTATTCATCGTCAGTGCCTGGTACAGTGGTTGTTTCATGGGAAGCTCTAATTTTGTTTATTGAACAAAACCAGAAACTTTGACTTGGAGAACATACTTAAAGGACAACTCCTTCTGCAACTTAGCTGTAATAAATATTTTGAATTTACCTATTTCAGTGGTTGCTGGCAAAGACCAAGGCCATATTGTGACTTATTCATGATACAATACCTGGATAAAATACCAGAACTCTGGTATCCCTGATATCACTCTCTCCACAGACCTTCAGCCACAGGCTCACTCAAAGCCACAGAAGAACTACATGGCATCTCCCTTTCCTGCTCTGCCCCAAATCTCAAAGGCCCAGGTACACCCTCACATAATGTTTTGCTCAAATCAGCAAACAAGCATAAAAAACAAAAACAAACAAACAAACAAAAAAAACCCACTGGGGTAAACAGCATTTAAGGGTCTCATAATGAATTTTAGGAGATCTTTCCCTCTTTATTTTGGACCTGGGTGTTAACCATTAAGGAAGATTGGTAGCATCATGCCACATTTTAAACAGAAAAATGTAAAAATGCAGGAAAATGGAACACATTTTCAAAATTTCTGAAAAGAAGATGTAAAGTACTCATTCACACATCAAACTCAGTCTAATCATCCACCTTACTTGGAATGTTACTGCGAAACCCTCAATATTATCTACTATAACATTTCACAACGAGGGAACCCAGCCTCGAGCAGGAACTTCTGCGAGTTCACACATTCTAATATCCAAAGGGAAATACTGTCTTCCTCTTCTTCTCACCAGAGCTTTGTCAGTGATGACACCTCCGCTTGGAATGGGAAAAGAATACTTTCCACCTTCCATGGACAATCCTTCAAAGATGGAAGCAGGAATAAACATTTTAGTGGGCCCCAGAACACTTGCTTGGGGTGGCGATGTCAGGCAGAGCAAGAAGTGAAACGGTACAGAGCATCCCCTGCTCTTGGGAAGCCTTATAAGGTACTGTTGAAAAATCTACAGATAAGCATCTTAAATCATGGTAAATTACACACTGCATGCTGGTGACTCGGTCATGGAAAATTATGAAGCTACGTGATGTCTCATTTGTTGTGCTGAAAACAAATGTAAATAAATTACTGGGAGAATCTCATTTACATTTAGAAATTCATCCTGATGCATGACATGACTACTGATTTTTTTTAAAGATACTTTGAGAAGAAATGCCACTCATTAAACCCACATCATGAGGATCATAGTATGAGTTTTATTTGGTGCAAGCTTTTCAAAGCGAGGAAAAACCGCCTTTCTGTAACAGTAGGAACCCCGACACCCTCCCCAAACCCTGCACCACAGCCTGTCGCCCCCTCCTCCTACACACACACACACACACACACACACACAGGGGAGGACAAGCAGCATTAAGCTTATGGTTTTCCACTGCTTCTAATGCCTCATCTGCTGCCACTCAGAGAGAACACTCTTGACCCACTGTCAGTGGGACTAGTTGGCTGCCCAGGAACGGGGATGGCTTTCAGTGAGCCATTCATACTCTCTCACCCCATTCTGCCCATGACCTAAGGCAGCTGGCAGGGGTTAATCGGACAGAATGGAGTTAACTGGCTCCTGCAGGGGTCAAACCCATGACCGATCTCATTAACACTCTGCCTTGACCAACCGAGCTGCAAAGCCATGGACTCGTCGAATAGGAATTGGTCATCAAGGACCACAGACGCCCTGCACTAGGATGCGGCTGACCTGAAAAGGCAGATATAAAATACAGGAGACTGATGGGATTTGAGCAAAAACCTTGAAGGGCTTCAGGTCTAGGGTGGCTGTTAGGCTTGCTGCCATACTTAATTTATCCCATCCACCTCTCCATGACTCCATTCAAATAACCCAGGGCAAACACAAGGTCTTACGAAACAGGGACAGAGTTACAGCACATCGGATGTAACGAGAGCATATTGGGCAAGCACGGAACAAAAAGTTTGAGAACTGTGACATACAGCCGAGAAAGCTGCAGCTACAAAAGATGAGACTGTTGTTCCTCGTTGTTACCGAACTATGCTTTCCTCCTTCCCCATCCGACGCAGCAACACGTCCTAACGCCTGCCTTCTAAGTGAGGACCCAAAATTCCACCTGCTTCACCCTGCAGCTGTGACCGTGGACTCACTTTCCAGCCACGAAATTTCTTCCCATCGTTTTCCTCTTCCCTATTGTAAACAGATATCTCAAAAGTTGTTGAGTTTTGCTTTCCACCCCACAAGGGTGAAATACAACCATTTCCTAAATAGGGATATTATGGTGTGCTCGGCTTCGGCCACAGCAGAATATTTACATAAGCCTGAAGAGGTCTGAGAGTTTATTGGTTAAGGGAAAAATAAGCAGGCCATGAAATAATTATTTTTCATTGTGCCCTGCCAAAGCCATTCAGCCAAAGGCTAAATTGAGCTGCTATTGTGATTATTTGAACTGTGGAGCCAAAAAGTCTTTGCTGCAAAGCATCCCAGCTGTCCTAAATTTTGTTCTGATGGCTAGTTTTCATTCTGGCTCAGTCCCTGCCCAAAAAAATGGTCCCCAAAATAGGCGGGTGGAAGGGTTGCTTTATCCAGACCCACATCAATTACAGATTTAGGGCCATTCAGAGAACTTGATTATTAACAAATCACTTCCTGAAACTGTTATGACAGGGTCCCCATATGCAAACGGCAGACCGCTCATATGCACACAGCGAGGCGGGGAAATTAAAACTAAGACGTCCCAAATTTACGGATGGTCATTTCTTTTAATGCTCATTGTACTTTATAGCAAATGAGTTCTTCCCAATGGTCCTCTCGGCCGGGAGGCTGCAGCGACAGCATTACGGGGCCGGCTTAATGGGGGCATCGACCCCATGCTTGCCTGGCATCTTGACAGGTATGTCTAGTGACCGTAGGATTTCACAACCGAGTCAAATGGCCCTTTCAGGGCTATAGGAAGCCATGCAAGCTGTGTGCGCTCAGCGTGGCACCCCGAGCATCTGGAGTGGTACTCACCCACCGCAGGCGCTCTGCACAGACACCGAAGGAGAGGAGGCAGGCCGGCTGACAGCCCAGTGGGACTGAGGCATTCGTCACACCTTCTCTATAAAGATTTCTTCTGTGGGTTACAACTGACACATTTCTGAAAACCAACCCAGAGTGGAGGCACAGAAAATTGCCCAACCAGCTATCTTTTAGCTCATGGTTACATCCTTCTACTTAGGACAAGGTCCCTTCATCATGGAGAAAAGAAGCAAAGCAATGCAGTTGGCCCTTGATCAAGGTGAGGGTCAGAGGCACCGACCTCCCCGCCTGATCCCACACAGCCAGAGATCCATGCGTAATTTGAACTCACCCAAAACTTTACGAATAGCCTACTGCTGCCCAGAAGCCTTACAGACAACACAGTGGACTTATGCGTAGTTTGCGTGTTACATTATGTGCTGTGTTCTTAATAAAGTAAGCAAAAAGAAAACGTTAGTAAGAAAATGATGAGGAAGAAAGATTACATTTATAAGGACTTTACGTGTTTATTGCATGAAATCCACGCGGGAAGTGGACGCACACCGTTTGAACCCATGTTGTTCGAGGGTCAATGGTGTTTTACTCCGAGGCATTGTTCTATCAAAATGGATGCTAGGCTTGAACAAAACCCAGTGCGCTTCTAAAAGATCTCAAGTTGTCCTGCATTTTATGTCTCGGTTTATGTTGAGAAATAAACTCAGCTGGATTTGTGTATCAATTCGCCGTCGAGGGATGAAGCCACTGTGGAGGGTATAGGAAGGAAGGTGTGCGGCAGAGCTCCGGATCCCCAGGGTGTCCAAGGGGCATCCTAGGGTCTCCACATACTCCTCCTCTGGATACGACAAGTTCCACTGTCCTCAGCCTGGGGAAACTGAAATCATCAGTCAGAGGGAGGGTGAGTTTTTACTGTTTCTTGGAACTACTTGGAAAGAAGGCAAAATCTTTAAGAGCTAAATCTATGTAACACCAATTAAAATTTCCAAAGTCATCTTCCACCCATATTCAAATGACTCTGGAAATCCCCTTCTTGGAGACATTTTCCTGGAACGCTTACAGGATTGGGGACTTCCTTGACATGCTTCTGTTGTAATAGGATCCACTCCCCTTCCCACTCCACGGGGCCTGGACTAAAAGCTGGGGGTGGGCGAGGGCAAGCCTCACCCCCCAGACAACTGAGAACCTGTAACTGGTAAAGACAATCTGTGCCACACATCAGCCCTCCCGGACTGCCCGTCAGGACTAATGGGCGGTTTCAGATTAGTCTGTGCAAAGTCACCACAAGTGATGAGGGATGAGTGGACAGACCAGCTTTTAAATAAGATGGCAACTAGAAGACAGGGTTGTGACATGGCAAGAAATCCAAGAGATATCATAAACCTCGAAGTTGTACTTGGAAAACAAAATGGTTTTGCAATGAATGGTGGAGACATAATGGGAAATGGTTTCCAAGGAAAGTTTAGAGCTGTATGTACTTCAGGCGAAAATAGGTGGGTTGTTTTGTCACGGCTGCTTCCAATGACATTACAGAGCTTAGAGCCCAGGGGGAGCGCTCACTCCACCCCCCACCCACGGCACCCACTCCAATTTCCAGGAACAAGGGATGAAGACACTGAGGTACGGGCAGCATTCAATCATTTCCCATCAAACACAATTTTTTTTTCTTGATTTTTAATCTCTATCTTTCTCTGCCCCATTTTTCCCTTTTTTCTGTTTCTACGCATCCGCTTCAATCTTTATCTTTTCACTGACTGTGCGCCTTAGGTCTTCCTTCCCAGCAGCTATAAGAATAATAACAATAACACCAAGATTTATGCAGCACTTATGAAGCTAAGAACTTTTCTGAATGTTTTATTATTCACCACCTCATCTGTTCACAGAAGCCCTAGGGGGTAGGCACTGTTAACTATCCCATTTTACTATAGAGGAGCAAACTGAGGCAGGTCACTTGGCTCAGGACTACTCAAATGATCAGCAAGAGAACTATTTTTTTATTATTTTTCAAAGATTTTATTTATTTATTTCAGTGAGAGATAAGAGTGTAGGCAGAGGGACAGAGGAAGAAGTGTAGAGAGAGAGTCCCAAGCAGCCTCTGCGCTGAGCATAGAACCTGACGCAGGGCTCAATCGCACGACCCTGAGATCAGACCTGAGATCAAGAGCCAGACGCTTAACCGACTACGCCACTCAGGTGCCCCAGCAAGAGACCTACTGTAAAGCAGGCAGGCTGTGTCCAAGGAGATGGCTTTTAACCATTACACACAGTGCCTCAACTACTAAATGTTACTGTTACTGGGTTACTGGGCCAGCCACTGTGCTCAGTACTTTATGGACTCTCTCTCGGTTACTCCTCACAACCACTATGGGGGTATTAAGCAACATCCTTCCCATTTTACATAGGTGGAAACTGAGGCCCAAAGGGTTTCAGCAACACACCCAAGGTCATACCTCTAGCAAGAATGGCACCTGGTTTTAAATTAGGTCACCTGACTGTGAACTCTGAGCTTTTAAGTACCTCCCCACTTCCCTCAACACTCTGCCAAGGACCCTTAGGTTAGAAGGCCTGGGCGACCGGGATAACTGAGAAGGCAAAGAGCCCTACCTGGCTGGTCTTGAAGTCTATAGTGTCATCTGGCTCAAAAAAGTCTTTAGGAAATTAGGGAATAGGGGAAAAGCATCCACAGGATGCTTTTGTTTTGTGAAAACAGGGCAAGAACTATTTAGCATGTGTCTCTGCAGGGTGATTTTTACGAATTTTGGTCATTAAAAATAAAAGCTCAATAGGGTGACGTCTGTATCACATCATTGTGGCCAAAAATAAATCTCTTCTTAAAAATCCTAAGTAACATCAGTCTAGGCCTTTGGGTTCTAACTTCTGGGGTAAATCAATATGTACTGTGGAAAAAGTATATGCGCAAGAAAATTAACTCACCTATTTGTGGTCGAGGACAGTGGGGAAAGCCAAAAATGTCCACAGATAATTGAAAACTCCATTTTAATCATTTTCAAATGTTAATATTTTTCCACTACCCAGTAAGGCTGTTGTTCATCAGTAAAAGAGTGAGATCTATAAGCCTGACCTCTTCTACTTGCCCATGGTCTATGCAGGAGGACCCAAATCGGTTCATATTTACATTATATAGAAAACAAGGATCAGGACATTTGATGGTAATAGAAAAATAGAACTCAAGTGTCCTGAAAAATATTGGATGAATGTTAATTATACTAATAAATCTTTTATTATTTTTTATTTTATTATTTTTATCTTCGATTCTGGAAAACAGCTAGTATAAGGTTACATGGCTACGACAGTCACGGTAGGTTACTTTCCCTCCGATTTTCTATTCTCCCTTTTACATATTATTCCTATCAAGAATAACAAGTGGCTGAAAAAGAGAAAAGAGAGAGCCAAAAAAGAAAATCCTTGTAAAACGATAAAAAGCTAAGCCCAAGACCCCCAGCAGAGAACAACCTTTGCCCTATCACTCCCCACTGAGGTCAGCCATGCTTGGTGACTCAACACCTTGCCTCTCATTTCCTGACCTCTCCTCTGGCCTGCTAAGCCCCACGGAACTTTGGGCAACTCGTGATTTAATCCCTACCTGAGTTGGAGGCATCAACAGAGCTCTGTCTGACCTGTGGCCTGTGAGACCGCCACCACTGTACCTGCTGACCAGATCCCCTCCTGGGTCCAGCCCATCGGCCCAACAGAGCCACAGAACATCCTTCCCTTTCAGGCAAAGAAAGAGAAGAAAAGCTCTATTTCAATTAAAGGCAGCAGAAAATCAGAACCAAGTTGGTCCCACTTATTGGAAGATCCTGCAAATGGCTAGAGTTTTAAAGACATGCCTGCCTTAATTAAAGAGTTTTGCAAAGGTACACTCGCTCAAGACCATGCCCTCCTTGACGAAGAGTTATGGATTCAGAGAAGGCCAGGGCTCCAGCAAAAGGATGATTCAACAGAACCTCTACCCTGAGTTCGGCTGACTTTTGTAATGTTTTACGTGGGATCACACTTGTTGCCATCCACCTGGGGGTGTCCGACTCGGAGGGCTATTAATATGTAGCCTTTTCTAGCAAATCTGCCTAAGGGATTAGTAACCCCCCCAAAAGTTCAGTTGAATATTAACCACATTAACTTCGCCTGCAAAGTACAGCTACACACAAACAGCCTAGGGTGCCTTATGGATTACTTGCTTAACCAAAAACATTCCACGCAGAGCCCCACGGCTGAGAATTTGCATTCCATCAAAGGGGATGCCCTCCCTGCCAGCCTTGGCCGAGGCCCAGAAGAAAGGACCCAGCCCAGGGTACTGGTTTCGCTCAACTGCCAGAATTTCTCTGACCCAGCTGACCCCTTTCTTTGCTAGGTATTAGTGCAGACCACCTCCCCCAAAATTGTTTGAAAAGATGTACCTCACAAGGCAAGACGTTGAAATGCTATCTGGAAATTTTAAATATATATACATCTATTCCCCACTCTAAAGGCCATGCCGTCCATCCCCTTCCCAAAACGTACTGTCCCCAGGAACGACTTCCTACCAACTCTACTGATTCTGGAAAAAAAATCACAGAGAACAATCTTGTTACTGTCTCCAGCACCCAAAAAAAGAATGAATAAAGCTTGAATGCCTATGATAAAAAGAAGAAACGGTCACCAATCTTCTCCCCCGTTGACAGGCACCAGTGCCCAGAAGATCGGCTGAATTATACCCCTCTCTCCTTACACCCTAATTCTCTGTCTTAGGCCTTCTTCAACCCTGACGTGCCACTCTCGCAGAAGGGATTTGGTGCAATTAGAAATCAAGTTACGTCTTAGGGCCTGGGACCTTTATTTTTTCATAATACTGTACACTTCATTGCCCTTGCCAGTTAGCAATCCAATTATGTTGTCTAGAAAGGGAGACACACAATAGATTTTAGTATTTAAACAGGAACTGAAACTGCAAGCCAAGAGCCACACACCACACTAGTAAACTGGAATTAAAGTAGCGTGCGAAAAGAAAAAAATGTTCACTCCTGGCCCACCAGGCGAAAAACAGCGACCCACGGATCGGAAAGGGGTCAGAGCACGCGAGGCAAATCCCAGGCTCTGATGCAGGAGGGGATTATGTGAAAACCCCTCCAACAAAAATATGACAGAATAAAGCAGACAAATAACAATACAGTACAACACTTGCCCTCTTAAGGGTTAAACACACGAAAGATGCCTTCTCCGACAGGAGGGTCATGTGCATAATTATTGCATCAGTTTAGGCTTTCTCTAATCTTCATGCCTATCAAGGCTTCCTAGACCAATGCCTTATTATTAGAATTAGGGAAAAGGAATCACAACAATCAGGGGTGCCTGGCTGGCCCTATCCGTGGAGCGTGTGATTCTGGATCTTGACGTTGTGAGTTCAAGCGCCAGGATATAGAGATGATTTAAAAATAAAATAAAATCTTAAAAAAAAAAAGAATAACAACAATCAACTGATATTTCTCCCAGTTTTCTAGAAATTTTAACAAGAGTCACAAAATCCAAGTGATAAGCAGATTTGGTTTTGCACTTCTCTCTGAATCCCATTCCTAGAATTTCAATACAACCCCCGTCACCCATCCCCTCCATCAGGCCTCTACCTTTACTTAGTATAATCTCTAAAAGGAATCAGACATTACAGAAGAGTGTCTTATTTCAGCTTTATGGAAGGAAAAATAACCCAGTTTCTATCACCATAACCGCTCCAGGAAAAGATCTGGAAAGACTGGAAACATCCATGAAGGAAACAACCAGAAGAGATATTGCCAAAAGACCCTTCTGCTAGGAAACTATGCAGAAAACAGTCTAAGAGAACCCACATCAGACATAGAAATTTTACCCATACTTGCAGAAAGCCGTGGCTGGCAGACACAGCCCAACACTCCTTTCGAGGACAGACTTACCAAGATTTGATGTCAAGTTCAGAAGAGGCCTGCGCTTTGCCTGTTTAGAAGAATTCGTAAAACTGTAGAGCCCCTCATGAAAATAATTCCTCCCAGGAGGAGGGGGAGAGAGACTTCTGAGTTTAATTTTGTGTTGTTAGGAACTGCAAATTTAGGAGTCAGCCCCCAGTATTTCCCTCCAAATACATAAGCAGTTTTTCCTGGCGATATAAAAGTAGGAAAGAATATTTTTCAATTTCTGGAAATAAGCACAAAATAGCAAAATAATAATGATAATGATGATAATAATAATAATAATAATAAAATATAAGAAAGAAACCTGCATGCAGTTACTGGGTTTTTGCACAGGCCGTATACCTAATTACATGTATCTATGGGCACCAGTTCTTGAGTAGAATTTGTTGAAGACTCTGATTAGCCTCTCTCCGGCCTTCTGCTTGAATTGCAAGAGACTCTTCAAAAATTTTTCTAGGCCTTGCCTTAAAAAAAAAATATATATATATATATATATATATATATATATATATATATATATATATATGAAGTGCTGGCACCCTCTGCCCCCACTTTCTGAAAGGCAAGGGCTGCACCTAAAGCCACTTTAACCGTGCCTGTACTACAACACTGGGACCTTCAGAAAAAGATTTGCCTTCTATTTCCTCTTTATTTCAAAAGTAATTGCCCATCACTAGAACTCAGAGTTTAAAACGAGTTCTCTGAAAAACTCAAAAAAAAAAAAAAAAGAAGAAGAAGAAGAAGAAGAAGAAATTAATTCTAACCCTTACCTTTGGCACCTTATAAGACTTTTGGCCATGACTTACCTGTATAAATAGAAAGAACTAATTTACAACAGAAATGCCCATGGGCGACCGTGTACTAGCTAATGAAGTGTTCAGCTTTTGCATGATTAACCAGCTGGTGGGGGTAGTGTAAAAAGCAGAGGGCATAAAATAATAAGAAAAATGGATTAGCAGCCCTCTTTTAAAGTAGTCCATGAAAAATTCCTTTTTTTAGCCTGGCTAGCTCAGAAACTGACTGTAAGGGATGATAAACTTGAATGAGTCACCAGGAAACTGAGCAGGTCCCATGGCAGCTGTTTGTGTCTTCAAAATTCACTCCACGGGTAGGGTCAGGGAAGAGAAGAAAAGACATCAAACCGCTTCCAGACCGACCAGCTTACACAACAGGCCCTGCCACTTGTCATTAAGTTAATTTTCTAATATATTGCGAAACACATTACATAAAGTTGAAAACTATGACTGGGCTTTCTGTCCATTCAATTTTCTCTCTGGAGCACTCTGCTAGACCACACTTGGCTTTAACTACCGCCAGACCAATTCATTAAGAAAAAAGGGTATAGTCTTGAGCCAGAATATTTATACACTTGACTCAGAAACAATCTATTCTAAGGGACATTTCCCCAAGCTAAATGCACTACAGGGTTTTCCTATTCATAAAATTCTTTAGCTGGTCTGTAACTCCCTTAAGTGGAGAGAAAAGGAGTCAGGTCCAAAAAAGAAAAATGCACACTGACCAAAAAGAAAGAAAATGCCCGAAGAAAGGCAGGGGTTTGGGCTACTTAAAAAGCAACGAAACTTCTCTTTCTTCCATTTACTCTGATTACACAACCAATATTTACTCAGCTTACTCCTTCCTTTAGCACGAGGGGCAAGCATTTCTCAGGCAAAGAAAAGAGAACCACCAGTACTCAGTATCCTTTCCATCACAGCAGATGCCAGCCCCCAGATCCTCCCCTTTATCTAGGAGGCTGCCTGGGCTCAAGAGGCAATCAGATGGTCCAGAGGCAGGACCCCACAAAGATACAAACACGCACAAGCATGCGCCCACGTATTCTCATCTGCCTGCCCGTTCAGGAGATCAAAACACAGGTCTTCCCTTCCCTTTACTTCCTCTATGGCCATGGACACCACCCTTTTTCCCAGCCAGACCTCTCACATGTTTGCCACAGATCATAAATGGCACCTAACACTGGGCTCTGCATAGGTAAACAGATCACCGTGACCGGAATATCAACCATTTTCCTGATGACTGCCAGGCACAGGGTCATTAATGGCAACTTTAGAGAACTGAGAGACCTTGCAGTGGGGGGTGGGGGTGGGGAGGCCCCTGGTAGGTCCAGAACCCCGAGTCCTGGTATCAGATCTGCGGCTAAACTAGCTGTGTGATCTTGGGCCAACTACTTAGCCTTTCTGAGCCTCGGCTCCCTCATTTACAAAATAAAGTGTGTAACTAGATGATCTCTAAGCCATCTTCTGGTTCTAAGATCTTCTTTTTTTGTTTTGTTTGTTCTTTTTTTTTTTTTTTTTTAAAGAAATGCTTTTTTTTTTTTTTAAAGGATTTTATTTATTTGGCAGAGAGAGGTCACAAGTAGGCGGAGAGGCAGGCAGAGAGAGAGGGGGAAGCAGGCTCCCTGCCGAGCAGAGAGCCCGATGCGGGGCTCGATCCCAGGACCCCGAGATCATGACCTGAGCCGAAGGCAGAGGCTTTAACCCACTGAGCCACCCAGGCGCCCCTTGTTTGTTCTTTTGTTTTGTTTTGTTTTGTTTTGTGTCTGTGTTCATTGAAGTGGTAAAGGACTAAAGGAGAAGGGCTGAAGATCTGTCACATTATACGTTATGAAGATGCCCCAGCGTTGTGCCATCCAATATGGTGGCCACCGGCCATATATATGCAGCCATTACATACTCGAAATGGGGCTAGTCTGAATTTCCAGGATTTAGGATCCAAAAATGCAAAATATCTCACTAATAATTTTTATACCAGTTCCATGTTAAAATGGTAATATTTAAGACATACTGGGTAAAATCAAATGCATTATTAAAACTCAATTTACCTTAACTCTTTATTTTTTTAACATTGCTACTAGAAAATTTAAAATAAAAAAAAAATCACTTGCATTATATTTCTGTTGGACAGCAATGCTCTACGGGGGAGTTTGGCTTAGAGGCCAAATCTGGCCCACAGCCTATTTTTATATACCCTGAAAGCTAAAAAGAGTTTTTCATTTTCAAAGAGTTGTTTTTTTAAAAAGGGAGAGACCATGTAATAGAGACTATGTGTGGCCAGCAAAGGCTAAAATATTTACTAACTTGCCCTTTACAGAGAAAGTCTGCCGACCTTCCCTCACTGCTGTCCTCACAATACTCTGGTCTTGGATGCGGTGCCAGAAAAATTATACTTGGACAGAATTCCCCCACTAATCTCCATATTTCCACCATGTCCTAAATGTGGTGGAGAAACTATGAGGAAAATTCTAGAAGATGGAAAGGATAGTCCAGACTCACCAGTTTCCCTCTTAAGATAGCTGAGCATGAAGAAACTTAGCTTCCAAGGAAAAATGTGACAACTTTAACCTAATAGTGTAGCTTTTTTTTTTTTTTTTCCCTGCCAAATTCGGTGTGACCAAGCATCCCTGTTTGCCCAGGACTAAGAGGTGTCCTGGAGTTCGAAACATTCCCCCATGCTAACGTGCAAAAAATCAGGACCATCCTGGGCAAACCAGGAAAAGTCAGTCACTTTAAATTTTACCAATGAAAACTATGCTATCATGTTACATTAAAAAAAATGCAATGCCTACCCCATGTTTTTCTAGAGACATACCTTCTTTAACAAAGTTGTACCTTGAATTTTTGTCTCTGCTACTTTCATTGTCTTTTAATTACGGAAAATTAAATTTTCAGTAAGCCCTCCATTGCCCATTCAGTTCTTTAATTTTATGATCTTGAATTAAATCTCTTATCCTCACGAGACCACGTTTTCCTCTATAAAATATCTTGAGTGGATGGTGAATTTTTTTCCGGTGACCTCTGTTGGAAGATAAAACAGCAGACTTCGAGAACCTTGAGGGAAATGAGGATTCCCAATTCAGGATTCCTGTTCAATTCAGGACCACTGGACAACCACTGTCAATAGGATGGAATTTTTTAAGTATTTTAAACTATTCAACACTATAATTGCTTGAGCTGGAGATAAATTAGAACCCAACAAGGTTCGATTTCCAAAGAAAAGGGTACAGAAATGGTACTTCAAACCCAGAAAAGTTCTCTTTCCCATATACGTGACCACAAATGGTGATATTTTATTATTACTTATTTCACTATTTGGGGGTGATTGTTTTCACAATCATGGATGAAAGGGTAGTACATATCACTTTCACAAACAAATGAAACTTCAGGATGGAATCCCATTCCCCCCAATGGCCTGGAAATGCTCTCATTGTTTAGGAGAAGATGGTGTCATTCATTGCATATTAAACATACACTGTCTCTGTTTCATTGGGGATGCTCTATTGTGCAATAATTGGTCCCCATTGTTACATGCACAATTTGGCTGCTCAGATATAAAAGTAAAACCTCTTAAATAGCTATCTTCACTGATAGCCTTAGGCACAGACGGTCCCCCGTGGCCAGGAGCCCGCAGCAACCCATGACTAAGGCTTATGGCAGGGAGGGGTAGATGTAAAGGGGGTGCACCTGTAATCTTTGATTTATATTAGAAAAAGCACCCCCTGAAACCTCATTAGCAATACTGAGTGCTGCCTGGTAGGGGAGGTGCCGGGAGCAGCCCACGCACCCAGGACGGGAGGAGGATGGGGGCAGGAGAAGTGTTCCTGCCGGATCCTAGCCATTCCCCCCAAAGGAGCACCTGTCCTCCTCTCCGCAGCGGCTCCCCCAATGCCCCATGTGACACCCGTGCTCCATCCAGCCCCCTTTCCAAACCCGTGATCCCAGGGGCCGTTTCCCCACAGAGCTACGGGTGTCCTCCCAGCCCTTCGAGCCGAGACAGTCTCTGAATATTGAGGACCCTCCCGTCTCTCCCATTTTACTAAAATCCTCCCTTTTCAACTCTGAAATCCTTTTATGTCAAAGTCTGACTTTGAAATTTTTTTTTATTGTTTCCATACACATCTTTTTGAAATGTCTTTGTTCCCCTTGGTCTGTCTCAAACCGTGCCACTCCTGACTCTGAAGTCCTGATCGGCCCGAGGGGACTTTTCTCCGCAATTCGGCTTAGTCCTGTGAACCACTGGGGGGGCCTGGCACCTGCAGGAAGCATCACGCCGGCCGCAGAGCAATTAAACACATTGTCCCACCGTCCGGGTGCTGACATCTGAACCGCTGGGACAATCGCGGCTTCCCCCGAGACAAAAGCCAACTTGCTCCCACAAAACCTTCTAACGCAGGTGGACAAGGGTGGGTGGCAGCCCAAGGCACGCGAGCAAGGGCAGTCAGCCCTTTCCTCGTCTCGGGTGGCGTTTGGGGCTCTATGCAGAGCAGCGGGCTCACCGTGAGCTTCCTGGGACTCAACAACTGGGAGGAGCTGTTGGCCAGCAATCCAGAATGAACAGCCCACCGTAGACAAGAGCGTAAAGAATGAGGATTCCCTGCGCTGTATGGAAAAAACGGGAAGTAATGTCTTCTATCTACACATTACTTTGTTGTTGTTGTTGTTGTTGTTTTACTTTGGTTTTTTTAAAAATTCTTTTATTTAAATTCAATTTGTTAACATATACTGTATTGTTAGTTTCAGGGGTAGAATTCAGTGATTCATCAGTTGCTAAGGCATGCGATGCTCATTACATCACGTGACCTCCTTAATGCCCATCGCCCCACCTGCCTCCCGTCCAGCAACCCTGCTTGTTTCCTACACTTAAGCATCTCTTACGGTTTGCCTCCCTCTCTATTTTCATCTAAGTTTATTTTTCTTTCCCTTCTCCTGTGTTAAATTACTTTGTTTTTTAAACACATTGAAAGTATCTGAGAAGGTTTTCTAATTCAACACCAGAGTCTCCTTGTGAAAGGGAGGACCATACAGAGCAGGTTAATCCTGAGTTCAAATCCCTGGGGTGCAATTTTGGCCAGCTCACTGACCATGCCTGGGTCTCAAACTCGCCACTCTTCAAGTGGGACTAGTCATATCTACCTCATTAGGATTGCCTGGACAATTAAACGGGCGATACGTAAAAAGCGTTTCATGTACCTGAAACAAAGACGATGTTGTATGTCAATTGTAACTCAATTTTTAAAACGGTATTTAGACAAATGCTAACACACTTCTGAAATAATGAATGGCTACTGTTGTTACGACCAGTCTGGGTACGTGGATAAGGGCAGCTGTGGAATGGGGCCAGGCTTACTCAGTGCCCATCCAGAAGCAGGCCTGCCAATGGTCTTCAGACAGTTTTCTCCACAAGGCCAGACCCCTTGATGATCTCCGGTCACAGAACCGAGATATACAGAGAAGGACACTCGCTAGGGCCTGCCATATTTAATAGGATGTTCAGGTTTAACACAAAAGTTAAAAACTTGACTGAAGTTAAAACTCAGGTGACTGCGTGAAAAAAATGGGAGCTGGAGGCAGAGCTATTCCTAAGAAAGACTAAAGTACTTCTCAGAATTTAAAGGAGACCAGAAAGTCTCCCTAGAAGGCGCCGTCACACTGGAGCCTCTGCCCAAAGGCCACACCCCATGATTAACAGCATCTGACACGAAGTCAACCAGTCAGCATCACAGGATTTCCTCTTCCACGGCCACCCTGTTCTTTGTCAGCTCTCTACAAGGGATGCTAGATCTGTGAGCTAAGTTGAATCCCAGCTGGAAAACACAGACCACTAGAGAAGACTCCTCCTTCAAGGTCAAAGAAATCACTCCCAGGCTGCCTGGCTCCGGCCAAGGCTCAGCATGTTGGGTAGAACCGGGCAAGGCATTGACAAACACCTCCAGGCACCTGACTCCCCTCCCAGTGACAAAGAGTTCCCTCTCCCTTTTACATCTGGTCTCCTGAGACATGGCCAACACCCAGATGGGGGAGATATTTAACAAGCCCCCTTCACCTTTTTTAAGAGTGTTTTCAGGACTCCACACGTTTTGTTTTGTTTTGCTTCTGATTTAACTAAATCTAGTATGAGTTCTCTTTCAAAGCCTTTACACACACGAGCTTTACCTTATCAATTTCACAAACTTTTAATGTGTTCTCACACGGCATCTTGGTACGTTCCGTTCCTGCACCATGAGCATAAGCTCCTACAATCCGAAGACTATCTCTTTATTTTTCTTTTTACTTTTTAGCCCTGTCTCAGTGCCTCCCGAATAGGAATATTCTCTAACCAGTGATCGACATGACTGTACCAGCTCTCTCTGAATCTCTGTAGCCTGGGCTCAATGGGAACTTAGATAAACTACAGATAAACCACACACACACACAAACACACACACACACACACACACACTCACAAAACACAACACTCACAGGAGAGGAGTGGAGAGAGAGAGAGAGGATGACAAGAGCTACTGGTTTAATTTTAATATGTAGTAACATCTCCCACAACACATATATTTAGCTTCCCATTCTTGGCCTCTATTTCATAAGAACTATGACACTATTTTCCTTTAAAATTTCAGACTAGTGCTCTCAAAGTGAGTTATATAAGTAGCCACTGAACTGGACTGGTCATCGAAGAAGAAAGTCCCTGAACTGGTGGCTTCAAATTCTGTCTCTTCAGCAGCTTGGCTGAGAAAGTTCTGAAATCACCACCTTGTCTGCTGTCTACGGTCTGATGAAGAAGAAAACTGAGAGGACACGGTGTTATCTCGACACTCCCTTTTTCTTCCTTTCCACATTCACCTGCCTTCCAACTGGAATTTTCTCATTCTTTTCAAATTATTCATCTTCCTACTGTGGGATTTAATAAGTGGAGCTGTTGCTTTAGTTAAACTTTCATGGCAATGAGTTAGCAATCAAAAACTTTTTTTTTTTTTTTTTTTGGTCAACTGATGAAAGTCTTAGTTTTGAAATATTTCAGGATTTTTCCATCAACAATTAAGTTTTTTCCTCTCCTATGAAATATGTTCACAAGAATAGTAAACCTTTTACCTAAAAAACAAAAACAAAAACAAAAAAAACCTGAGATGGGGCACCTGGGTGGCTCAGTCATTGGGTGTCTGCCTGCAGCTCAGGTCATGATCACAGGGTCCTGGGATCGAGCCCTGAATCAGGCTCCCTGCTCAGCAGGGAGGCTGCTTCTGCCTCCCCAGCTCCCTCTCTCACTCTCTCTCTCTATCAAATAAATAAATAAAATCTTTTTAAAGAGTCCAGAGATGGTTTGTTTTGATGATGAGAAAACTGTTAATTAGGGAGCTCAAGGTTTTTGTCTAAGGGAATACACTATGAGCATATGTTTGGCTTGGGATTCAAACTAACCTAATTTGACTCTAGAATCTACTCCCTATATCTGTGTGAGGTACACAGTGGTGCCCAATAGATGCTGTTGTCCATATTCCACTCAACTCAATGGGAGGCTCAGAAATTTGCTAGGCTTAAAGGAAAGACATACCAGATCAAGTACTTCAATACTAAGCTCTATTTGTAGCTTCTGGCAATACACCCCACTGCCCTAGAGTATATTCAGATCCTTTCTTCTACACCGCACATCCTCTATAGCTAGGATAATCTCCTGTATTCGTTCATGCCCTCCCCCTCAATCCTGACTTAAAAAACTCTGCAGAGAGTAGATGCTCAGTAAAAGCAGGAAAATGTTCTCATTTTTTAATAAAAAAGTGAAATCCCAAAGACCCAGGGATCTCTAGCTAAGAGGCCCCACAGTCAGAAATACTGAAAAAAGATCATAGCTGACACCACAGTTGGTGAAAGTACCAACCTACAGGCTGTGCCAACAGTCTTTTTCCCTCACTGAATCCCTCCATCATTCTTCTGATACAAGGCAGCAAATGCATTAAATCCTTTAAACATCCATTGCAAGTTTGTACATAAAGTAGTACATTTTTAAGAGTTGAAAGAATGTCTACATACGTAATCACACACATACACACACCCATCGGTATAGAACATGGTCCATGGCTGGAAAAGGATGAGGCTCGGTAGGG
Organism: Martes martes; assembly: GCF_963455335.1. NCBI lineage: Eukaryota > Metazoa > Chordata > Mammalia > Carnivora > Mustelidae > Martes > Martes martes. Next base: position 14,363,350 of record NC_137903.1, on the reverse strand, counting down.
ACTTAAAATAGTCACTTAATCTAATTGATCTCGGGTGTAATCGCAAAGAAGCTAGCTATGTCCAGATTAGATCTGAGAAGCAGATTTTCCATCTTTCACGTCTCTGGGAAAGATCAGTCTCCACGACAAGCCCAGCACTGACAGCATTTGTTTATTGTTTCTACTTTGTTTCCTCCCGGGAACATTAAGTGGTCTCGGATAGTGGAGAGTAAACAGGCATCTGACTGTCACCCTCCCAGCTGGCGGACTCAAGTGTCACAGCTCAGGCCCACACCTGCTTGGTTTCCTACAGAATCTCCACTTTAATTAGAATTAGATATTGGTCTGTGAGTCTGTGTTCTAATTTTACTTCTTATTTTAAATCTTGCTTTGGCATGCAATATCTTTTTTACATTCTTTGAAGGGAATAACTATGCTTGTCCCAAGAAATCATCAAGACTCTATTCAAAGCAATGCACCCAGTGGGTTCTCCACTGACATTTTATGATCTGGAATCAGCGAGAACAGGGCAGTGTTCTATCATTCGACCACGCGGCTGTCATCTTTTTGATGATCCCTGATAGCATTCCATTCCGGTCGGCAAGAAGCCATCACTTCACTAGGTGGGCTCATTCTAACCACAGATATGTATTTCTGCTTTGATAAAATGTAGAATTATTTATATTATGGATAGCTCTCCCTATTTGTTTTTCTTGAATCACTCAGCTATACAGTATGCTGAATGACATATAAATATAGAAATTATGGAAATAGAGAAAGCATTTTATCCAATGCAGATCCTGAGTTGCTAAAATTAGTTGCTAAAATTTCTCTCTAGGGTGTCATTCAAAATCTAACCTTGTCCCAAATAACTGACCACCAATTTCTTTGATTCCCAAGAAGGAGAGAGCCCTGCAGTGCGACGCAGGCCAGAGCATTTGCTGGATGGGCTGGAGGCATCCACCTGGGGGAGAAGTAAAGAAAACATTCACACACACACACACACACACACAGCCCTACCTGATCACACATATACATGGACAAAGGCACACAGCCTACCCTGTGGCATCCAGGAGGAATAAGAGAACGAACCAATGGAGGGACTGGCACCCCCTTCACCTCCATTTTCTGTGCCAGAACAGCCCATTCCAAAATGGCAAACATGAACTATTGATACAGGTGTTGGTAAACAAGTACGTTTGGGGAGGTTTCTAATTATAAGCTGTCACAGCTAAAATCAGGAACCTGGTCCGTTCACCAAAACAACAACAACAACAACAACAACAACAACAACAGAACAAACAAACAAACAAAAAACTCTCCAAAAGGGTTTATTTAAACGAGAGCAGCCAGGAAGCAGGAAGGACTGATGAGCTCTGGTGACACAGCCAAGTAACTGCTATTTATCAACTCACCCCCTGGACGGTGAGGTATGCTTTCAAAGTTCCATCCATTGTCATGGTATGCCCCCACATTCTAGACTCAGTTTCCTGATCTCTCCCCCTGCATCCTCAAAAATATCATCTCATAAGTTCTTATTTCTCCTTTTGCTCCCAGCCCCAGTTCAAAGGCAATGCCAAACATTAAGGATTTCTTGGCATTCACAAGCAAACAAGCATAAACGAACGCTCCATAATAATCTATGTATGGATGCTCGAGCCCCAACATTCATTAGAAAACTCAGCGAAGAAGACACCTCATGCATCTCCAGGGCAATCACTGCACTTTCCACTCCTGGACATGGCAAGTGGACACCCTCACTGGTCGCAGCTAAAATGGGCCTCAAAGACACTTTCCATAAATGGAAAGAAGGAAGCTGGGTTCCGCTGCAGAGAGAGGAACATTCTCTCTCTTCCATTTACACAAACAATATAAAATCACCTGATCCACCTGAAAAGTCTGTGTCATTTTCAAAACCTATCCATAATAAATGAATATTACATAACTTACCTCTAGTTAACCAAAATTCTCAGCCGTACTTCCTGAAGTAAAGTACATCACTGTTGACCCTTTCCAGTCTTACGAGAGCCAATAAAGAATCTCGTGACAATGGTGTTCCTCCACGCTTTTATTAAAGAGCCATTATCTTAAACCAGAGTTTTAAATTTAGCTATTTTTGTCCCTTATTTTCATTACTCTCATCTCGAGCCCCCTTCTCGGGATAAAAGGCAGAAGAATTAGGTTTATTTGCACCCACATCCTGGCTCTTAAAAACACATATCGATGGTAGTTTAAGTCATATTTCTAGAGACAAAGTGCTAATGTTCTTTCTATAGACTGTGCCCATATGGGAACAAGACAAATACTAAGAACTCAATGTGGAGAGCTAGAGATCGACTGTAGAGGGTTGCAGAAAATAGGGATAATAACCTTTCCTGGATATTCCCCACGTGCATATCAGCACCAGCTGCAATCTCATCCCTTCACTCACACCATCACCCAGAGTTCTGAACAAGCACCACCACCACAACAAAAAACAGCTGCCAGATTTAAATTTTAACTTTCTCTCTTCAATTTCTAGAAAGGATACCAGTAACATTCACACAGCCAACACAAGAAAAAGGAGGAAAAAACCAACTACAGACCCTTTGACTACTACACCCTGGATAATCTTTCAGACAAGACTTTGCCAATTCTCTGAATAAAGCGATCATCACCTCTCGGCAGAACTGCATAGCAGACCTTGAAATGCAGACACTGGAGACATCTCCTCCCCCTCCACAGGATGACCAATAGATCCTTCTGAAATCATCCGTCCACTAACCACCTTCCCCTTTGGCTGCATGGGAATTCCTACCCAGATTGGCCTCTGTGATTACCCTCTTGAACACTAGCTCTACTGGTACCTGAGGCTCTCTGGTTTACCTAACTTTCTCAACCATGGGGCCCCTCCCACCATCGGCATGCACCTGATTCTATTCATTAACTACAGGACTACCCTAGAAAGATCTGTGAAATGACTCAGTCGCATCCCACTCCAAGCTCATTCTATACAAAATCATCTGGCCCCTTCCTTGATATCTTTAATCCACCTCTTAATTCGTTCCTAATATAATCCACATACTCACTATTCCAAACCTAACCCATACACCCCATATCCCTCATCTGACCTCCAGCTCATGTTACAGACCAGATATAAGGTGCAAAAGAACTCCAGATCACTTATAAAGAGGCATACAATCATTGACTATAATTGACACATAAAATCCCAGGCCATTTTCATATTTTCTGACTGGCACTTTTAAAAAAACAAAAAAGAAACCCAGCTCCATAGGAAAATGGACTTCCTGCTGAAAGCCTCAGCAAAACATCCACCAGAATAATTCACCGGCACTGGGTTATTAAAATCCCTGACAGGTATTACCTAACATGTTGGAAAATTATTCAGGCACATGTGTACACATATATCTACCTTCTGTGTTTTTGTGCTCACACACACACACACACACACACACTCACACACACATTTTTAGTAAGTACTCATTAAGCTATCTGAGATATTAAAACTAATCACGGCAGTTTTCCTTTAATGTTATCCTCAGCATAAAGAGAAATGAGCCCATTGTCATTTATTTCAAAATCATTCTTTATAAAAAATAGCTAATCTCCAAAAGCACACCTGGTTTATTGAAGTGAATACAAAGATGCAGCATATAGCCTTAATGTGCTCAGCTGGGAAAATATATTTTTTAAATGAGCATTTGTTAGGGCTTTATTTGCAAATGCAAAACTATCCAAGGCACTCTTTGTGCATGTAGGGATTTTTCATTTCAAAAACCACATTAATATAGGAGGATTCACATCAAACACTAACAGCAACAAAGAAAATTAACCCCTGCAGGACTGGGAAAAAAACAAAGAAACCAAAAAACCACGACCCAACAACAACATAATACCAGGTTAGAGGACATTCAAAACCCAGGAAAGTATTGACATGACCCTCTGGTCATGGGCCTCTGGTAGGCATTTTTAACATAACACTGTTCCAGCAAAACCTCCTGACTAATATATTTAGAGTGCAAGTTTCTACAAAGTTGACTCAGGTCTTAAAACTGGCAGAAAGGGGAGAACTGCTAGGTTAAATATTAGAAAGAAAAGATCACCCATTAACTACATTTGGGAACTTCCAAAGGAAAGGAATGGCAAGTCTAGAGCTTTCCCTAGTCTTCCGAGATGGCCGGTCTCCATGAGGAGGCACGAGGTTGCCCCAGTTGCCAAGGAGGGGAGACTGGAAGGCTTTCACAACAAGGCCATGTGGGAAGGAGAGTATGGCTCTCGGCCATGTTAGTTGGGTGTCTCCTAGATACGATGGCAGGTGTCATTTTTTTTTTTTTTTTCATTTGATCAGGGAATGTAATACATCTTCAAAACAATTTTCACCCAACTGGCCAGAGATTTGAAAACCCAATCCTGAAAGAATCCCTTTGCTACTCTCCCTCAGAGGTACACTCTCCTATCCTGCCTTGATTCTTTTGAAATACAGAATTTTCACCCAGATGTCTTGGGTCTGTTTTGACTTTTCACTTTTCTGTATTTCAAAATAAAATTAAAATATACAGTTGGTATATATTGAGATGATTTTCCATTAGTGATCTAAAGAAAAATAAAATAATTCTGCTAAATGGCAAGCTAAACACACAAGGCTGGCATTTCCAGTGCTGGAAACAATAATGTTTATGGAGCTTGTCGTGATCTGAAAGGGTTAAGGCATGTCTTCACTGGAAGGAGTTATGTCAGGAGCCACTGACATCCTGTGCTGTGCATTTCTTTTCAAATCAAATCTAAAATTAGTGCTAACTTTTTCTACTTATATCCCAAATGGATATTAGCATAATAATTGGAGGGGTTTTTTGTGGGTTTTTTTTTTTTTTTTACCTTTTAATTTTATATCCACATAGCATCCAGCACAGTAGCTAATACAAAAGGGATGATCAATACACAGGTTTTGAATCAACTGCACGAATCAACTTGCTGGCACTAGATCAAGGAAGGCATGCTAGAGAAGCACACGCACAATATGTTACTAACTCCTTGGGTTAAAACCCTTCAATGGCTCTCCATTACCCTCCTTTAATAAAGTCCAAACATCTTCTGCTTATTTAGCTCCTACCTACATTTCTAGCCTCATCACTCAGCAACATTTTTGCAAGTGTTGGGGGAATACAGTAACAACAGAAGTAAAATAGAATTTTGTGAGTAAAATCTTAAAAGCAACACAAAATGGGATCAGAACAGAGAGATATGCAACATCATTGGAAAGAGACAAAATTAATCCCTAGTTGATAAGATTTGCTGTAAACTGACTGAATGTATTAATTTACGTAAATGAAGGCTGTGTCCTTCAAAGAGAAGGTAGAGTGGTGAACTATGGGATGTGGCATGGAGAGAGAGTATTAATCAATACACTTATTCATCATCTGGTCTCATTGGTAAGCTTCTGTCTACAGTGTGATGATTCCATCACACTACCATTTGGTCAATCTAGTTATCACTCCTCTAATTTCCTACTTACCCACCAATCTTACAATTATGATGTGATTTCCTTTAGAAATACTCATATTTAAGCAATACATGTGTACATTCTACTGACTACTCTCTACTTGGATGTCTCACAAAAACTTTAAATGCAGCACATCCAAAAGTGGTCTAGTACCCCCAACCAATTCTTTTTCCAATGTTCTGTGTCTTAGCAAGTGGCATTGCCATCCATCCACACAAACAAGAAACCTTGAGATTCTCACATTTGATCAATTCACCTTATTCCAAGCACCAAGTACTATCAATCCTAACATCTAGATATTTTTCTAATTCATTTATTTCGCTCCATCTCTACTGTCATCACCCAAGCCCAAGTTATAAATATCTCTTAGGAGACCTTGTTCCTACTTTCAACAGGGAGAGTATTTTGGAAAAAATAAATCATAATCCTTTGCACCTATCCACTTCCACAGATGAGCATGAGGATAACTGTTCCAGTGGGAGAAGGACATGGACATGACCAGGTAGAAAGAGCACACTTCTTAGCTTTGAGTCTCAAAGCTGATTTACATGACCTCTGTAGAGAAAAGACTCAAAAGTTAAGCCTTGGAGAGTGCAAGAAAGGGAATTCTCAATTCACAATCTTTGGATTGTATACTAGATTTTTGTGTTTGACTACAGGCCAAGAAAGAGAGAGTGAAGAAAATGCAACTTGGGAGAAAAAATCTAGCTGACCTTTCCAGCCCCGAGTATTGGGGAGGAAGACCAGAGGCAGAGACAGCGGTAGCAGAGACCATGAAATATGTGTCTTGACTCACTTCTCTGGAGTGAAGTCCTGGAGCAGGCAGGTATTTAAAGAGTTGTTCTCAGCTTCCTGTTTAGGACCATCTTGCCAGGTGCTGCCCAACTCCCAAACTAGAGCAACCCAGCAGAGTGTAAGTTGAGGGAAACAAGGGTAAGTGGAGAGGAAGACTGAGTCTAGTGACCTAGGTCCTTTGGCTTTAGTGTCGTATGGAAGTACAGAAGGTCTGGTGAATTCTGGGGAGGGACACGGGCAGTCACAGATGGTGCTGGTTAGGGAGCCTACCAGGAGCCAGGGCCGGGGGATGGTGGGTACCATACTGGAGTCTAGATGGAACACAAAGCCAGACTTCAGTCATGATGCCACAACGACAGAGAGAGTTCAGGGGCAAATGAGGTGGTGAAGAGGACCCAGGCCCTACCCGAGCTGAAATACAACAGACAGTGAGTTCAACTGGCAGGGAGTCCGCAGCGACCAGGCATACAATGAGCTACGACTCCCGCAGAGGACAGTAGTTAAGAACCCAGAAAGTCACCTTGATGGAGACCCATAAGCAAATACCAGGCACTAGAAGCCTTCCCATTCCACCAGGCCATCTTGGAGAGAAGGAGACTCGGTGGATAACTCTGACTGGGTGCTTACCTGGAAGGGACCATTTTTAATGAAAGAAAATGATTTAAAACTGGAAGATATTAGGATATGAAGTATTTCCCCTGCTTTCACTAAGAATAGAAGCTTCCAGTGTAAGTAAATTTTCCGCCTGCAACACACACTGTCCCTCCTGCTATCTGCTATCAAGTTGTAGCCAAAATGGTATTTTGACAATGGGTATCTAATTAAGCCATGTGGATTATGAAAACCCTTCCAAGGTTTTCTTCTGCCCATTGGATAGAGATCAAAATCCTTAACATGGCCAATAAGCCCTTCCTATCAGGCCCTCCTATGCTCTCCACCACCACCTCCTGCTTCATCCAGCTCCCCTCTCACTTCAGTGCACTATTCCCCAATCATAATAATGGTCTTCAGAATTTCTTGAACTTGCATACTCTCAGCCTATATTATTACCACCAGAGTCCCTCCCCCACTCCAAATTCCATTCATCCTTTAAGTCAGAATTTATATTTTCTTCAGGCAAGCTTCCTCTGACTACAATTTTTATCCCTGGAAAATTCTAAATTACATTTAAAAAAAAAATCTAATTTCATGACTTCAGGAATTCCCGGAGTCTTTATGATCCCATTGTGAATCTCAAAGAAAAGCAAGAAGGAAGGTGCACCATTTCCTAAACCTTTCTACCTGGAACACTTGTATCTGTCTCCAAGAATCAGTACCTTCAAGAAAGCACTAGGTAAATACTGACTCATGAGATTCACAGAACCAAGACTTGGGTTCTTCAAAGAACAGAGAATAACTAAAGTTGAGAAGGCTTCTTAGAGAAGAGAAGAAATACTTTTCCCATGGTGGGAAAATTCCCATGTTGAATCTCTCTTGAGGAGGTGATAAACACAGGTAATAGAGTATGGGTGGAAAAAGGAAAGAATATAACTGGTGTGCCAATGGCCCCATCAAGAAGTTCTAGAGGTGCCCAGGTAGGGCATTCACGATCTCCGCACTGTCCACTGCCCTGTCCCCAAATCCATGGCCCCTGGCTGCAGCCTGAGCTCCAAGTACCTTCTCCTCAAGCCACAGGCTGCACTAGAGCGGGTTCCAATCCAGGGAGATCAGCCAGTGACACTCATGAGAAGTCAACAGCAGCTATTCTGACAACCAGAAGACAGAGGTCACAAGAAAAGAAAGGAAGGCAGAGTGAGGCAGAAAGGGAAGTGGAAGCTGGTCTTCTCTGCTCCCACCTGTGAAGACCATATGCTCCAGGAAAGAGGTGGCATCATTCTGGATAGGCAGAGTAAATAAATCTACAAATAGCAGAAATATGAGAAAACTTGCCATCAGAAGATTTATGGCATTTTCCACATGGCACAAACCTCACTGTAAGTTAGATGCACTTGAACCCCATTCAAGGGAATTTAATAACCAAGATGTCAAAGAACCTTATTAGAAGGCAATCTTACCTGTGTGATCCTCTGACCTGGACCCAAAGGATCATCTAGAGCGACATGCCAAGATATGTGAGCCAGGGTGGTAGAAAAGAACTCTTGGCAACGCAGCTTAATAAATGGAGGTTCTGGCCCAGGGAAGTTGCTGATGTAGTAAAACTAAACATGGTCCAACAACAATTAGGTTACACATGAGAAAGATCTTGATAAAATACAGTCCTTCCCCAGCAGAACCACATTATTGTCTATTAGATGGGACAGGACAGATGACCTGTGCAACTTTATCATCTAAGGTCATAGGTCATGAGGGGACAACTCAAGTTGGAGTGACAGACGGGGGTCAGACATTCTGCGTGTGAACGATTCCTCATCTGGAGGTGGCTGCCAGGAAGGTCAAGAATCTCCTCCTGCTTGAAAGAAACTCACAGAAAAGCTGATGACTGTGGATCAGTGGAAGGAATGGCAACCTCCAAAACCCAACACTCTCAGAAGAGAAGGATCGTTAGGGCAGGAGGAGGAGATCGAGGCTGAGCACCACTCCAGCAGAGGTGTAGATCCAGTAGCCACGTCTCCCCTGCTCGGTTATCATCTGTCTCTTCCTCAACATGCTTGTTTATAAATAGTCACAGCAAATGGGACCCTCACGAAGGTGAATCAGTCACTAAGCCAATAATCGGGAAATCTGGGGGTAGTCATGGCCTAACTCACTATGTCACTAGGATCTGAGGGCCTGAATACACTATTAAAAAACGTTTCTAGGGCTCCACATGATAAAAACAGTGCCGTTTAAAATGACTGCTCTGGTCAAGGAATATTGCTTTGGCCGTCAGGTGGTAAGTAGCCAGGTGTGGGGAAGAACCGTGACCAGAAGAGACTCCAAAGTAGAGACTTTTTTTTTAAGGTGCACATACAGGCTGACAAAGAGAAAGAATGGAATGATGGAAGGAAGGTTTTGTAAAAGACTTTTTTGCTCCTTATTTCACATCCAGGATCCAAGCCCCAAAGCACTGGCCAATGAGCTGAAGTCAGCAGTTCTAAGTCCTCAGGTGGTTCTGAGACAGGAGAGAAAGGCATGGATGGGGGGGCAGGGGAGTAGGTAAGACTGGGTCATTCGATCATTCTTGGCCTGAACCAATGAGGGTTTCCCCTTCGGGTCTTATCCTGAAGAAAGCTCCAGGCAACCTCAGGCTGATTCTTTCCTTGTCACTTCTCAAAGGTGAATCAGTTCATGCTTACGATGGCTGGCTCTGTGCTACTGTTGAAGTTAACATGAACCTTCTAATTATAAAGAACAGGCTTCTTGGGCTTCTCCAGGCAAAAGCCGAGAGGAAGCCAATGTTATTTTTGCTGTTACTGCAACATCCAAATCATTTTCCATCTGTTAGAGCCTCGAATTAAAAGGGCAGTGATTAGGAGTGAGCACAAGCCCACCTGCATGGGCCGTCGTTTACTTAGGTTTCTGAGACAGTCACTGTGCCATTTTCGGGATTGAGGTGACAGAGAAAAGCTCAGCTACGTGGGCTAGGACTTGACCTAAGAGACAAGCAAGACAGCCGGGTCTCGTACGGACTGTGCTTTTAAACAGCTAAGTGGTGTCCTGCAAAAGCAACTTAACCTATCAGGAGTCCTGTTTTCCACCTACAAAATACTCAAAAGTATGCAAAGCATTTGGAAGAAAGTCCCCTGTTAGAATCGTTTCAATGGGCACAGGAAGGCCTGCTTCCTGGACTCCTAAGAATACATAAGAAAGTAAAATGGAAATATACTTTGGATTCTGAGATTGAATTTTAAAAACTACAGAGAAAGTGTTTATGCAACGTTTGAAGAAGTGTCACAGGACGCACTGGGGTGATTCAGAACAGACCGAATTTCAGATCTGGTAAGAAAGTAATCCACACACATCCAAAGACACTGGGGCAACCATGAAACAGTCACTGGGACAAGTTTCATAGTGACTGAATGCATCAACATCAAGGGACCCTCCACCTGTAAATTATCCCAAATGAATTCCTTATTACAAGGGGAGTACCAACCATATATCACATACATGGTACAATGTCACCGTCTCACTCCCACTTTTCTAAAATGACCTAAGAGAGATCTGTGCGTTCAGAACCAGGTTCTTAAGAACATCTCTGACAAAATATCCAAGAGTCCTTCAAACAAACCATAAGCTCCCCTTGACTTGATGGAACATTTCCAGTAAGTCCCTAAGGGATAACTGGCAGTCAATGACCAAATAAGCCCTTGGAGAAAAGGACAGTTGGTTACAGGCGTGGGGCAACATGAGGACCATAATCTGGTTGACCGTGAGAGTTAACTACAGCAGGGCATTCCTTAAATGGTTTCTCAGAGACACTTTGGGGCAGTTGGTTCAGGAATCCCATGTCTTCCAGCCAGAATCCATGGACTAATCACCCTTAAGCACTAAGATGGCTCTTGCATATTACAAGACTTTTGATGAAAATAGATAGGCCACCTGGAGATGAACATGGAGAACAAGAGATCCTTTTCTTTCATCTTCCTTCACCCATTCTTCCTCAATCAGAGCAAAATTACATGTCTAAAAGTAGTTGCTACAAAAACAAAAAAACAAACAAACAAAAAAAACAAATCTCAAAATGCTGTAGAAAAATTGTGTGATTCTTGTTGTAGTCATTAGACCTTTACAGAATTATTCAAGAATATTAAAATGGAACTTTTATATGTGTTCCTGAGCTTATTTCTTTGGTTCCAAATGATTTGAGTGATGTGATAAAGAAAGAAAACTAAGGGTCTTGTGCCTAAAATATGGTGGTTGTTTTTGCTCTATTTTGTTTTGTTTTTCACTGACAATATATTAGAGTCTTCTTGTGTTCTTCCAGGAGCTACCAAAGGGCTGGCTACAGTCATGGGTATTATCACCAGAGATTGGGGCAACATGGTAAGGAGGGGTTGGCACATTTTTCCAGGAGTAAGGGCATTTGGAAACTCCATGGTGGGTCCCCATGGCACAAAGGCTCTTGTGTACGGTACTGCTTTACAAGAAAGGCTCAGCCGATTCCTCAGCAGCTGTGAAGTTGTCAGCCATGGCATTCTTTACAAAGCTGGGTGGCTGCTCACTGCTGACATGTTCAATTTTGAGCGCTGGAAAAAAAAAAAAAAACCCTCACTGGAATGTTGAGCTAGGCAAAGATAGCAGATGCCCAAAACGAAAAAGCCCATCATACATCAGGTGCTTAGGAACCTTCTGGAAACTATTGAAAAAACATGAGTCTTTTTCTACTAAGGTTGCACTTAGCCATTTCAGGTGCTTTTCATCCAAATCCCTCAACTTCCCCCTCCTGAACCTTGACAGCCAGACTCGAGATGATCCAATAGGCTATCGATCATATTCTCTTCTAAAGGTCACACTGGGAGAAGCATAAATGCCAGACAAACCGCACACTTCTCTAAGAAAGATGCACATTTCATTTGCTTTCCTATTTAATCTCCTATGGGCTTTCAGCAAGACACGCAAATATCTTGGAAATGACCATGTTAGGTTCGATCCCACACTTGGGATCATTTTCTGAGGTGTTCTTAGTCTGGAGCTCAAATGAAAGGACAAAAGGCACATGGCCACCTGCCTAGACTCCAGTCGAAGCATAGAAGACAACTCGACAGCAAGTTTTGGTATCTTCTAATGGAAGAAAAACAGTCTCCCTCCAAGAGTGTTGCAACACCGGTTCCTAGGACTAGATCTTGCCACAACAGTGTCTATTTAGGTAGTAATGACCCGAACAAAGCTAAATGTATGACTACTGTGGTTATTATAAGGGTGCCTGGCAATAAAATACTATGCCTTAGCGAATAAAGAGACACAGGAGGTGAAAAAAGGTCAGAGAAAAAAACAGATGAGAAATCAATGTCAAAAGAGGTCACTTTATGAGCTTCAAAGGGAGCACCAGTCATTGATTATAATATCACTGAAACAACACAGGCCCTATGAGATCTGAAATTGTATTTCCAGTCTGAATTTATAGAACTCACTGCAGACTCTGGTTGTGATTGTAGCCCATTAATGGAAGCCTACCAAGTGAGCATGATTTAGAGGGGCACAGGCAGAGGTGAATTTGGTTTTCCTGGGTTTGTAGAACTAGGTGCATGATCAAGAAAGGTTTGGAAGAGGTTTCTTCTGTAATTTCAGAGACACTGCTGGTAATAGCTGGAGGCCAGAATGATCTTTCTAGAACACACACCGGATTATGGCACTCCCCTGCTTACAAACCACAGACAGTCCTTTTCTTCATGCACGATAAGGGATAGAATCCTTAGCTAATATGCAAGCCCACTCTGATGAGACCATGGCCTCCTTTTCTGACTTCATCTGGTACGCCAACCATACCAACATTGTCTTGGTTTTCCGAAGCCAACATACGCTTCCCTATATCCAAGTCTTCATACTATTGTTTTCTGGCTGAAATGCCCTCTCTAACCTGGTAAATGATTCTGATTCTCTTTTCCCATTTCTTCACCATGGCAGATCATGGACTCACCAAACTGCATTTCCTTTCCTGTCTGGGTACACAATTATACTACCTTTTTTTATATTCGCTTGCTCAAATTGTTTTACACGCCTGAACTCTGTCCAGTGGTACGTGAGTAGAAATGATGTATGTATGACAACACCGGTCCCTAAAATCCTCCCCTGGGGTACTCTCTGACCACTCCCTTCCAATGAGCCAGACTCTGAGGCCCTTGGGGATGGCCCTGAGTCCCTGAATAACAATGTGGGGCAGAGTACCCCACTCACCCCACCCTCCAATCCACGTCAGGTTTAGCATAAATGAGAAATAATTTAAGACACCAAGATGTTTAGGATGTTTCTTTCAGCAGACAGTCTACTTTGATTCATGCCCTCTATTATTAATTGTATTTTATCTCATTATTGTGGTTATTTTTATGGGTCACCATGTGTTGGTCTAGATATAATAGAAGTCTAGATATAAATAGAAACACATGTTTATTGAAGGGAAGAAAAGCTGAACTTAGACCTAAACAAAAAACAAAATATTCCAAAACTTTTTTTACCATTTCTGAGCTGACTAGCTAAGTTGGCTAGAACATGGTGCCTCTGAAATTGTGTTCATGGGCTTACACCCAGCTGGAGGTAGTCATCTTATACAGAAGAAGGCCTTTATGGAGAGCCAGGCTGCTTCTCTTTGCTGGGCTGCTGCTTCTTCAAGGCATGCCACTCATGAGATAGGGCACTTAATGCTTAAGGGACCATGAAGGGGGACAATGACAGAGCACGTTGGCAGCAATGGCGGCACAGTTTCTCAATCCTTTGAACAAGATAAAAATAGAATGACTAGACTACAAAACCCAAAACTCACGGACAACTTTTAAAACAAAACAGGAGACAAAATTTCCTCATGAATCCAAAACCAGTTGATGGGGCAAACCACCAAGAGTCACAAATCCTACACAGAATCAGCATGGGAGGAAGGAGGAAATAATGGAGTGGCATCTCATGGACCTAAGAACAGGGGAACCTTAAAACAGCCAACAATACTCACTGGAAAGTTCAGCGGGCCCATTTGAAACAATAACTATAACTGGGAGGGGTTTTGTCCTTTTTAACACCTTGGTGCAAGGGGCCCATCCACGCTAAGTAGGACTGAAAGAAATAGAGCAGTTTAATTGCCACAACCCTGTCAAGCCACCAGGGTTCCCTTCCAGAGTAGCTCCCACTAATGAGAAAGTGCCATCAACGCTGAGCTGTACGGAATAAAAGATCTGAAAGAAAGAGAAGATCAAAGTGGCAATGAGGAAAGCAGCCAGAAAGAATCTACCATATTTTTGTATACTACATTACATTATACACACACACACGCACACACACACACACACACATATACAGGAAAAGCTCTGTTTCCTGAACCTATACCTCATTCTAAAAGGTCAGGAAAATTAATTTCACATAAAAATGAACAATGGAAAAGTATCAAGGTCAAATCCCATACAAAGTTATCATAATTACAAAAAAGAATAGGGAACAGAAAAACATCCCTAGAGACAAAAAGCATGCTGGAAAGACATTCTCATAAAACAGATCAAAACTATAACCTGTCATTTCAAAAGAAGCTTAAAGACATTAAGAAATGATATAAAATATAAAAGAATACCACGGTCAGATAAGAAGAATTTATGAGTACGGTGACAGGACTCAAGAAAGAATTAGAAATAAAAGAAAAAAAAGTAACTTTATAAACGCCAACTAAACTAGGAACAAATAAACACAACAGATAATTTCTTAATAAATATAAAAGGTAAAAAGGAGGGAAGGTAAAAAATAAAAAAGAAATGAAAGAGATAAAAAAGTTTGAAAAACAAATAGTAAAGATAAGCAAAGAAATTGAGCATATGGATTAAAAGAGATTCTGAAGAAGGAATCAAAGCAAGTGAAAATAATGAATACTAATGACTATAATTCAAGAAAATTTCCTGAAATTTAAAAAAAAAGCTTGAAATGACCCTGAATAATTATACCATGTACCTGACAATACTAATCTGCCCCAAACCAATACTGACACATGTTCTAATAAAACTCTTTGAGGACATGACTTATAGTGTAAAGAAAATTAAATTATCATCAGATTCTTCTAAAGCAAAGCTTTAAAAGGAAGAAAATTAAGTTGCCTATTTGATATCCTAGAGGAAAGAAAACAATTTTATATCCAGCAAAACTGACTCGCAAGTATAAAGGATTCAAACAAACTGTTAGGGATATAGGCCAGAACTGAAGGAGTATTGTTCCCAAGAGTCTTTTCTGAAGAACATACTAGAGAATGAGCTTCAGGCAATCAAAACAATTAGAGAGACCATCAACATAACGACTGGTGGTGAATATTAAAATAAATAGTTGCCTGTGAATTAAGATTAAAAGTATGCTAAGAGACAGAGAAGCAGAGTACCTAATGGCTGTTTGTTCTGACAAGTTACATACAGCACAACTATTTTAAAATGAGGGAAGGACTGGGGTGGGACTATATGGAAAAAAAGTTTTTAACGTTTTCAATAACTGCATTGCTACTAGTATTAATACTACTCTCCTGAGACAAGTACGTGGCTAACATGGTTTAAAACAAGGGGGTAACTATGGGCTGTTCTAATTCCGTTATCCCCTCTATCCGTGTCATTCAAGACTCTTGGGAAAGGGAAGATATATTAACGTAATGAAGAAGAGGTTATATAAAACTCTGTAATCCCAAATCTGATTTGGAATATAATATGAATGCATAAATTCATAAAATATTTAATAAAATATAGATATACTCATAAAATATAGGTACCTATATTTAATAATAGGTAGGTAGACAGATAGATCGATCGATCGATCAATCAATCAAACCCCAATTCTGTCCTCCACAAAGGGTTAAGAAACAATGAACAACCCAGCAGCAATGAGCGTCCCTAGCACTCAAACTGTAGACTTGGAAAAACATTTCTTACGTAAAGAAATAAGGGTTCTTGGAAATATGACTGATTCCACATCTGGGACAGGAAATGTACAAGAGGAACCTGGAACTTCCTGTATTATCAGACAGCAGAGAAGTTATCAAAGGCTTTTAAGGCAATGACAAAAAGACTTGAGATCCAACTTGAAGAGGTCGTCACTGGCTAGCGCGGGACAACACAAGCTTCAGTAAGAACTACCTCGCCAGCACCACGTACAGTCTTGCCTAAGGAATCAAACCTGAGTGTGATCCAGTCTCTGGATCCAGCTACCCATCTGCAGAAAATGCAGGGGACAGGGAGATGGGTTAGAGCTCACTATGAGTAGGTAGTCAGGAAAACTCAGGCTCAGGGAAAGTCTATAGGCCAAATGGCCCAGGTTCCTCAATAAACTGTAAAGAGATAAAAGGGCTTGAGGAGGAACTTACAAAGTGAAAGAGATTTACAAGGCATATCCATTTTTTTTTTTTAGTGGGCAAGACTAAACTATAGCATCTGGGAGGCACACTGGGTGATGGGCATATTTCTAACAATATAATGAAATGATTATTATCATAGGATGATGATTACTTATGGGGGTTACAAAAGGTGTGACTGGGAGAGGCTTATGAGTGACAAAAGTCTAGTTTTTGTCCAGGCTAGCATACAATACATACAAAATTTTCCTATACGTACACACACATACACACACACACACAGACGTAAGATTTTATACAATATATATGCAATATGCAACTTTGCAATACTTAATCAGGACCTTCATTTGATTCATATAGTTTTTCTTTTTGTGTTTTATTTACAATAAAAATATTTTTTTAAAAACTGTGTTTCTCACTGCCATCCAGTCTCCTGCTGAGAAGGCATCACAAAACACATGGTTGAAGTAGAAAACAATGCTAGGAAATGATGACTGAGGTCATACTGTGAAGGTCAACAAAAGTCTTTGAGGAGTTATATTTCATTAGGAAGATAACGTAGATCCACTTCAAGGTTTTTATGAGTCCAGTGATTTCCCCTTTTCTCTGAACTTCGTTTTTTTCTTTTTTTTTTTAAGATTTTATTTATTTATTTGACAGAGAGATCACAAGTAGGCAGAGAGGCAGGCAGAGAGAGAGAGAAGGAAGCCGGCTCCCCACTGAGCAGAGAGCCCGATGCAGGGCTCGATCCCAGGACCCTGAGATCACGACCTGAGCCAAAGGCAGAGGCTTTAACCCACTGAGCCACCCAGGAGCCCTCCTCTGAACTTCTTGATGTCTCCATCATTTACTTGATTTTCATACTTGTGTAATTAAGCTGAGGATTCTGAAGGAAAACGATGCAAGATAAACCGTGACACTAACACTGTGGTCTTCGGTGGGTGAAGGGGGATGGCCCAACGCCCTGATCATGGTAGAGGTACCCTCAGCCCATTTTACTGGGATTTAATACAGACCTGCTCATTGTGTTCCATACATTAAATTAAGCTTCTCCAGAGCATTTGCTTTTCCAAGCATCTAAATTACTCTCTTTCTCAGGGAATATGCCAGGACTCATGAGAAGAGAGTCAACTTTGAGTTACAAAATCAAAACGAGATTGAATACCAGAGAGAGAGAGACAGACAGACACAAGGGAATAAATGTCTCTGAGTTTGCCTGAACAATCAAAACAGATTTACAGGTACCTTCCTGAGACTGTAGAGAAGATATCCCTTAGAAATGATTCTTTTATACCCATTATTCTATTTTAAAATATACCAAACTTTCACAGAGAGGCTATCATATTTAGTATGCTAAAGATTTTTAGTGACCATAAAGAATAATCACAGAGATTCTGCGGATTGGTTCTTTCTTCCCCCAAAAGGTCTCGAATTCTTTGACTCCAAATTATCCATCCAGTGGGATTTTCAGGAGGTAATAATGTGTAAAATCCTCCTCGTTCAAGACTAAGACAAAAATGAGGCTTTTAAAATCACCAGTGTCACAGTTAGGATCAAACAGCCTGCCAATCACCAGAGCAGACTCGAGCCCCATATTATAAAAGCACCACTTCTCAGTTCTTTCAGAAATAGGTGAAACAATAAATCACAAATAAAGAACAAAATCTCACAACAAGAAAGAGAAAACATAAAACCAAGTAGCTAGACGCATGTAAATAAGTACCAAATTTAACAGACATGAGTAAAACAAACCTCACAACAGCCATCTTTCCCGGGGACTGCTTTCCTGCTTCTAATTCAGAGGAAATAAATGGGCTCATCCCACCCTTAAATATGGAATAAAAAGACAGTTGCACTGGACTGCAGAAGAGGCAAGCCCAAATTCACAGAGGTTTTATTAAAAACAGGAAAAGGTCAGTCCTCCTTCCCCCAAAGGAATGTCCAGGGCTTGTCAGAATTATTACTCCGAGATAGTTTCTTTATTAAATTCACTGTGCAGAAATAGAAGGACAAGGCCGGGGAGAACTAGAAAGACACAGGAAGTCTTACTTTCGTCTAGCCACAAACTCAACGTAATGCAAGACACGAGGAATCAGCATCCTCTTTACCGAATCCACACGCCAGAGGTATTTTTAAAGCCTAGAGCAAGTCCTTAATGAACTAAGAAATGATGTCATTAAATAATCCTTGCTCCCTCGCCAATAACTTGGAAGTGACAGGCCAGGTATAACATTTGCAACAACCTCCCCGCTCACCGAAGACAGGGAACAGCCATCTCCTTTTTAACCGACGTTTGCTTCCAGTTACTATCGAGTGTCGTTAATGAATGAGTTGGAGCGCATTTATAGATCGGGGGCAGCCCTGCCCTGCCTTGTTTAGCAAACATTTTTCAACATGGGCAGTCACGGGGAAATCTCAAGTCCAAGTTAAGTGCCAACTTAAAATGGATTCCCGAGACACCCCTGGCGCGTGAATTAATTCTATTTGTATTAATATTTGGAATGTCACGCAGGATGCCGCAGCTGGTTTTGCGTGACGCTCCGGCACTCTCTCCACAGCGTTTTTATCATGAAAATGACCATGTTTTCAAAAGCTGTGGCGTACTGTGTGAGAGCCTTGACAAGCCTAAAAAGGATGAAGAGCTGAAAATGTCTCCCCCCGGTCTCTGCCTAGGAAACATCGGCGCTTCTCACCAGCGGGCACCGTATTCCATTTTGGGGCAGGGAGGGGTTGGGGTCAATCCTGTCTCCCCACATTTCTTATCACACCACTTGCAGAAAAGTCAGCAGATCGACTGCTCCAAAAATCGTGCCCACCACTCGGGTCCGGGAACCCAAAAACACCCCTTGTGAGTGGGTAAAACAGTGAAAGTGACACCTGGCAAAGGACATCCGTCCTCAAGAGCTACAGGCAAAGGGGAGCGGCAGAGACGGAAAGTCCTTCTCCCCGGAAACCTGCAAAGCCGGGGCTGCTGTTTTTGTGGTAATGGGGACAAACAGCAAGCCGGTCTGGATCGGCAAGAACAGGGTAGAGACAAATCCCTCTTTTCGGTCTCTAGTTTCCAATGTTTGCTAACGTCCAGCACTTTGATGGCTCAGAAATGAAAACATCACCTGAGCTGGGTTGTATTTCCTTCCCCTCCAAGCTTCTGGGGGAAGAAGATGTCAACCAGGCTAATGTGGTTCCGGAGATGAGGGACAACCGCATGGACAAGGCTCGCGCTACTTCATCAAGCCTTAACCAGTCAACAAGGAACTGGTAGGTACTGACGCGACCAGCTCTCTTCTCCCTCAGCCGAGATCCAACAGCAGGATCCGTTCTGGGAGAATCTCTGATGTGGGCTTTGGGGTTTTACATATTGTTACCCCTCCTCTCCTCCTCCTTCTTTAATGGGTTCTAGAAAAAGCACAGGAGATTGCAGTTTCAGCAGACAGGGAAAAGAGGGTTGATATGCTTTACATAGTTATTTTTATATTTAATCCAAGAGCAAGAGAGGCCTAAGCAACCCAGCTGACTCTAAAAAGCATTTTAGGAAGTTGGCAACTCAACAAGCCGCGTCCCGCTCTCTCCCACTGTGAAGTAACTGGATCTGGGGTATAGATATGTTCGTCAAAGATATCAATAGCACAGATAATTAAGTTAGTGCAGCAAACTATCCGCATGCTTTGAAGTGTGGATACAGTTGGTGTGCTAACCTTTCCCTCACCGGAGAGGCTAAGCCTACAATCTCCTCACACATGTTAACAATCTCGTGACCTTTGGTCTTTCCTCATTATCACATTATTTAGGTTACCCAACCACGTGGGGCCTACCATCAAAAGGACTGCTTATGAACCGGTAGACTGAGTTCACGGGCTCAAAGGCAGACTCCGCCAGGATGAGAAGAACCTGCAAGCAGAGAGCCTAGAACTCTCTAGAAGTAGCGTTGTTGCTGCAGGAGGGACAGAGCATCCCAGAGCGGGGAAAGGTCGTTGGCCAACTCGGTGCTCCTCCGATTCCGGAGTGTATGGGAGCCACATGAGGTGTTTCGAAAAATACCAGGTACCGGATCCCATTCTCTAGAGATTCTTAGTCAGACCACTGGGCAAGAGGCATGGAATCTGCATTTTAATGAGTACAGGGGTGACTCTGAGTTTGTAGTCCCTGGGCTACATTTTGTACTAAGCTAAGTACAGAGTCAATTCGCCTAAGACTCTAGGAGTATATCCAGTCATATTACCCCAGAAACCAGCAAACCTTTTACCCATTCAATTTGGGGCTTTGCATATTTTACATCATTTAATCTTGTGTGTCTATATATTTAAGATTTGCTTCATTTTACAGTCATGGAAACTGAGCAATGTTAAGTAATTTGATCCAAGGTCACAATTTAATAAGTGGCAAAGCCAGGCACAGAACTCAAATCTGCAGCTACCAAATGGAACCAAATTTTAAAGGAAGCGCCTCCTATCCCTTGAGAACTCTAGGAAAGAGACTCAGGGGACAACCAACTTAGAGGGTAAGGGCAGCAGGGGTGAGGGAGAAGTCTCAAAGGAGCCCCTCCTGATGTGGTTGGAATTCACTTGCATTTTTCCTCCACAGAAAATGCAAGTGAGCGAGCAGGACCAGGAGCTCAAAAAAGGGCTAAAGCAAACCGGTGCGAAATATCAGAAGTCCCCCAACGCAGGAGCATTCTGTTGGAGCATTTCCCAGGAACTTGGTGAACAAAAGAACCCATATGGATTGCATGTGGGAATCAGCCTTTCGACACAGAGAAGCCCGTTATGAAAAAAATGAATGAGGACTATCCTTTGAAACAGAAGGTAAAGAATATGTGAATTGGGCCTCATTCTAGAATATTCTGTACCCCATCTGTGCCAGTCTCCATACAGACCCCCCACTGCCAAACTTGAGTATATCCTTACTGTGTTTATTTTGGGTTTTCAATGAGGAAGAGAAAGAGGCAAAAAGGGGAAGACGACAAGACACGAAAGAAAACAAGGACCCAAGTGCCATTTGTCCTCAACACCACTACTACTAGGCTTAGGGATCCTACAACTCCTTGACAGAAAGGCCTTTTACAGTAAGAAAAAGGCAGATGTGTTTCAATGGCTACAGGAAGATAAACAGCCTAGGATATCCATTAGTGCCCCATAAATCCTACAGCTCAGAATGCTGATATATTTCTAGTGATTTGTGATGTTTTCCTTTCCGGGTTTTGATGGCAACTGAGGTTTCATACAACAGACCAGTCTGGCAAAGGTAAGATGTGTCAGCTTTGACAAACTTAACTCTCTAGACTCGAAACACCTCAGTAGGTGTGAAAGCAGCAAACCTAGCTCACTTCCCAATTCCCACAAGAAACCCCTCTGGGAATATGACCTTCACTGTGGCATTTCCAGGGAAAATTCCATTGTTCAATGTGTTCTTGGAGAATCTCCCATGAGACTTGCTTAGAGAGATTTTATCTATTTTTCTTTCAAACAGAGGTTTTAGGGTAAAAAAAAATTTTTTTTGAAGACTTATTTATTTATTTGAGAGAGAGGGAGGGAGAGAGAGAGAGTGACAGCATAAGTGGGAGGGGAAGAGGGAGAAGGAATCTCAAGCCAATACCACGCTGGGTGCAGAGCCCAATATGGGACTCAATCCCAGGACCCTGAGATCATGACCTGAGACGAAATCGGGAGTCGGACACTTAACCAACTGCACCACCCAGGTGCCCCTCGATGGTAAAATTTTAAAGGGAAAGCCTCCTATCCCTGGAAAACTCCAGGAAAGAGACTCAGAGGACAGGCAACTTAGAAAGTCAGGGCAGCAGGTGTATTTCCAAGGCTGAGTTGCACCGGATACTCACGTTTTGTCATTCACACATCACCTGAAGACCAGTTCTGTCAAGAAGAGCTAGTAGACAGGGAAACACAGACAGGCATGGGACAGGCATGCAAAACCGGCAAGCAGAGAGTTATAAAACCTTTTTTTTTTTCTTTTTCATCCTCTAGAAGCAAATATAAACCTGCTTTATGATGGCAATCCTAGTTTCCCAGAGAAGCACTTTTGCAATAATAGCACCGAAAAGCTTGAGCAACTAGGGGCATTTAAAGAAGTAAAGCCTTCCTCTTTCCAGATACGCTGCCAATACTCTGTTCCTTACGCTTCCCGCCAGGAGCTCACCTTATTCCTACACGCCCAAGTATTAAAGTGTCTGAGTACTGAAGGGTCCAGGCAGGGTACCTCTTCAACGGAGTTTCTTCGAGGAGTAACTGAATCACTGCCTGGATAGACGCTCTGGACGGCATCGGGCACAGAGTAAGTGCTATAATAGGAGTGGCAGCTATTAATATTGTCAGAACTGTTTGTTATATGTAGCACAATTGGCCACAGCGCAGATCTTACACTCCTAATATTTTTTTAAAGCAAATATGTGACGTGTTTGCACTTGCCACCTTGAGTCTATACCCCACGGGGGGGACGTACTTAAAAAAATCAATCATTTAAAAAATCTGAAAATAGTTAAGCTACTTCGCTCTCCTTTACCCTTTAAAATTTGGAAGAATCTAGATGTTATTTATTTATTTATTTATTTGTCAGAGAGAGAGCGCGAGCACACAAGCAGGCAGAGTGGCAGGCAGAGACAGAGAGAGAAGCAGGCTCCCTGATGAACAAGGAGCCTGATGTGGGACTCAATCCCAGCACTCTGGGATCATGACCTGAGCCGAAGGCAGCGGCTTAACCGACTGAGCCACCCGGGCGTCCCTGGAAGATTCTAGAACAAGGCTTCTCAACACTGCTGACTTTTGAGGTTGGATAATCCTTTGCGGTATGGGGAGCTGCCTCACGCATGCTATGTTCAGCAGAGAACAAAGAATGGTTCTGTATGTCGCAGATGCCAGGGGCACCTCTTCTCCCAGTTGTAATAATCAAAATGTCCTCAAACATTGCCAAATGTCCCTGGGGGTGGGGCGCTGAACTGTCCTTAGCGGAGAACCACCGGCCTCTAAAATACGCCTCGAACATACGATGGTGTGTCCCCCACGGAGGATTTCACTTACACCACAAAGAGCATTTGACTGGCAGTGGAGGGCAACCCCAAGCCTGACAGAGACAGCGAGATGCTGAGCACTAACGAGCTATGGCGAGCGAAAGAGTCCAAACTTCTTCACATACGCGAACCCCACATTTAATTTTCTGCAAGATTACCCACAATAATTACAAAGTTTCTAAAATACAGCCTCAAAAGCTTGGAACTATGAGATCCATAAGAACTGATCTTTTATCTTTTACCTTTGCTGGGTACTGTCTCTGCGTAACACAGCAAATGAACGTGGGCAATATTTTCCTCTAATTTCTAGGAGTATTAAAGTGAAACTTTACTCAAATTAAAATGGTTATTAAATAATCCAAAGGAGAGAAATTCAGAGTAAACCTCTAGCGTACAAACAGCATTGAGGCCGACCAAGACTCATTTTGCTTTTAAGCATCTTTTAAGTGAACATATTTGTTGTCTATATGATGACTAATAGTTTGACATTCTGAAAGTAATGTTGAAATATTAGCTGGTAGCTGCTTCTGGTTAATGATGGTTTGAGGGCAAAAAGCTGACATCTATATGACACCAGTCTGTTCACTCTGCCAGTCACACAGAGTACTTTTGAAGCATTAGCAATAGCTTGAACAGACTTCCTACCGGGAATCTATGGTCAAATGCTGACTAATGCCAGATCAACTTGAAGATTTCGGAGCCATTATCCAATACATAACTTCTCTGTCATCGTCTTAGAACTAAGCCAAGCCAAGAAATTCACCTGACTACTCAGAGCTGTATTAGGATCTTATTTAACTGATGTTAATAAAATAGAGCTCATGTGAGAAAGAGCACACATCAACTTCACCTTCTAATACCCACATGACTTACAAGGTTTCATTCCAAAGAGGAGAAAATGACATTCATATTTTAATTAAGTATCAGACCAACATGATTTTATCCTAAGGGTATTCATTGCTTTGAGGAGAGAATGTTGCACCATCTACCCTCATAATCGTTTAGCTGTCCCTTCACTTTTGAGATGATGTTACGGACGAGAATGACTCTTCTACTACATAGTAAAGTGGGTGTGAAGGTAAACACGAGAACAGAGCTCGCATGGACAAGGTCGTTTCTCTCTTACTTAGCGCTGTCTTCTGACAGGCCCAGAGTATGTCGTCTCTTGCCTGACATAGGAAAGAGAGGAAAGCCCGAGGACTGAGTAAAGAGAGGTATTCTGTGTCCTGTATGAGCCTCCAAAGGGTACTTCCCCTTGCCCTCACTTTTCAGTGGAAGACAATATCAGAATCTTTGCACCAGCGTTAGCCATAGATACCACCCTCGACATAAAACAAGACATTGCAAGTACTTCTAACATTCTCAGGGTGTTTTCCCCCTCCGTAACTTTCCTCACACTCATCTTTAGTCCTACCCTGAGCCAGCCCTCTAACAAGACTGGAATCTCTAAGAGGTAGAATCAGTCCGTATCTGCAGGTCAGAAAAGGTCCAATTTCTCGTCTTTGGGTCCCTTTCTAGCAAACTGTTACTCTGAACAAGCCACTTATTCTTGCTAAGTTAACTCAGCTGTAAAAAAAAAAAAGGGGAGGGGGGGATGATAATTTGTAACTTCATAAACTTTCACTACACAAGTATCATGTATTATTAGAAGTACTTTAACTTAGAAAAAGAGTGGAAGGGAGTCATTTTGCACATGATTTCAGTGAGCACGGTAAGAAAAAAATTATTCATCAACAAGCACAATTATTCTCAGGAGTTGGTCATATGGTTCCGTGACCTTCTAAAGGCAAAGATGAAAAGTCAACACCTTTTCTCCTTTCAATCCCTCCTCTCCACTTCCATCATCCTAAAAAAGGATCATTGGGCAGATTTGTTGGTTTGTTTGTTTGTTTGTTTTGCCCCAAGAAGGACCCTGGGGTTTTCATGTCATGGCCTAACCTCAGAGATTTTGCTTAAACTGATTTAAGAAGGTGGTCTAGCTTGGCATCAACCTTGGAAATTACAAGGATTTCCCACTCTCCTTTTTCCTTGGACTGCATCTCATTGCTCACACACCCTTTGGTATCTCCCCACTTTTCCTGGTCCCCTGTACTTACCCCAACCCACATCCTTAAAACAAACATGCAGAGTGGGAAGCTCCTCTTGGAAGGAAACTCCATCTGCTCTACAAACAGAGTGCCAGTCGGACATAATGTGGGAGCAGCAGGCTACTGTCTGGGGAAGACACTGGAGCGTCTGGTGGACCCCAGGAGGCTAAAGCACAAGAAGGCACAGGATTCTCTCCAGTGCACAGCCTGGAACTTAGGGGGCAAAAATGTTGTAAACCATAACCCATTCTTCAAAGATCAGATGATGGCATTCCAGACTGGAAAGCAATAGCAAAACCTTCACCAAAGGGTCATCCTCTGAGTCTGCTTCCCAGACAGGCCCTCATTATGTACACCAGTGTGACCCTCCTCTATCATGTGTCCCCAAGTTTTTAGAAGTTGATGATGTGATAACCATACCAATCAGAAGAGATCATCACAGGAAAGAGAGAAATCTTTTCCTGGAGGCTCAAAACCAGAGAATGGCTTTCACATCTGCTAGAAGTTGCTATGATTTTATGGAGATCATTGAATTTCTGCATAACACAATTTCTTCATCTGTAAAATTGGGAAGAAATGTGATTTATTTAACTCAAAAGATTTTCTTTCTGAAAAGCAATTCAATAACAGAAGTAAAAGCTACTTTTAAATAAAAACCATTAAATATCACTAAATACCTGATCTCCTGTATGTAGCTTAATCTAACTTATGCCTATGGTTGCAAAAGCACAACGTGACTTTAGAAAATCTTCAGTGTTACTATCTGAAGATGAAAAAAGGGGGCTCTAACATAATTTGTCCTTGTGTCAATGAACCCATCAGTCTTTCTTTCCACGTATCTATCCGTAGCTTTGTATCAATCTCTGTGTCTCCAAAGGTAGAATGATGAAGTAGAAGAGTGTACTGGGTTTAAAGGTAAAATATCATAAGGCAAATCCCAAAACCATTATTTTCAGTTGCGTTGTCTTGGAAAGAATAATGTCTAGAATTGGGTTGATGGTCCTAGACTATCTACCTCTGGGACTGCTTGAGTGTTAAATGAAAGGCATCTAATGTATACCTCTGCCTCAATCTTTCAGTCTCTGTCTCTGTCTCTGCCTCTGACCCATTTTCCTCTTCCTCATTATCCATGATCCTTCCCCACCTCGGTTTCTCACCTTTTCCTGTCCATAAGACAGAATTAAGTTATATTTCTAGATTTTCTGATTATTGAGTAATGAAATTAAGTTGCTTTTTACGATGATCATCTTCTCTGTTTCTGGTCTGAATCTTTTGAATGTGCTACAGTAAACCCATTTCATCATTTCTCTTTCATTCCAGAAAATACACCTTTCCCACCACCTCTGCAAATTGTCTCCAACTTAATGAGGTTGTGTGGGGAAGATACGTAGGGAAGATTACACATTTGAGCTTTGGCTCTGTCACTCATGAGCTGGGTAAGTTCTATCCCCTCTTGGAGGTTCAATTTTCTCATTTGTATGATGGGGGTAACACTATCACATAAGAGTAATGGGGGAATTAGATCAATTAAGATGCTGTAGAACACACATGACATAATGCCTGGGTAAGTGGTGAGTGCACAACAGAGAGCAACTTTAATTTTGTTAAAATTAAAAATATCAATTTTATACACTAATGACTCCATGGATAACATTAATAATGGCAATTTGGGGAGAGAATCTTAAGATAGAATACTCTCCGTGAAACAGCTTGGAGAGCAAAACCTCTAAAAATTGCTAGCACTGAGCATGTACTATGTACCAGACATTTTTCCTAGGACTTTATATGTGTGAACCCATGTAATCCTCCTAACAATCCCATCAAGTGTTTACCATTATTGTTCCAATTCAAGGTGAGGGGATAGAGACTGATAAAAGTGGTTCACACATTTCCTTAGATCATCACCGCTAGTGAATGGTTGATCCAAGATTCAAACCCATGGAGTCTAGTTCCAGAGCTGTGATGGAAAACATCTTTCAAAATCACATTCTTCCAGGAAGGATGGCATCTTCTAGACAACCTGGATATTGTTACCAGGAATAAAGCACTGAAGGCTGCTGGTTATTATTATTTTTTTAACTGAAATGAGTGTAGTTGCACTTAAAATGACCTGGCTCTTGCCCACCACCATTCTGATCTCCTCTCTAATGTAGGAAAGACAGCAGCACAGTCCAAGCCAAAGCCTTGGGAGCTGGTCATATCCCAGGCTCACCCATGGTATGTGCACCTCCCCCACCAACACCAGCAACTTTGTCACCACCTCCATCACCACCATGGTCACCACTATCATATCATGACTAATGGATCCCTCTGGGCCAGGCATGTGGTAACACTTCACATTCCTTTTCTATACATGTTGTAGCAGAAGAAAATGTTGAACACCACCAAGCTACACCATTCTGGATACATCCAGAAAAGCCCTTTCCCATAATTCTACCATCCATGACCACCGCTGATCTTGGAAAGGAAAGAGGAATGTCAATAATGCTTACTGCTACCTGTCTCCTGTCAAGCATCGAACAAGCTAATATCCACATGTAATCATACTGAATCCTCAACACAACCTAAAACACACATGTGATAGTTATTTTAATATCAGTTTTATAATGAAAGAAACCATAGCTCAGAATGGTTAAGTGTCTTTCCCGAAGATCACAGGGTTTCTAAATTATCACTGAAGGATTAGAACCAGACCTACAGTAGTCTTCTGAGCCATTCCTTTGGAACAGATTTGCCATTTCCTAATCTAGATTATTTTTTTCCACTATAATATAAGCTTTCTTTTTTGTAGTCTGAACACCAGAAGGCAAGAGCCCTCCGAAAACCACTAGTTTGGGAATCAGAAATCCCAAGTCCTACTCCTGTTTTCACAACTCATAGGTTGTATGACTTTGAGTAAGTTGTTTGCCCATTAAAATAACTTCTATACTCTGCGATGTCCCTAGAAGTAGACAGCGGATACCTTTTGCCACTCATACGATATCAATTCTGATCAGAGGCTTTTTCTCTGCCCTTGGAAGAGAAGATTATGGAGAGGGGCCCACTGCATGAGTGAGCTTGTTGACTAGACCATCAGACACGGGTGGTGAAGGAGAAGGTTGGCGGGAAGTGTGAGAAAGTCCTTCACCTTGCAGCTGTCCCTGCCTGAACAGTACCATGAGTAAACAAGAGTCCCTCTCTAGAGATCTCTGTTGGCACCTTGTCTTCATTCCTTTCAGAAAAAAAAATTTCATATCCTTGTGAAGAATGTATTGCGTTCTACATGCAACTGCCAAAAACCCAACTGTAGGCAAAAATCCATCTGACAAAATCCCTTAACCGCTTTGATTCAGTTCTTAAAGGAGATTAGTTGTTGGAAGGTCACAGAGAAGCCATCCTACTGCACATGGCAGCTTGGGGTTTCAAAGCTTTCAGTACTGAGGGAATCTCCGTGCTTGATGTCCCTTCTCTCCATGCCGTTTAATCAATGAATCAACAAATAGTTACTGAGCAAGGCTTCCCTGGGGTCTGCAGGTCACCTCAGATGTGCCTCTCCAATTCAATAGCAAGAGAAAGAAAACAGATTTTTCTGACTCCTCTTAAACTTTCCATTTATAAAATCAGAGCTAGCATGAAAAGACCATGGGTCTCCTGTTCCTCTTTTTTCTTTTTCTTGAACCTTTACGGTTCACAGAGAAAAAGAAAATGCTATATAGCTGAGATAATATATCAGAGCTAAAGGGAAGGAAGGAAGGGAAGGAAGGAATAGAGAAGGAGGAAAGGGGGAAAAGACAGAAGAAGGAAAAAGAAAATCAGGCTCTTAGGTTTCAGCAAGGTCAAAGGACACAGTGACCATGTATACAATCCTCCCAAGAAATGTCTCTTTAGTAGCTTATAACCTCCATGTTTACTAGCCTGTTAATTATTACTGCTCTTTAGTACATATCATTATCTACCACTAGTTTTAAGCTTTCAGGATTGATGTAATTATGAATCTCTTATACCTTGAAGTGTCCTTCTGCTCTCCACTGTAGCAACAGGATCACAGACAGAATGTACATGTCGCCTTAATACCCAAAGCATCAGAAATCCTAAATTAAAAAAATAATAATTTTCCTAAATAATTTGGAAATAAATGAAAAAAATACAGTCATAAGGGGCTACTTCTGGCTTTTAATAAGGGTTCTATAAAACACTACACTCTGCTACAAACTGAATCACCATGTCCTAAGTGATGACAAGTTACTGCTGCAGACAGTTGTAGAAAAAGACCGACTTATGATCTGAATACTGTCTCTCTCTGGTTCAACACTGGTTGGCAGCAGGATACTTAACACTGGTTAAGTAGCAGGATTCTACTTAAACATAAGGTTCCTCAATTAACAAAAATAAGGAAACTGGCAGGAGTTTATTGGACACTTGCTATGTGCCAGACATGGTATGAAATACTTCCTATGCATTTTCTCCTTTAACCCTTTCCTTCACACATGGGTGTGCATTATTATCTTCAATCTAGAGATGAGGACGGGGCAGCTCAAAGACATGAAGAAACTTTGCCCCAAGTCCTAAGCATCGTGGGGTCCAGAGAAAAGACTGCAACCCATGCCTGACTCCAAGATTTTGCTCCTAACTACCCTGTAGCCGACACTTTATCCCTATCCTTCAACTTGGAGAATCAAGGCCAGGAAAAGTAAAAACAAAGTTTTAATTATAATTTAGCCAAAACCCCACGTCTGCTTTGAAATTGCTCCCTTTTCCCTCAACATGAATTACTAGAGTCTTTTCTTTCACTTATTTTTGATAAGCAAAGCTAGTATTAGAACAGTAAACCATGAGGTCACAGCTAACCATGACCTTCTGAAGAATGCTTCAGTCCAAGCATGCAGTGAAGCACTCCAACACCTTAAAGAGCTTGATTTTTGAGAAGCTTAAATATAAACACTATGTTAACACTTACAGATTAAAAAAAAAAAAAAAAAACCCTAGTTCAACAGATAAAACTCTCTGGGGCATATAGAGGGGCTGATGCTCTTACATCCTACTGAGATTGTAAATTACAAGCCAGTGCTTTTTCACGTGCTGATTGGGTCTGCAGAAGGCGAGGCAGTAACAGAAAAATCAACACCTGAAACTCCATTACTCCGCATGCATCTACACATGTACAATTACACATCTATGCAGAAGCATCTGAATGTTAAAAGGAGGTAAAATATAAACAGGGCATTCTCCTCTGTTCTGTGATGAGGCGATTATTTATACCATCTGCAGGTGGCAGGAGGTGTGGCTCAAGAGACCAGCTCAGGTCTGTGTCACCTTGAGACACAGCACACCTAGAGACAGTCCTTGGCTTCAAGTGCCCGTGGGTGCCCACGGGTCTCCGGCACAGAGACTGAGCCCCTTCATTCTTGCGTACCAGGCACCCACTAGGTCCACCCTCCGGATCTGGCTTCTAAGGGCCCCCTTTCTGCCCCCAACTTCTATGGCTAGAGTTTTTTTTCTTTCATTTGCTTTTAAATAAGCATAGCTGGTATCAGTACACCAAACAAAGCCTGAGGTTAACACTTCACACAGGTACAAGTTGTTACTATTTCTTGGTCAGAGGCAAATTTATGAATATAACAATTTTCACATACAGAAACCATCTCTACCAGAGAAAGGCAAAGGGAACTGTAAAACTTGGTCCTTGGAGAA
Organism: Martes martes; assembly: GCF_963455335.1. Lineage (NCBI taxonomy): Eukaryota > Metazoa > Chordata > Mammalia > Carnivora > Mustelidae > Martes > Martes martes. The sequence continues at coordinate 14,332,367 of NC_137903.1, read as the reverse complement.
CTCAGCCAAGGTATATGCCTGGGTGAGACCCTGACGTTAAGAGCCAGCACCGCTCCCGGTATCTGCGTGTGCTCATTACCATACTGCAGAAGTTGCTTCTAGAGCAAATAACAGTTTTCAGCGAGATCGAGGTTCCAAAATAATCCAGAGACGTGGGAAAGGAGAGAAAAGACAACTGTATTCCAGAAAAGCTAAGGAACAAAATGACCTATTCCTCTTCGGTCAAAGCTTGAGGACTTCTAGCCCACGATTAGCATGATCTTCCATGAAGGAAGCCCTGAAATACACAGATTTCCTTTTTGTTTCTAAAATAAAGGTACTTACCGGTGAAAATCCATAAGTCACCACACTGTACACAGGATGACACTGGCCGCCCTTCTCCATGGAAGCAGAGAGTGGGACCTGCCAAGTTTGGGAAGACATCTACTTGGGTTGACTGGAAAGAGGTGTGCGGGGGTGGGGGGCGGCGGGGAGAAAAGAAAGACTTTCCCTTTAAAACTGAACAGAAGCAGATACCACATCACATGACCTTTTACCGTAATTTCTATTAAAATCATTTCATGTCTGGTTGCCTCTGCTCTCCTGGCTCATTTGTATTGTTTACAACAAGTCATTGCACTGGCAGCGAGTGGTGGCTGAATCCATGGTTACCCGTTTTTACATTCACTAGTTAAATGGCACGCAGCTCTGCTGTGGGTTTCAGGGAGCAAGCTCTTAAGAAACCACAATCCAGCTATCCATCAGACTAATCTGAGAGAAATTAATCTTATAAACGTAAGTATGGGCGCATATTAAAAATTGATAGGAAGGGGGCATGGGCTTTTACTGGTTGGAGTTACGAAAGTGGACAAGCTGAGATCTGACTTCGACTCTGAGAGCATTTGGTCTGTGGTCTACATCCAACAGCCAGTCGTGTGGGGCATCAAAAAATCTTTCAAGGGTAATACGACCACCCTTTAAAACAAACCCAGCACCCCTCAAAATTCCATGAGACTTTATCTTCTACGAATGTTCTCAGGATCTACGGAGTGCCTAAACACAAATTTCACCAGACTGCAATCCCAGCAAAGTAACTTAAACACATCCATACAAGACAGTAAAACACCAAACAGACAGCCTTGGGTAGGATTCAATTAAGGCAAAACCTCAGTGGAATGCTCTTTACGAGTAAATTAAAACTGCAAACTAATATGTTTTATGGAGAGCGAGAACGGTACAAATTCATTCTATTGTCTGTGAATTGATGTGGTTAATTCTTTAAAAACAGTCCCCAAAGCAAACTTGTTTCTCAAGATGGACATGACCAACAATTATAATTGCTAATAAAAATTTAGAAGTTTTATAGTTTAATGCCCGCAATAATTGTCCCACAAGTCACATCTAAATGCTAAATGAGAACAGCAAATAGTTAAAGCTAACATATTACAACCCCATCTACTGCAAAGTCACTGTATCAGAAGCTAGAATTGATTTGTTTCCTCAGAACGAATTGAAAATGAATGTAACAGAACGTCGGAAAAATCCCTCCTGCACTGCTAATCGGATATTGTATAACGGTTGATTGCAGCTTTGCCCCGTGCTATTGCTGCCTAAATCATACATACTTACACGTTCTGGGTTCTTCCAAGAGTTTGGTGCAGTTTCAAGGACAAATGTCTTAAGGAAGCCTCTCTACTGTGCGGCAGGGAGCCTAGCTCGGATCTGATGACAAGAGCACGGTGCTAAATCTGACAACAGAGAAGGAAACTTCCTGCGTGAAGAAGAGATCTTGGAAAGTCTCAGGGTTAAAAAGGCTGCTTTAACTGTGCGGGTTGATCTGCTCCCCGGTTGTGTATACACAGTAGCAGCTGATCTGTTTGCAGCCCTGCAGAAAGGAACCTTTACTGAAAACCAATGGCATCACATTTCAGCGGAGCTGGTGCCAAGGGCTGGAGAGCAGAGCAACCTTTGACAACTTCACACAGTCCAACCCAGCCGACTTACCACAGGTCGGGGACGGCCGTGGAAAGTGTCCCCCCACTGGGGTTCATCTCGGGCATGTTAGCGCAGTTTCCGGGAAACCAAACACTGTTACCAACTGGTCTCCGGCAACGGTACAAGGTATCGTCTGCACTTATCTTAAACACGGTCTCTTGTCTCTGCTCTCCCCACCTACCACGCACTGTGTTGTCACAGATTTTTTTTTTTTTAATGCATCCCAAGTTTTAATTTTTTTTTTTCCATCTGTGTCTTATGTAAACCTGCAAAGCCACAGTGTGTTCCTCCTCTTGAGAAGTTAACACTCTCCTGATGTTCCTCCCAAATAAACAGAGGGGGGCAAAAATAGAGGAGAGCGTGGTATGGTAACTCGTGCTGTGTCCTGTTTCCCAGCCCAGAGTCTGGAGCGTTAAAGTTACTGTTTCGTTGGAGGCCATTTTATTATTGTTCGTTACAAACCGGGCACGACTGCAAAACTTCACTTGGGAGAAGCCGCCGGTATGGAGAGGCCGTGAGGATACCGACAGGAAACTAGCAGTGAAGAACTCGGGGTACGCCGCTCGGTCGTGGAGTCACCTTCCTCACCCCCCCAAAGATGGAAAAGAATGGAAATGCTAGCCTTCGCTAACTCCAAGAGGGGCAGTGAGAGAGTGGAAGAGATGGAAAGCGTGAGAACAAGAGAGTGAGAGAGGGAGACTGGTCAGTGTAACCAACATAATTCAAGTCACTGGTGAACCACTTTGTCTGTGTTCCTCTCTGCCCTTCTTCTCCCTTCTGTCCCCATGACAAGTCTAGGTTATGGGATACTATATGCTATTTTCTCACTGTTGTGCATTTGACTTCCAAGGGCAGAAATCAGACCTGACAGTTTAACAAAAGGCCATGTTCACTGTGTCAGACAGCACAGAGAAGTATTCTCCTACTTATCTGAAAGCCAGGCGAGGAGCTACTGCGCAACGGGTACAATATTACCCAAGGCCTTGGCTTTTCATTTTGGCCACTCTGTTGTCCGAAAATCCTAATTCCCTTACATTGGAGAGCCCACGTGATGTAATGAGAAGAATCTGGGCCGTGGTACCAAGTAGATTTAGCTTCTCATCCTGACCCTAGTACTTCCTACTTGCAGGAGGGTGGGAGCTGCTTGAAATCTCTGAATGTCTGTTTCCTCATCTAAGAAATGGTGACAACGTATCTACAGCACAAGATGACTGTGAAGATGTAAAAGATAACATATGTCAAGGGCTTGCCATAGTACGTGGCATGCGAGCACACACACACACTTCCCCAGCCTCCTCTGGGAGAGAGGCACAGCGCCAGACATGGCGGGGAGGGGGTGGGGGGTACAAAGTCAACTGAGACACGGCCCCCACGCTCGAGTGCGGTTGGCGCTCTCTTTCTCCCATCCTTCCTGTAGTTTGTGTCATCTCTATCATAAAGCATAAACACACTTTCAAATACTCTTCTCATTTGAGCCTCCTAAGAGCCTTGTGAGACAGATAAAACTACCCAGTTTGCAAATGGCAAAACCAAAGCTTAAAGCAGCAAGGGCTACACGCCTAGTAAATGACACACTGAACGCCAACCCAAGCTCCGACTCTGTTTTATACGTTTCACAGTGTATAGATATGAATTTGCCAAAAATAATTCATTTTTTGCATAATTCTACATTATACTGTCATCCGTATTGTACTATCCCATGTATATATATACTGTACTTCCCTAAAGATCGACTTAGAGTAGAGTGACTGTATCTTAAAATTACTTTGTATTCTCTGACAGATCTAGCGTGATACGTGAGCATACTCTGCATTTAAATTTTTCCTATATTTAAAAGAAACTCATGCTGAGTCCATTTTACAATCTACTGTCAATGTCACAGAAAAACAGAACTCCCCATCCAACAAGGATTTGGAGGCATTTTGTGGCCTTCTGGTACTCATGCTATCTGTGTCTTCAATTATTTCCAAATAATTATATACCTGTCAAAGTTCTTAACGACACATGATTAAACCTCCCAAAGATTGTTTTCTTTGTTTCCTCTTCAGCATATATTCTCTACTTTGAGGGCCTAATGAACATTGATAAGAGCAATTAAATATTTACTTTTAAATTCAAACTTGATCCTATGACATCCTGATTTCTAGGTTCACTTCAGTTTCTAGGTTAACAGATCACAAACTATAGAACTGCATTGACCATTACCTTGTGAATCAGAGCAGAGCACTGGGCCAGGCTCGTTTTTGTTTTTTTTTTTTTTTTTTAAGTATAGTATCTATAAAACAACCCAAATTTATTGATCTACTGCCTCATTTTGTTCTTGAAGATGTAGACCACTCCTGATGGAGGAATTGGCTCAACATTTTTCACTGAATCATACATAAAAATAAAAATATTCTTCAAGATGGGATGGGGGGCGGGGCACCTGCGTGGCTCAGTGGGTTAAGTCTCTGCCTTCGGTTCAGGTCATGATCCCAGGGTCCTGGGACTGAGCCCTGCATCAGACTCTGCTTGGCGGGGAGCCTGCTTCCCCCCCCCCCACCTGCCTCTCTGCCTACTTGTGATCTATCTCTCTGTCAAATAAATAAATAAATAAATCTTTTAAAAAAAAATGGGATCAGGAGGGAGACAAACCATAAGAGACTCTTTTTTTTTTTTTTTTTTTTTTTTTCATAAGAGACTCTTAACCTCACAAAACAAACTGAGGGTTGCCAGGGGATGGGGGAGTGTTAGGGAGAGGGTGGTTGGGTTATGGACATTGGGGAAGGTATGTGCTATGGTGAGTGCTGTGAAGTGTGTAAACCTGGTGATTCACAGACCTGTACCCCTGGGGCTAATAATACATTATATGTTAATAAAAAATTAAAAAAATATTCTGTAGAGTATCTAGAGCTTGGAGTTCAACTCATGTATTACATTAATTAGGTCTGTTGCATCCTGGAAATCTTTTTTTTTTTTAACTGTAATTTGTATCATTATTTTTAAGCACGTACTGCCAAACAATGATTGCTTTGGCTTTAACAAAAATCCAGGAAATTTAGATTAATATCAACGTCATGGCAAAAGTGCAAATCACAGGCAGTGTTTGAGACAAGGAAAACCATTTCTGAATACACTGTTTTTGGTTTCCAAAATCATTCATTTTCTAAAAAAATTTTATCCATATTTTTTAAGTCATTCAATTTTTTTTACACAAGCTGTGGCTATCTCCAAGGGAACGTAAATACTCTCCTTAGGTACTGACATTGTGTAAGTTAAGATTATCACACTTGCTACAGTCAACCGGCCAACGGCATACTACTTCCTGCTTCCTCCCTACATAAAGTAATATGTAAAATACCTACGACAGTTCTTGGACCACAGGATAAGAAATATGCCTACGAAAGACCACTTTGGAGCCAAACAAATTGGCCTGGGACTCTGTCAAACCTGGGTTGACCCAATGACTTTTTCTCACCACATAAAACTAAATATAGTTCTCAAGGGCTTTATACCCATGAGTCTCACTCAACCTTCACAGCCAACTTGGAGGTAGATGCTTCTATTATTTACAATTTTACAGATAAGACAAATTCAGAGAATTTAATAATGTCACAAGATCATACAGGCCATAAGTGACCCAGCAAAAATGTTAAAATGGATGCCCTCGCTCTGATTTGTAAGCTTTTCCACATAACACACTGTAACATACTTTTCCTTGAGGAAGGATGTGCACACATTAGTTTCCACCTTTTTCCTTTTGATTTCTCATCCAACCATCAATTAACTGCGGACCAGGCTGTCTTAGACACACACACACGCACACACACATGCACGCACGCACCACCTCTCTCCTCTACCTTCACATGCCTTCTATCGTTGTGTCTCTCCCGTCTGGGCCAATTACTTCAGAGAATAATTTTTCTCTCCATTTTTATTCACTCTCCTGCCTTTCCGTGCATTTGGGTGTCAAAAACCAAATCTTATCACAGGTGATAAACTTGGAAGTAGTGCTAATGTTACACTATTCCAAGGGAAAGGAAAGCCATATACTTTGCAACCAGCCTCTAAAAATCCTGAAAGTTTCTAAAAAATCCCTTTCACACACTCTACAATAGTTTCCATCTATCTTTTTAACTCCCAGTTATATGTGCATTTCTCTTAAACATCAACCCTCCAGAGTCTAGATAAGTGATAAACTATCATTCAGTTTTATTGCCTTTATGTTATGTTTATCACTTGTATCATAATAGAACTCTTTTTCATATTTTTTCATCACTGATATACAATATTTCACTCCAATAAGTTAACATAGGCTTTTATAGTCTAGCCTAGTGAAAGGAGTCAGTATTTAAGACTGTTTTATGTAAGGGAAGAAAGTATGTTTTGAATAGCTAATAATTGATCTACAAATGAAAAGTTTTTATGTAAATCTGTCTAAATTTCATGAGGCTTTCATTTCAAACCACTAAACCTGAGCTTATTTCTTACTCTACCTACTAATATTTCTGGTCATGGCCAAAGGCCAGACTTCAGTAAATAATTAGTTGATAGAATGGAAATAAACAGGAGTATAATTAATTGGTCGATTCATTACTAATCAATCATTTAATGCAGAATCACAGAGGTGAAGTAAGTTGGAGACCATCAAGTCAAACGCCCTCATTCATAAATGAAGAAACAAAGGTTCCCTGTTCTCAGATACAGAAGACAACCAGATCATACTATAAACTATGCTTACGACCATTTCAACTCATCCTTAGCTGAAGATCGATGTTCAGCCATAGACACATTAGCCAAAAAGAGCAAATTTCTAGCTCTGAAGGTGATTGAGCCAAAGGATCATCAGGTATTATGTCCCATTTCTGCAACCTTTGGAAAATAAATGTTCCTACTAAATAGAAAATGAATTTCTAATAACTGAATTAAACTGTTCATCTAAATAGCCAACTTTGGATTTCTCTCCACACATAATAACTTGGAAAAATATATAGCCTGTGTTTACTATAGCACGAGAGCCACAGTCTCTAAGAAGAGCTATAACTCGCTAACAATTTTCCTGATTTATGTTTGAAAACATACAGGGCATGAAATGACTTCTGCAACCTTACATTTTCCTCAAGAACACTGGTAGACAGAAGATATATTCCAAAAATCATGTTGGGGTTGCTTGTTAAAGCTCCTTTTTTAATAGAAATGTGTGATAAGCAATTATGCATGTCCCACCAAAAAAAAAAAAAAAAAAACATTAGATTTTTCCCCCCCATTAAGAGAAGAAAGAAGAGAAAAGGAAGGGAGAGGAGGAGGAAAAGATGGAAGCAGGGAAGAAATTCTGATAAAAGAATCTATTTTCTTATAATGTTTATATATTGTAAAAACTGATTGCCTTCTTGAGTAAGAAAGTGCCATAAATATTCTTCCAAGGAGCAGCTTGTGGATAATGTATGGTTATATACTGTAACTCGGTACCCAAATGTTAGTTATTCTTGTTCTTAGTATTTAACATATATGGAAATCTGCTTCACAATCTATAATTGTGCTAATAAAAACAGGTATTTGTGAATATAAATTATATTGGTCATAAAATCAGCCTTATTAACCTAATATATCTTAGAGCAAGATTGAATTTAAATGGGCCACTCTGGTAACACAGATATCCAGAAACACTGTTTATTCTACTGTAGAAGTATCTATCAGAATAACACAAAAGTTTCGCTATGCTTCACATAACGTTAACATCTTGAATTTGAATCTTCAAAACAGGAAAAAACGACGATGTGAGGCATACATATTTGCCAAATTCAAATAATGTGTTTGTATAAGGGAAGTAAAATAAGCACATTCATTAATTAGCACCTTTCCTAGAGTCCCATCTGGGTTATTTATTTTAGCAGGTGGGCCTTCGGAAACAGCCATCAGTGTCCCTAAGTCAATAAAATATCTTCGAATCTCCAGTGTTTTGCATTTTATCACAGAGATTCCAAAGACATTCAACCTTCTTTTATGGTAACTATGATCCTTCTCCCATTTAATGAATGAAGTATCCATCATAAAAGAAATATAAACAAAGACCTGATTTTAAAACTATGGATGATTCTTCTTCACAACTACAGGTATTATATCGTGCATAATGGTATAAATGCACCATAAAATGGGTGGTACCCCTCGGTGAGAGTAAGGGAGGTGGGCTTTATAACCAATGCAAAGGAGGGGGTAGGCTAAGGAGGTGGAGGCCTTTCACCACTGGAAATCATCAGGGTTAAGGAAATGAACGGTACCTACTCTTCAAGAAAAAGAAACCTTCCCTAGCTATGGTGCTGAAGACACACAGAGACTTAACATTATCACACTGTGTACTTGAGGAATGTATTTCAAGATGTGCAAAGATTTCTCCAGTTACTTGAATCTGAACATCCAAGACCATCAGATTGTGTGTCTACATTCTACATCAAAGGCCTGTATACATTCTGCAATCATCTCTTAAAAGAAGGCCCCCACAGGCCTGGGCCACCATCAATGATTCCAACACCAGGTACTATTAGAAATGAGGCTCAAAATAGTCAAAAGAAGATCATCCCCCGAGAAAGGTCCTTAAGCTCTCCTAGAGCACCTCACCCCCACCTGCCAGCATGACGGCCTGACAAGCACATAGAACTTAATCATAATTCCCCGCGTGGATTCTAAAGGCTCGACTTACTCTACCGGGATGGCCATGTTAACCTAAAAACCGAATTGCAAAGCTGAATTATCTCACAGTTTTAAAAGACCAACCACAAAGAGACAAGACAAAATGTCTTTGTTTGCACCAAGGCCAAGGACGTGATTTTTTTTTTTTTGACTTTATAAATGATTTTGATATTTTAAAGGACTTTTTTAAAAAACCATGCTAATCTAAGACCTAGTAATTATTACTTCAAAACGACAGAAGCTATTGTTCATGGAGAAATTTTCAGTTGGTTTTCTCATACCAGTGGTTCAATTGAAAGATTTACCAACTGCTCCCTGGAGAAAACAGCAGATCTGCATTTAAATGGAGATAGAGTATTTCCAAATGCACAGTACCTAGAAGGCAGATACTGTCAAGGTTTCTTAGTGAGAATAACTCAAATTGTATTAGGTACATCTCGATGCCGTAGTCATCTCCATTCTCATAGGGCTCTGTCTGTTTCCATCCCATTCTTTCTCCTCGGTGCATTCTTCATAACATTTGTCCCAAGGAGTTAAAATTAAACCTTGTTCCACTGCAAAACCCCCACACGAACAACCAGCGATTACTACTGTACATATCATTTCTGATGCATACAGAAAAAAGACCACAGAAGATAGGTTGGCCAGAAATGTTAAATAATTGAAAAGTATAATGACTTAATAGAGTAGTAAGCTTAGTTTACAATGCAGCCAATTTAAAGCCATAAAAATAGTGTGTAAAAATTTTATCTTGTGGTTGACCATTACATATCCTATCTATTATTCAAAAGTATCTCAACACTGTTTTTCTTCATTAATGTGGCTTTTGGCATTTCCCTCAAAATCTTCTCGGTCCCGCAGTTTTCCAACAATTTTGAAACAAACACAAAATTCCTGCATGATATCATAAAGTCACCTTACCAGGATCACCAGCTCTTCCATATCTAATTGAAATTAATTTTATAGGTCAATCTGTAAGGCATACTCTAACTTCCTTGAAGATGATTTGTTTTGCATTTAAGGCAGTCAAGCCCACAAGACATTTCAAGAAAGAAACAAGACTACAGCTACTTGTATCGACACATCTGTAAACAAAAGGAGAACCTCATAAATAACCCCTTTCCCGCGACACACTAATGCAGGGTTTGTCTATATTAGACAATGTCACGGGGCATCAGGAAAGTTTTGCCTTGAGTGTTTGACTAAGGTGTGCATAGCATGTCTGTGAAGGAGAAAAAAGAGATACTTGGGATCCATTTCAAACATAAGCCCATTGGGGCACCTGGGTGGCTCAATGGGTGGCACCTGGGTTAAAGCCTCTGCCTTTGGCTCGGGTCATGGTCCCAGGGTCCTGAGATGGAGCCCTGCTTCCCCCTCTCTCTCTCTCTCTCTCTCTCTCTCTGCCTACTTGTGATCTCTGTCTGCCAAATAAATAAATAAAATCTTAAAAAAAAAAAAAAGCCCATTATCACCGGCAGGCTCTTGCTAAAATTCTAGCTGCAACCCAAATGTCTCTAGTTGGGTTTGTCTCTAACCAAACAAGGTGACTGAGAACAGCCCCAGAAATTTGTCTCTAACCAACCAAGGTGACTGAGAACAGCCCCAGAAATTCTCTGCGACACTTTCCCCATCCTTCCGCTGTCTGCGCAGACAGTCATACCCTTGCTGCCCTGCCATTCTCATGCTGATTCAAGTTCAGAACTCAAAATGAAAGATGAAATATCTTGAAGATCACTTAATATTGAAATACCATTGCAGTAATAAGCGGTGCTCAGTTGGAGATGGGAGCATGGTACTCTCCTGGTAACCTTTTAATTTCTGGAAAAATTGTACAGAATAAATGGAGTGGCACACACATGGAAACCTAATCGATTGATCTGCTCTATTTTGCTAAAGCACCACCTATCAGAAAGCGTCTTTGCTCCCTGTCGCAATCCCTGTTCAAGAAGACCAGTGGATTTCAGCCACACCATGCACAAAGATTTAAATGCCATTTTGATTTACTGAAGAAAATAAATCATCTTTCCTCCGGGTTCACCTCTCCCAGTCAACGGACAATCCTGTGTGCTGCCTGACACCAACCATTCTCAATACACACACCTCTCTGTCATGTGAGTTTATAGAGTTACAAGAATTGTTTTAGTAAAAACAACAGTCATGCATAACATTCAAATACACGTCTGAAAGGTCATCTGGGCCTGTGTCACGATATACTTGAACCTTTTCATATTTGAAGGGGGAAAAAAGTGCCATCAGTGTCACTTGATCTCCATCAATGTTTTCAGGCACCTCATTTCTTTCGGCTATTCCTCAGCTCAGACTTGAGAACTGTTTAAATTTCCCTCTCTTTCCCACAATGATAGGACCGTCTCTTAGGTTGGCTACCTCATTCTGATAACATCAAATCCACTGGACAGGGGAAAAAAAAACACAAAACCAACAACACAAAAAGCATCCTGACACTCTCCCCCAATCCCACTCCCTGCCTTCCCCTTGAGGACATTTCTTCCTCTTTTCTCTTGCCTGCTGCTTCTGAATTTGGGCATTTTCCAAACACACTCCCCTATTTGGTCTTTGGGCAGCGTGAGAAACAAAGGAGAGTTTCTCTTCAAAACTAGACCAAGTCATTCAGCTGCTCTGAAACACTTCAAAACATCCGCAGTTCTCTTGATCCTGCCTTAAAGTATTAAGCAGGAGTGTTTTGAAAGTAGTAGGAGGTCATATGTGCACCTAACAGCTTCTCTTAACTCACATGCTGGGCATTTTTCTTTTTTCTTCTTCTTCTTCTTCCTTTTTTTTTTTTTTTAAGAGAGAGAGAGAGAAAGAGAAGGTGCTATTTTCAACATTGCCCTCTGGTTTACGCTAGCAAAATCATTTGCTTTCCGTGTATGTCTCTGCCCCATCCCAGGGCCAGTGGGTCTGGTACTACAACATAAACACAGCCAATGTGCCTCCTCAGCTCCAGCAGACCCATGTGGCAATTCACAACACGACCGAAGCAAGCACAATAAATAAACACATACATAATCATTCCACAGCACTGAGGCAAGAAGGGGGTTTCTCCAGGCCCTTCCGGACTCTTCCAGAATTGCTCATTAAGATTCTGAAAGGGGGAGGGGCTGCAGCTAGGAAAAGGTTGCCAGAAGGGAAGAGAAGGGGAAGAGGGGGGGGATTTGCCCTCAGTGTCTTTCTCTCCCTGAGAATCTCCCGTCACCCAACATGGAGTGGGGGGGGGGGGCTCTATCCTGCAGCCTTTTCTGACATACTTGAGGGGAAGGAGGGGGTGGGTGGTTTGAAATACTTAAATGACGGCCAGGTGACCTCCGTGCAACTTCAGAGACTCCCTCCCTCTGGAAGGTGAACGGGTTGGGGAGCCGGGAGGGAATGAGGCATAGAGGACAGGGGGAGACACCTAGGACTACGGCAGCAGCAATGACCAGAGGGATTTTCCAGCCCGCGACAGCCGTCTCCGACTCCTGACACCGCCCTCGCCCCCAGCGACCCCTTCCCCAGAGCCCCTCGCCCCAGAAGACCCCCCGAGGACTCACCCCGGCCCCTCCCAGTCCAGTGCCCTAACTCTGCCCTCACTCTTTGCCACTTTACCAAGCCCTGAAGTCTATCCAGGGAGGGGGATGGGAGAGGTGTTTAAAGAACGAATCTCATTGCAATCAGAATTTATCCGTGTCTCCAGCACACACGCCGACAGTTTTGCAGTCATGGTAAGGCAAGTCGACAAGAGGTGGAGGGTACTTATGGTTGTGTTATTGAGGGAGGGGTTGCTTTTCTTTCTTTCTCTTTTTTTTTTTTTTTTTTCCAAGAGACTCTAAACAAGTGAAGGGGGGAAGGGGGTAGCGATAGAGATTTCAACCAGGACTGCAAATCAAGAACGCCCCAGATGCAAATGTCTGTCTCCAGATGTTGATGATAAGGATTTGGACCAGTTACCTTGGCAGGGTCAAAACTGCAGCAGGTTAATCAGGTGAGTCGTCGGGGATTTTAAAGAAGCCGAAGCCGGTTTCTTTGGCTATGAAAGTCTACAAAACCCCCATGCAGGAACATTGCACATCTTACACACGCCTCCTTTAACTGGGCTCCCGCGACCTCGGCAGGCGAGGGGGTGCTGGCCGGCCCGCCGGTGGCAAGGGCACGGCCACCGGCTCTGCCCCCGCGGGCGCGGGGCCGGCCTGGCCCCCGGGGTCCGCGTCCCGAGCGGCTGTGCACTCACCGAGCCGGGCTGCGAGGGGCAGAGGGGCGCCCGCGGCTAGCCGGAGCGCCGAGGCGCCTCCCTTTTCTCTTGGTAGCGTCGGTCCGCACTCCCTGTGACCCAGGACGTCATGATGCCTGTCTGTTTTCTCAATGATAACTTGGCAGAAGAAGAGAGAGGCTGCCAGGTTCTCCTCGGGTGGTTACGTGGTATGTGCACGTTTCTGTTTGCATGCGTTTCTCTCGCTCCCTTTTTAAAAATAAATATCTGTGTTTAAAAAAAAAAATTCCCGGCACTGTCAGGATTTGATTGCATTATTGCGTTTGCATAATTGACGCCTCTGGGTGTGTATATGTGTGTGGATGTGCGTGTGGGGTTTTTTTCCCCTTTAAATCCTGCCGCTCCCGCCGCCGCAGCGGCCGCTGCAAAGGGGAAGCAAGCATGCGTTCATCTTTTGTCTTTCATTTTACCTTCAGGGTGACATTCAGTGCCAACTGCTCCCTTTTGACCGTCGCCAATCCCCGCCTGGGCAAAATAAATTTTAAAAACGTGGGGGGAGGGGAGGGACCGGCCCCGCAGCCCCAGCGCTGGGGTGGCGACTCCCTCCGTTAGCGGACCCCAGACCTACCCCGACCCACCTCCCGCCCCTGAAAAACCCTTTTCCCTTCTACCCACCGGGCCCAGGCAGAGAAGCGGCACCAAGACAGCGAGGAGCATCCACCCCGGGCCAGACACTCATGTTCGCGGCTCCTACTTGCTGACTCGCATCTCAGATGCCTTCTCCGTGTGTAGGCCTCTCACAACTGGAGCTATTTTTGTCTCCCAGAGATGTTCTTTAAAGCCTTTTAAAAATGGGAAGGGGGCAGGGAAGAAAACCGGAGGGGTGGGGGGTGGGGGAAGGAGGGAGAGAAATAAAAGCCCCAGCCCCCTATGTGAGGGGCTCTCCAGACTCATCAGGAAATTTGGGGGGCTCCTGGCAGCCCGACCCACCAGGGGAGTTTGCAAGGGCAGAAGGGAGAACTAGCTCTTTATCTGAATTCCTCTACAACAGCAGGAAAACTTTTCCTTCGTACAAAGCTAGTATTGCTGGCTAGTCCCTGCATTTGTCCTTTTTATAATTATGTTCTCTCGCATCAGCACGAAAGGTCTCAACCATAACTCTTGGTATTTATTTTTGCAAACATGAGAATGTATTTGACACGGTGTGGCCACGTGACAGGTAAAGCAGAGATCGTGTCCCCTTTAGGACAGTTAGTTTCTGTTATTTGTATGCTGGTGTGTTTTCTGTAGTTTCTATTAATCATAACACTGTGCATATTAATCACCATATGCGCATTACTGAAAAATAAATATCTAGTGCCAGGTTTGGCAAATATTTTGCCCTCCTTTATCGCAGATTCCCCATGCGAAGCAGAAGAATGGGCTTAGGAATTTTTTTTTTCCACATGCTTTCTCGTTGTTGTTGTTGACCTTGGTCACTGTGGTGGACTGGTAAAGTCACTATTCCCACAGATTCCAAAAAACCCCTAAAAGATGACAGCACGAGCCAGGGCTGCAAAAAATAAAGTGTGGAGGAGAGTGTCACATAGGAAAAGCAAAGCTGACCGGGAGGAAAAACTTTGTCTCACCCAAGATCATCTGCAGCTGCTGTAGGTTTAAGACTAGTTTACCTACTTGAGAGGTTGCCTAAATGGAATGAAAATTGCAAGTAACTTTTCCCTTTAGAGTCATACCCCAAGGATCACTGGCAAGTTCCATAGGGAGAATATTGTAATTATGCAAAGACCAGATGATCAGAATTGGAAGAGAGCCTCGGTAAAGTAGCCCTAAGTACGTGAGGGCCATTGACTAATAGATCCCCAAACTAGAACCGTGCCTCCTCACCCTTAACAACCAGACACAGCTCTCTGGCCCTGCGATCAGGCTCCTTAGAACGCCAGAAGGATGGAACTGGTGTGGTCCTGTCCAGTGCTTAGAGGTCATCGGTGTCAAAGATGATTCTAAAAAAGGCCAGGAAGGGCCTATTCAGAACTCGAGTGGGTACCGTCTACTGATGTTACTGCTAACATTTTAGTGACTATCCAAGAGTCCAAGAGAGGCTTGTTAATATTGAATCTCTCAACCTGCTTCTCTAGCTTTATTACTTATTAGCCTTAGAACCGGATCTTTAAAGAGTCACTGCAAAAAGGAAAAAAAAAAAAGAGCCATAAAAATTTGACTCACTTTAATTCCTTGAAACCCATTTTTATTTCCAGACAAATGCCTTCTGTGCCGTTTGCCACCAATCCACATGGCGCCGCAGGCAGCCACGGGGTGAGATGTCTGAGCAACGAGCTGAGGGTAGAGGGAGAGTAACTCCCGTTCTCCGGGTTTGAACAGATCGTTGAACCCGGATTCTCTGAATCCACCTCTGGCTAAGAGCTGCTCTCTGTTGTTTATTCGAGTCCAAACTCCTCAGACAACATTCAAGTCTTTATTTTGTGGCTTCACCCTAAATATAATAGTTAATATTGCTGTAGCTTGTTTGGTTTAACTTTCCAACCAAATCAAAGGGCCAAAAAAAAAAAAAAAAAAAGCTTACTAAGATGGAATGCATGGAAGGTGCTGTCTTAAAATTTGCTTGTGGGGCACACCTGGGTGGCTCAGCCCTTAGGCCACTGCCTTCCGCTCCGGTCATGATCCCAGGGTCCTGGGATCGAGCCCCGCATCGGGCTCCCTGCTCAGATGGAAGCCTGCTTCTCCCTTTCACACTCCCCTTGCTTGTGTTCCCTCTCTCACTGTCTCTCTGTCAAACAAATAAATAAAATATTTAAAAATAAAAATAAAATGTGCTTGTGTTTAGAACTTGTAAATCTTCCACAAGAACAAGAGAGAAGGATTATTGGTGTTCCCATTCTACCCAAGGAAACTGAGGCACCAAGAAGTTAAGTAACTTGCCCAGAGTTACCCAGCTGGGGTTCAAATTCAAGTGCCTTGAAGCCCTCACTACCAAGTTCTCTGCTTACCTACCTACCGGCTCAACTTCACATCTGCCCCCTCACATCCTGCAGTCTGGCTGCTCACCCACTGCCCACACCCTTTGTTAACCCCAAGGTCACTGCCAGAGCATTCCATGCCCCCTTCTGCCTTTCGGTATTCAAATTCTCTCTGTTGGTCAAGGCCAAGTTCAAGACCGACTTTGCCCACAAAGCCATTATTTACTATTATTGGGTGTATTGATCATTCTCTCTCTTTGTTCCACACTGTTCACTTTTACATGTGACATCACTGTTCTCTGTTTCTGAGGTTTATTTTTCATCTTTTCTTCCTCTCTCAATTCCTTTCTGACAGCGTTATGCTTTTTTTTTTCCCCTGCCTCTTCCGGTTTGCCTAAGTACGACCCCAGCTGTCCTTAACTCACTTCCGATGTACTGATGGACACAAAACTGCCCTTTGGAAAGCTAGGACGCCACTTTTCAGTCTGACAGAAATTGCAAGTTTGATGTGGCCAAAGTTTTATCCTTTTAACTGAAAAAACTGCAAGCTGGTTTCTTCATATTTCAGATAGTCCATAGAAAACAACCAATTAAGATCAGAGGTGGAATTATTTAATTGGAGAAGCAGATGACGATGAGATAGATGTCATGAATGTGGGGAGTGATGGACAAACCATAATCACTGTAGCTTTTTAGCTATTATGATCCTCCTTCTGCCATACTTTGAATTTCCTGAGTGTCACATTAATATTTCTGTATAGAATTAGGAAAATAAGCGAGGACTCGTAACTGTGAGACCGGTGACGCCATCATGCATCTGCTACTGACCAACTCTGTAACCTCTGGCAAATTATTTAATAACTCTGAGCTGCAGTTTCCCTCTTGCACAAAGAGATTTAACTAGTCTCCAAGGTCCGTCCAACTCTAGCCTTCCACAAGTCTGAAACAGGATGTGGGAGAGAAAAAAAAAGAGGGCTCAGCCTAGGAAGGCTGGGTTTTTTTTTGGGGGGGGGTACAAAAAGTATACTAAGGAGCTCAGGTAAAGCTAACAAAGTCCTTAAGTCTAATTTCTGAGTATACTTAAGGGTAGCTCAAAACACAAAATCCATATATGAAAATATTTTCAAACTTGCATTTTCTAAGATGGTCTCATTTATATAGGATAAAATAATTAACTAAGTGTACCAACAGCCCACGGTATCAGCTATAAATATTACTGGCTGTCATTCACGCTTACCTATAACTTACTTTCTTTCCAACACAACCAGATTGTTACAGACCTCACTTGACAGGAATGGATCCAACCTTTTTTGCCTGGATGCCTTAGACTCCAATCAGCTTGAATTAAATCGTGAAGCTAGTTGAAGAGCTATGGGTTTATGGTGAAGAGACTTGGGGAGCTAGAACCAGACAAGGGTCTCCTACATATTTCCTCTGTACAACTAACTCTGAGAAAGCCTCCCTCAGTGTTCCTCTCCTTATTTATCCTTACCAGAGACTTACAACTCACTGACCTTCTGGTTTTGGTTAGGATACATGAAAGAGCAGAAGCAAAAGCACTCTTCCCACACAACGAAGTATTATCATGGCAGGTGGACTGCACTTTATATCAGAGTTGATATTCTAAAAAATGGTACAATGTTAACAGAACATAAGGTCCCCTTACTGAGAATCTAGGTTGATTTCTACTTGCCAGTTACAGGACCACAAAGTCCTACAGCTAGCCGAGGGCAGAATCAGGATGATTGTGCAGAAATCACTTTGTTTCAGTTCATACTCGAAACCTGGTATAAACCATGGGCAAATATTACAACTCATCACGTCAACTGGGACCGGGGCAGTTAGAAAACCTATTTAAAACAGAATTTCAGGGGTGCCTGGCTGGTTCAGCCATTAAGCATCTGACTCTTGGTTTCGGCTCAGGTCATGATCTCAAGGTCGTGAGACAGAGCCCCCCATCAGGCTCCGTGCTTCTATGGAGTTGGCTTGAAATTCTTTCCCTCCCCTTGCTCATGCTCTCTCTCTCTCTCTCTCAAATAAAAAGAATCTTAAATAAATAAATAAATAAATAAATAAACGCTACAACAGAAATTTATACCATGCCTCTGACATCAAAAAATGAAAACAATTTCATATGGGACAAAGGTCCTCAGGCCAGATTGCGTGATAGCTCTAAGGACCCACGGATAGATTAAGAGTCTGAAAGTTGTAGTCAAAATGCGTGTATGTGTATGTGTGTGTGTGTGCGCGCGCGCGCCCACATTGTTCTCCAGAGAAGCCCTGTAATGTTCATCACATTCGCAGAAGGGTTCATGACTCCAGAAAGGCTAAGAACCACTGATGTAAGAATAGTTTATTTTAAAACTGAACTTAAAGAGAATAATACATTCCTTTAAGCCGAATGCCGTGCTGACTGCCACACGGACAGTGTGTAATAATCACCAGCGTTCAGAATGACGGCCTTGAGACACAATAAAAGCTTCAGTCATCAAAGAAATTTATTGTCAAGGTGTTTTACTTACCTGACACGGGACAATGTACCAGTCTTTCAGAAAGATCTGAATATTGAAATAAAATAAGAAGAGGTTTCTGGTTTTGTTTAAGCTGGCTGGATAATTCTCTGTGTGCTAAGAAAGATGAATTGCGTGTAGGAAAATACCCATTGTTTCTGGGAACACAGTTCAGGTCCGCTCAGCTGTGAGGAGGCAGAGAACGAAGGCCTGGACCAGAGGCGTAGCAGTGAGATGGGGAGAAGGGACTGGAGGGATACAGACCGAAGTACCTGGCTTGGACAACTACATTAACGGTAGCATGTTAAAGAGGTACAAATTAAGCCTACACTCAGAAAACAGTGAATTCGGTTTGGGATATACTAGGTTTAAAGGCCTATCAAATAGCCAGATTCCACTGGCCTCGGGAAAGACTTAGAAGAACTACGTCGCTGGAGAAATGTATTTGGGAATTTTCAGTGAATTGGCAGCGGTGTCAGCGGTAATAAAGATAGGGGGAGGGAGAATGATGAATGCAAATGATTTAGGAGCATCTGAATTAAAAACTACATTTATTTGAATAACATCTAATTTGTAAAATAGGAAACTACATAATACCCAAGGCAAAACAGTGTTGGTTATTTTAAATATTTAGAGACACCTGTATTTAGACCATAAATTTCTGAATAGAACTATACATCTCATTTTATTTTATACGTAGGACTTTCTGGAGTTCTTCATTTTAAGGCTCTTTTCCATTTGATATAGTGCATTCAGGGCCTGGGTTCAGAAGGGAGAAAGGCTTTTCTTTGGCAACCAAGTTCAACTGGAAAAAATCATCAAGATGTCACCTGATGCCACATGTTACCGACGACGTTCTCAGCATGTGGCCCTGCCAGTTGCTGAACCAGCAGAGGAAACTCAGTGTCATGGAAAGAACACTGAACTCGGAGTCAGATCACTTAAGGGGGAGTCCAATTTCTCCCTCTGACTGTTTTTGCGACCCTGGGAAAGTCATTCAACTGCTTCTACCCTGAATTTCCTCTTGGACAACTGCCCTGTGCCCCTCGGGGGATGATCCCTCCAGCACTGGTGCTGTCATGATCACCAAAGGGATAGAACGAGGGAACCTAACCACATGCTTCCAAAGTCCCCTCCTTGATGAACTACTCCAGGATGCCATCTCCCACTCTCCTCCCTGTGATGGCCCAGGGTGACCCACCACCCCTCCTCTGCACCTACATCAACACATTTTTAGAACTGCAGTCACCATATTTTATTGTAATATTGTTCATATATCCGCCTCTGCTACTCAGTGGCAAATGCCTTCTGTGTCATAAATGTTTTCGTTATCTTTTCACTTCTAGTCCCTAGCACGCAGTAGGTGCCCCATGAATGTTAAATGAATAAACTATTATCCGGAGAGACCATTTGCCTATATCGGTTCCTACTCCATGAAAATTCTTTAGATCATCTGGGAGGTGGAAAGGCAGGCCCAGCCTTACGGATCCACAGCCATAAGCTCTCCTGTATCAGTGCTTTTCTCCCAAGGGGGCCCCTCGCTGCATTACATGCACTGATTATGCTACCTTATGTATACAGTTATTATACAGGAAGGAAGCAGGTCATTTCCTGGTCCTATTTAAACGTAAAATGCAAAACTGCTCCTCCCTCAAAAAAAAAAAAAAAAAATATATATATATATATATATATATATTAGCACTGACTTTGTTTGGTACTGATACATAAATGCTGCATACCACGTTTTTCCAGAAAGCTAAGGAAGGGAGGATGAAGAGGGTGAGAGCGCCCCGGGAACACGAAGGAAGGCTGAACGGCTATCCAGAGTGGTGGAAAGAACCTAGACCACAAAACCAAAGGTCCTGCCTGTGTCAAATTCCCGGGGAATAACCTTCAGCTTTATGTGATCACATATGGCATCCTTAAAATGGAATCATAATGTTTAAGCAGCAGAGTTACTGAGATCATGGATAAAAGAGCCAAACGCCCTGTCAAAACAGGTGCCTGATAAAAGCAAACTCTCCTCCCTTTCTTCCTTCTTGCCTGTTTACCTTCCCAGAAGAAAAAGGAATCCAATTCAAAGATTTACAACCAAGATCCACTTGTAAGCTTTACTCCTGACTCCTAAAAAAGAGGACCACAGAGATTAGCTGAGACCAATGATCTCCAAACTTTGCGGCATGTTGGAATCACTTAGAAGCTCCAAACGATCTTGATTTGCAACATGTGCCCCACAGCAATTAAATCAGAATGTCTGAGGGTTGGAGCCAGGCAACGGTATTTTTTTTTTTTTTTTTGTAAACTCCAAGGGATTTCAGGGTGCCCCAGAGTTTGAGGGCCATTGGCTAAGGTAGAGAAATGGGCCTACGGCCAGTGAATTAGTCTAATTAGAGCCCGAGAGCAGTTTCTCACTCTTTCCCAGACCCAGAACACTTACCCCTCCCTCTTCTACCTTCCTTTGGCAAATTCTTTACCAATGAGCCCTAGACACGGTGGTAATAACGGTCGAGCGACTCATCCCAAGTACCAAAACAGCAAACAGAGAAGCACGTAAGGCAACTGTATTTGTAGTACTTTACCATTTAAAAAGTGCTTTAACCTCTCATTGTATTTACTCCTCACTACCACCTTGCACAGTGGATATTATTAGGAGACCCAATTTACAGATAGTAAAATCAAACACAAGAAAAATTCAACTCTCAAGGACAAAGTGGCAGATTCGCATCTCACGCTTGCGTCCAGGTTCCAGAATGGATGCAATTTTCCTGGACCGTGCACCTTTAGCAGCCTTACTGTGCATCAGTCGGCGGGGTCACTGCCACCCTCGAAGGATGGCCCAGAGCTATGGCCTAACTGCTCTGCCATGTTGGGAAAGGAGGGCGGAAGGAAGGAAAATATTTTAAATACTTTTGAATTAATCAGGTTCCTTTCCAGCAGGCTTTCCAAATTATTTAATATGCTAACAAGTCCTGTAAATATCTAGAAATTATTATTTCCCAACTGATTGAAGAACAGTGAAACCGTTTTTAAACTCAGCATTTCTTAGGACTAATGTCCCTTGGGATGCCATTAAATAACAGCTGCTTTCCTCACCCGCCCCCAATATTTATTTAAGTGTCACCCTTGCAGAGAGGGACCCCCACCCCCACCCCAAGTACCGTATTTAAAACAGAAGGGTCGCCTGGGTGGCTCAGTGGATTGAGCGTCAGACTCTTGATTTTGGCTCAGGTCATGATCCCAGGGTTCTGGGATCAGGCCCCGTGTTGGGCTCTGTTCCCAAGGAACTGTCTGCTTGTCCCTCCGCCTCTGGTCCTCCCCAGCGTGTGTTCTCTCTCTCTCTCTCTCTCAAATAAATAAAATCTTTAAAAATAAGTAAATAAAACAGGAACACCACTTTCTCCCCAGGCCAATCCTCCCCACCTGCTTTCCCACTTTGTTTCTCCATAATCCTTAACACCTTCTAATATGGTACACAGTTTCCTTATTTATTTCGTCTGTTATCTGCCTCACTCTCTCTGCCTATGTGCTCTATGAGGGCAGGGCTTTTCCTGGCGATGTTTTTTCCCACGTGGTATCTCCAGCAGCTAGAGGCCAAAAGGCCAAAGAGAAATGGTCCATGGAAAAAATTCAGATGAAGGTAGCTTCTCCAAAGTTAGGGTCCCTTTAAGGGTATCTTTTCTAATTGTAGCTATCCCTAGAATACAACCTAATGAAGTGGCTGTGATCCCTACCTTATAAGAAAATAAAATTAGAATTAAAGCAATTAGACCTATAAGCAGAGCAAAAAATTGGTTAAGCAAAAAGACTGTTAAACTGGAATTGATTCTTTTTAATTTTCTATGTAATTACTATGAGATTAAGTAGACATGGTAGATGTTTCCAACAGTATCTGAGAAACCTAATAAAAACGTGGACAGCCTTGAATTCACTACACCCAGCCCTAATGCACCAGGCCAGGAAGCTATTTTCCATCTACCCAAACTGACCAAGCTGAGATATAAAAATTCAGCAAGCCCCAGATATAACAGTGTTGATCATTGCCTGAATTCAGATTCACCATAGGTCAAATCCTATTCTGAGAAAGCTTCTATAGAATTCTGATGGAAACCAGCCTGTAGCTCAGGTGTTAGTTGGGTCCTCCCCCACCAGTTCACAAGGGCTCCACGATATAATAACAACACTTGGCATCAGTGTAGAGCCGTCCTCTGTAAAGGCCAAAGTGCTGTGAACAATTCAGATATAAGCAGGGATGATGACGGTCCGCAGAGCTCAGAAAGTGACCCAACTGACCGATTGCTCTCCAAACACCAGAGTAACAATGAAGTGGAGGATACACGGTCGTATATGCCCGAGGAATGCTCTGCTCCTCTGTTTTCCTTTTTATCCAGAAAAACCGCATTTATGAAGTGAGGCTCTTTTAGTAATGAAAGTGGTATTTATTAAACACATCAGACACTACAAATCCAAATGAGCATTTCCCTCCGAAACAGTCACTTGGGGAGGCTATGTAATTACCTCCGCGATCCTGTGGTAGCTCCAAACATTGTGGGAATTCCTCTTTTAAAATCACCTTCATAGCTAGTTTAAAACTCACAGGAAAACCAGTATCATTCTTTTATGGCTGCTTTTCGTGTAACAAAAATGCCCGTAATCTTGGGGGTCAGAGTAGTAAGGAGCCAACTGGCTGCCTCTCACCATCTCCCAGGCATGTATTAAAGACACAGTGTGCCAAAGCTCAGCCTGATTTGCTGCACGGCAGGGACTGTGTTTACGAGTAACCATCGCAGGTGACTCTGAGGCATCCAGTTTCCCTTGCAAAGTGGGGGTGTGAGTGCCTCGATGCTAGAACAAGGTCTGGCAGCTGAACCCTGGCCTGAGCCAATTAACCTTCCTCTACTCTATGGCCACAAAGCCAGAACCTCTAACATCCGATTACACATTCTCTCACCCAACAACTGTTGAGCCCTATTTATTTTGCACAGTGGAACCTGTTGGCAAATGGGAAAGCCTCAAGTGAAAGAGTGCGGATGGCTACGTCGAAAACATCGCTATTGGACACATCCGCCTTCTCCCCATGCTTATTTTTTGACCAACCTCATGGCTTCAGCCTTTGCTGTGGAGACAGTCCAAAAAGAATGAGGAGTGTAGGCGACAGACTCAAACCGCTAATCAGGGGACCTGGGACAAGTTACTTATCTGCTCTGTGCCTCAGCGTTCCTCATCTGAGGTGCAGCTAATCATAGTACTATGTCCCAGGGATGCTGAGAGGATTAAGTGAGATAATACATTTTCAATATTTAGCACAGTGCTTTTAGTTTTCAAAAAATATAAACTATTATTATTTTTAGTACTTAGATGCTAATAATTTTTAAATTATTAATTCTAGATCCAATCTCCCAACCTCCTTATTTACCCTGAATATATAGATACCCACCACCATTTCAAACTTACCACATAAAAACTTGAATTAAATATTGGTCCAACTTTTCAAATGTATTCCAGCTTATTTGCTCCAATCTTGAGTCAACTTATCATTATCTGCAGACTCATAAGGTCTCCAAACCAATCTATCTCAGATTTTTGTCTCCTACCTTATTCTACCTCCCATGCCAACAAATATACATACATCCACGTTCACTTAAAGTCATGTTGATTTTACCTCAATAATTTTTCTTTCCACTTGTGGGTGTGTGGTTTTTTTAATATTTTATTTATTCATTTACTTGAGAGAGAAAGAAAGAGAGAGAGCACACATGAGCAAGGAGCCCCAGGTAGGACTCGATCTCCCAACCCTGAGATCATGACCTGAACCAAAATCAAGAAAAGTCAGTGGCTCAACTGACTGCGCCACCCAGGGACCTCATGCGCGTGTGTGTGTATTTATGTGTGTGCATTTTAAACCAATGTTTATTAAGACATTACTACATACCAGGTCTAAACACTGTACAAACATTAAGTCATATAAGTTTTACAACAGCCTCATGAATTCAGTGCCATTATTATTTCCATTTTGAAGATGTAAAAACCAAGGCACAAAGAGGTTGGGAAACTTGCTGAGATTCAACCAGTTCTGGGAATGGGGAGTCAATGTTGGCAGCACGGCACAGAGCTGTGCTTTTTACCACTGACCAGCACTGCTGCTAGTATATTTAAAATAAAAATACGTGTTGAGTTCTCTGCACAATATACCCTCACAACAATCTTATGCATAGATAGGATCAAAATTCCTCTTTTGTAGATGCGGAAACAGGGGCCCATAGATATGACCTGCCACTTCCCTAGTTCGGGTTTCCATTATGTGTTGCCTGGGCTAATGAAATGAGCTCTTGTCTCGTCTCTGCACCTCCCAGTTGAAATGGTGCTGGGAAAATTGGATATTTACATGTAAAAGAATAAAACTAGACCCCTGTCTTACATCGTTCACTGAAATTAACGCAAACTGAATTAAAGACTTAAAAGTAAGACCTGAACTATAGCAAAGTAAAAACCATCTGCAAAGCAGAAGAGTCAACAAAATGAAAAGGAAACCTATGAAATGGGAGAAAATATTTACAAACCACATATCTGATAAGGGGTTTATATGCAAAATATATGAGAAACTCATGCACGTCAATAGGAAAAAACAAATAATCCAATTTAAAAATGGGCAAAGGATCTTAGCAGACATTTTTGCCAAGGAGATACTCAAATGACCAACAGATACAGGAAAAGATGCTCTAAATAACTAATCATCATAAAAATGCAAACCAAACCACTGTGAGATATCACCACACACTTGCTAGAATGGCTATCATCAAAAAGACAAGAGACAGGAGCGCCTGGGTGGCTCAGTGGGTTAAGGTTCTGCCTTTAGCTCAGGTCTTAATATCAAGGTCCTAGGATCAAGCCCCGAATCAGGCTCTCTGCTCAGTGGGGAGCCTGCTTCCCTCTCTCTCTCTGCCTGCTGCTCTGCCTACTTGTGATCTCTCTCTCTGTCCAATAAATAAATAAAACCTTAAAAACAAAAGACAAGAGATAACAAGTGCTGGCAAGGAAGTAGAGGAAAGGGAATCCTTGTACACTGTTGGTGGGAATGTAAAGTGGGATAGCCAGTATGGAAAACACCTTTGGGTACATATTTATATCTGAAGGAAATGAAACCACCATCTTGAAGAGATCTCTGTGCCCCCATGTTCACTGTAGCTTTATTTACAATAACCAAGACATGGAAACAACCTATGTGTCCATCAGTGGATGAATGAATAAAGAAAATATGATTGATTATACATACACACACATATACACATACATACACATATATACACACATACATACATATATACACATATATGTATATATACACATATATACACACATATGTGTGTGTATATATGTGTGTGTATATGTATATATATGTATGTGTGTATATACATATACACACATATATACACATATATACATGTATGTGTGTGTATACACACATATATATACACACACATATATATGTATGTGTGTGTATATATATGTATGTGTGTATATATATATATGTGTGTGTGTATATATATATTGAGCCATAAAAAAAAGAAGGAAATCCTACCTTTTGCAGCAACATGGATGAGCCCTAAAGGCATTATGGTAAGTGAAATACAGAGAAAGACAAATACTGTATGATCTCGTTTATATGTGGAGATTATAAAAATATTAAACTCATGAGACAGAGACCAGAATGGCAGTTGCCAGGACTGAAGAAATGAGTGAAGATGGTCAAAGGGTACAAACTTGCAGTTGTAAGATGAATTAAGTTGTGAGAATGTAGCATAAGGCATGGTGACTATAATTAACAATACAGTATCGTATATTTTAAAGTGACTAAGAAAGTAGACCTTAAAAGTTCTCAGCACCAAAACAAAATGGTAACTATGTGAGGTGACATATGTATTAACTAAAATTATGGTGATAACAATTCCCTAATATATACACACATCAAATCATGTTGTATACACCTTAAACTTATACAATGTTGTATGCTAATTTTATGTCAATAAAACCGGGAAAAATCAAATACAATCAAAAAGAAGAAAGGGTTCTCTCAGCAGAGGGGAAAATCTGCTGTGAGTGGGAGATCCTAAATAATGCTGTTCAGCATGGCTCCAGCCATCCTATGTTGAATGGGTCGAAGGACTCAATCTGGAAGGCGTGGGTTGGAGATCCGTCTCAAAGCTTGGTTTGCACAGAAGCACGCAGTTTTTGTAAGTTTATTTTACGTGTATTTGGGCTTGCTCGGAGAAAGTGGGGAGCTGATGGAGGGTACAGAGCTAAAGCACCCTCCCTCAGTCACCCTCCCTCCACGGGCTTTGCTAGAACACGGAACCAAGAGGAGACGGAGAGCTCTTCAGCCAGTTCCTGGGGTCTGGATGTCATGCTGTGATGGGAAGCAGCGACAGGCTTCTGAAAGGGGAATGACATGATGGTACTGATGTCAAAGAACGGACTACGCAGGTGACTGATGCGACTCCTGGACTCACAGTCCTAAAGGGGCCTGTCCTCATGCCCAAAGAAGGAAGTGGGGTCTCCTCAGCATTCCCGGAAGAGACACCAAGTGCCAAAGGTTTGCGGTGTCCGCATATTTGCTGTGTTCAAGAAACAGCAAGTAGACCCAAGTGGCTGAAGCAGAAGCCGAGGGGAGAACAGGTCAGAGCACTGGAAAATGAGAGGGAATGTCAGCACAGAGATGGGGGGGAGGGGTCTCTGGTGGGTCCTGAGCAGAGAAGCAACCCGGTCTGACTTGTTTTGCAAAAGAAATCACTATTGGCTCTGATCGTGAATGTCGTCAATGGTAACACACGACCACTGTTCCTGGAACAGGGTTCTGTACCCAAAACATTCTCAGACACTGCTCTGCCCTCAGTGCGCGCACCTTTTTAATAAAGCTCCCCACATGCCTACATCGCCTGCTTTATATAGCTGAGACAAAAGGAAAACAAAGTCAAAGACAAAACTGTCTTTTTTGTCCCCTAACCCACCTCCCCGCACACGCCGTGAACGGTTCTGGTGTAGGGCATCTGGAGAGCCAGGCGCTGAGCGCTGGTTACCTAGTGAGTGCCTACTCATCTGGAGAAAGCTCTAGAAGCCACTGTTTTAATACACGAATGAAATGGGAGGGGTGCGAAGAACGGCCACCACCAGCCGGCCGTCAACATGGTAGAGTGGAAACAGTCTCAGAGCTTGCATTCCGAAAACCTGGCTTCCAGACTTGGGTCTACCATTTCCCAGCTGACTGGCCTTGGGCAGTGGAACCAACGGAGCCTCATGACCTCATCCGCTCTGTGGAGATGATTCCTGCCTCCCCGTGTCGAGGAGGGAGAGAAACGTGAGACGTAAGGGGCAACGCACTTTGGAAATGAGAAAATGGGCTCTGTGAGAGTGAGACGTCACTATCTTATCAGCTGCCTGGTCCCCGAGCAAGGTCTTGAAGTCAGAGAACTGGAGTGGTCTGAGGTGGAAATGGAGATGAGAGAGTCTGGAGCGGCGGGTGTTGGG
Source organism: Martes martes (assembly GCF_963455335.1). Classification (NCBI taxonomy): domain Eukaryota; kingdom Metazoa; phylum Chordata; class Mammalia; order Carnivora; family Mustelidae; genus Martes; species Martes martes. Next base: position 14,304,519 of record NC_137903.1, on the reverse strand, counting down.
TAGCACTGGGCTTCAGGGGAAGGAGAAGTGGAAGAAAACAGTGACATCACCATGCGACGGAAAGGAGCATTCTTCCTATTCATGAAACGTTTTGTATCTAATCATTTCAAATTTTGCAATAAAAAAGTTATATAAACTCCATGGTTTGACAGTCATCATTAAACTCTTCCTCACAGATGAGGCTTCTGTGGTGAGAAAGAAATCTTGGGGAAAGTTCACATAACAGATTACTCTCTGGCAGAGAGTTTGCAAAGGATTATGGGTTCCATGTGAATTCAGTTGGACAATTAAAGTAAGTGCACTCTCCCGTCTAGCTCCTCATCCCTGTGACACTCTCATTCCCAAAGATACCCCATCAGACCCCCCAGCAAATCAGTTCCATCCGAAGCATGATATCCATCCTGACCCCTAGTCAGGGGCAATCCAACAAGGCCAGACGTCCTGTCATAGTCATCATTCTTCTTGTCTCCTGCTAACGGGGTAGGCTGACTCCAGGAACTGAATTTTTGGTTCCTATAATCAAAACCCCACATTGCTCTAGGCGTAACCCTAATAACCAATTTTGTACAAAAGCTATCATATGTTGCATTCTTAGTGTGGTTCAGGCATGTGCTAAGTGCATTACTATTTTTATCATCACAATAACCCTGTAAGGCAGGCACTATCTCATTTTTATTGGTTTTACAGAAAGTAAAGAGAGACTAAATAGCTGGGTCAGGGCTTTGAGTAAGTGGTGGGGCCAGGAATTGGGTTGAGCTGTTCCCCTCCCAAGCCTAGATCAGAGCAGTCTGGGTACTCTGCCCGGGCCTCTGAATGCTGGCCACATGCATGGGTCCTCTCTAAAGCCTGGAGTTGGCCTGGATCAATGCTGACCGCTCTCCCTTTAACAACTTGGCTGGCTAGAACAGCCACCCCCTACCACTTGCTGGACTCCCCTGATGCTGACTCCCACGGAGCGCCTGCCTGTCTCCACGGCAACGGAGCCTCCTGCTTAGACATCCTCCCCAACCCACAGGTGGACGAGCAGCCCAGCGCCCACCCCATCCCAGTAGCCACCCCTAGTCCCAAATCTCAATTCTTCTGGCCGGTGATTTCCAAGCATGTGAAGCTATTAGGCTGTGTGACCTTGGACCCTCCTAAGAGGAAAGAGGAGAGGTTTTCATGAAGTAGAAACGAATAAAAATGCTCATGTTCACCTTATTTCACTTTCTAGATAAATAAAATAAACCTTGATATCATATAATTATCACTTTAAAAACTAAATCAGTGACTGAACCAGACTGAAGTAAATTCATCTGATGTGTAAAAACTAAACATCAATGCAACACCCCTTAATTGGCAACCACAATGGTAGACCTGATTGCTAAAGAGTTAAAAAATATATATATGTTTTCTTTCAACAACTACAGGGAAAAAAAAAAAAAAACCTGAGATAAGGTAAGTCTTCAAATGCAATAGCCTCTGAGCAACAGATCTCAGTTTTCAAGCAAAGGACCCAAGCACCATCTCTGAAAGTGATGGTACTTGGAATCTGGATACATGAGATCAAAGAGGTGTATCTTGAGTGAACAGCAGTATGAAAACGAGACCTCGTCTAGGCTGTCCCTCTCTCCTTCATCACACCCCACCCTCAACCCCAGCTAACACACACACACACAACCCCTGGTCTCGGTGGGTTTTTGGTCATTTTGAAGTGATTCTATGACTAGTTTCTGAAAGGGTTTAGTTAAGCATGAATTGAGAGGACAGGGTTGCAAAAGACACCGATGTTTTTACTTTAGGCACAAGACATAACCAAAGAAGAAAAACTCTCAGTTGTGTAGGATAAAGAGGGTCACTTTTCAGGAGAAGGGGTTTTTGGAAACAAAAATTCCCTTCACAATCCCCCCCCCCCCCCCACCGCCCCGTAACATCAACTATCCTATTACAAGCTGCTTGGCCAGCCTCAAGTTTTGCTGACATGGGACACCTGGCCTTGAATTCTGCCACCTTCCCCTGTGACCATGACCTACCCTCCGGCCTTCCCGCCTTAACTTTGACACTCTCCTTTGCCTGACTTTGAAGCCTGCCAAACTTCCTCCCATTACTCTGAACGAGACAATACTGTAAATCTCCTTCTTGGCAAACAACAGATTTTGCCCAGTTTTAGGCTTTTACCATGTTCTTCATGCCTATCGGGATTTAGAAAATGGTCTCCCCTCCCCTCCCCCAGTTTACCACCTATCTGGAACTGAGAAATTTATTAAAACTAGAACAGTTAAGACAGTCTTAAAAGGTCTGGATGTATTTATTAGACAGATCATTTTCCATATATTCATCTGTTTTGCAAACTAGGCAAAACACTGCAGCAGAACTCCAATGTTGACTAATCTCAATATCGTCTGGCTGATGTTAATAGTCTGGCTTAATCTTGGAACATGGAACATGGAAGAAAAAAGCAAGAAAACCTTGCCTCTGTGTTATGTTACATTAAGAAAAATTAATGTGAAGTCAATAAAAGGATGGCAGTCTCCCGTTATCTGCGGGGGTATGTCTCAAGACCCCCAGTGGATGCCTAAAACCACAGAAGGTACCAAACTCTACATATATAATGTTTTTTTTTTTTTTCCTATCCATACATATCTGTGATAAAGACTGATTTATAAACCAGGCACAGTAAGACATTAACAACGATAATGACAAAATAGAACAATTATCACATAATACCGTCAGAAAGGTTTTGTCAATGTGGTCTAGCTCACGCTGAAAGTGTCTTTCTCTACTGTACTCACCCTTCTCCTCGCAGCAATCTGAGATGATAAAATGTCCACGTGAAGACGTGAGGGAGATCAATGAATGAAACAGGCACCGGGACACAGTGCGAGGTTACTACTGACTTTCTAATGATTCCTCAGAAAAAAAAGACCATCTGCTTCCATATCACAGTGGATCACGGGTAACTGAAACCACGGAAAGTGAATCCCACAGACAAGGGGCGACTATCGTACTTCAAGTCTTGTCTTCCTAAGAACCCTTGGCAAGATAACCCTCACTAACGGTCATCAGGTTCTGCGTGACTCCAACTCTTCTGCCTTGTATTAACTTAGATCACACTAATTTTTATTAGTGATGGCATTACCCAGTGTTCAAAGCACAACCGTAACTTACACGACAGGATCAAATACCAATGCTTCCTTAACAGAGTGTCTTGCCTGACTTCTAGTCTTCTCCTTTAACCCGGAAGCTGAAAGTCATACATAGATATTGTGCTTTTTCCCCTTTGGGCTTAGTTTGGAAAGTTCATTTTATTTGTCAACAGACACAGGAAAACGTTCAAGTTCTTCTTAATAGTTGCATTTAAATGCATATATGAACATTTCATTGTAAGTAGTAGGGCTGGAAGTTCACAGAGAAGTTACCCGTTAGATATATGGTCTGTTTCTAGGCCCAAACGTAATGCTGCAATGTATTTTAAAAACTCCCCTAAAATTCAGTGTGAGCTACTTATGCACAAGGGCCATGGGATTGGCTTCCATACAATTATTTAAGATGTTATAAAGAGTGTTTTCCATCTTTCTTGTGCTTGGAAATAGTTATATTTTATGACTGCTGAGTCAGAGCCAAAAAATATAATTTTACGCCATAAAATACAGCCTTTTCCTTTGGCTGTGGAAATTTATATGTACATATTTATGTGCTTATATAGATAAAAATCTTCATAAACAGAGTGGCCCATTTCAGATGAACTCTACTTAAAGCATGTCATTCCTGACTCTGATAATATTAGAGCTACGCTTTAAAAAATTCAGTACCTTCTCATAACTTACCAAATTAAAAACAAATGCCCAAACTGACATTCAAATCTCTCCACAATTTTTAAAAATCTTTCCTGGCTTTTCTCCTAATTCGTTACCACACAGACTCTTAACCCATTCAAACAAAACCAGACAGAATGGCCACCATGTCCATATCTTTCATTCTCTTTCAAACTCCACCAACATTTCTCTTTGTCAAAATCCCACTCATCCTTAAAAATCGCTTCCTAAATACCACCTCCTTGTGTCATTCCCCATCTCCTCCTACAAAAAGATTGTCTACCACATAGACTTCCATAGTTCGTTACAGCTCTATGATGGTATTTGCCAGAACTCTGTTTAATCAAATCAAATGGGTCCTTTTTCAAAAAATCTTTACAATAATTTATTTAGAACAGATTGCATGGGCATAGGATATCTTCTAGCCTATACCCCAAAACGCAATGTGGTAGTCTAAAAGACAAGGACTTTATCCAGCAGATAGATTTGGGATAAGAGTAAATACACAAGAGCCCAGTTTCAGCTTGATTTTCCCACCCAGGTGTTCAAGAATGAATGTGTATAAACTAGTGAAGAAAATATTCCAAGAGAACTTCATGGCATAGAGTGGGAATTTCCTTTCATTTGGATGCCATGCAAGGCTATTTTAAATGGCTACTGAGCAAAAACACAAAGGAAATAGGCACAAACTCACGCTCTGTTCCATATACTCCTTTTCAACACCTACAAGTCCATATCCAGAGACCACCGTAAGCCCAGGCATGAAGTACAAGGCCAAGGACCTTTTTCTTTTCCTCAGGGTCAAATACATTCAGATAGGTTTGCCTGCTTATGTTCCGGACTGAACTAGCTGAAACACCTAGTTGTTCCAGATATATCATCAAAGGAGCCTGGGAATAGCAAACATCCTCAATTTTTAACAGTGGTGGAAGGGGACAGTTTCACCAGGTGCCATATCAAAACCTGTGGAATGTAGTTTCTGAAACTACGCATTTCCCCATACCACCAGACACACCCCTGCCCTGCGGGTTGTTACAGAAGATCACTTTCATCCACCTGCCCTCATAACAGAGGGAACCAAGTCCTGTAAGTGAAGAAGTCCCAAGTCATCCAACGATCAAGGGAAAAACTGGGGGATAGAGACAGGTGATGTTAGCAAAGTTAAAAACATCAGTGGAAGAAAAGGTCAAAAAATTCCCAAAGGCCAGTGGTTAAATGGCCACAGTTCAGGAATAGCTCTGGCGTTAGTAAACTCTGAGATGTTCTCATTTCTGGCTTCCAGAGCTCATTATAAAGGGTCTTCAAGTTGAGATACTTGAACTGTGACCTTGTTAAGAGGTAAATCATTCCTGTTCAGTTAGTTTCTAATTCCAAGCCACTTCACCTAGCCTACTTTGTTTCTCACTAGAGAGCTTTCCAAGATCACATTCTGAAGCTCAAGTGCCAGCCTCCTCTTCATGGCCACAGACTAGACACACACACGGCACGTAGGCTGCTGACACCACCCGGCCTCGGCACCGTGGCAGACGTTGGCCATCAATCATGGCACCCTTTCCCGCACATACCAAACATGGCCTGTCTTGTTCTCAACATAGCACTCTGAAAAGCAATTATCAGTTGATCACAGTGAGCTGAAACCACTACACCACACTTGTGGCAAGGAAATCCCTTCAAATCACCTACACGTGTCCATTTGGCCTTCCAAAATGTAATCGCTTTTCACCACATTGTCCTCCTGACTCAGAACTTCTGCTTGCTCCTAGCCGTAACAAACACCTGCCCGCTTGCCTCTTTCTTCACCTCATCCTCCAAACCTAGCTTACTGTTCACCACAGGGAATCATGGACTTTGATTTTTGCTGTGATTCCTCACCAAGCGGTTGCATGAAGCTGACCTTGAATTTTGCCAGGAGACTCCAGCTTTCGCTTCACCCCTGTTAGCGTCCACCCTGCTTCCACTCGTCTTTTCTTTAATATCACTCAGGGTGAGAGGTCAAACGTCCACCCTGCTTCCGAAGAGTTCTGAATTCTCTTTATTGTTTCTCTTTATTGTTTATAGTGTGCAACCATACCAAAAAAAAAAAAAAAAAAAGATTCGAGGGCTGGGTCCTCTTTTAAGAAGTAGGACAGAACTCAGACACTGGGGTCCAGGAGCCCAAGAGGGCACAAAGTTTGGCAAAGACAAGGGTTTACTGAACGTGCCCTGTGCTGGCCGCTTCCACCCCCTCCAACATGGACCTTGAGAACTCGGGAGCCTGACACACCCCCTCACACTTGGGGTATAACCACAGTGTTTCACCACTCCAGCCGCCTTAGCACCCAGCTCTCCAAAACAAAAGGTCAAGATTTTGATACTCTACTGTTAAAAGGTCACTGAGTCCTGGTGAAGACTATAAAATAGGAGGCACTGTCCAGCCGAAGCAAACAAATGGACCATTCTGACAGGATTCACACAACTTCAACATTTATGTGCAGAGGAGTCCATGGCACCTGAAATACGGGAAGCATGGATGAGTCACAGAAGAAAGACCGCATCTCATCAAGGTTTGCAAGATTTCATAAATGTACTTTTTCAGGACAAAAAATACTTCTAATGAGAAGACTTCTCCGGATTGGGATTCTTTATGCGCTTCTCCTAGATCACAGAGTCCCCTGAACCAGCTCCCAGATTTTCAGATACTGGCTCTCAGAAAGCACGCAAGTCACCAGTATCTCCCCCAAAATGGGCCCTGAGAATCAACGTGGGAAATTAAAGAGCACCACAAATGATTTGTTCTTTCTCTCACTGAAAGGATAGTAGCTCCACCCATTGAACTTGAGCTGTTAGAATTTACCCAAAATGACACTCTGAGACTTCCAAAGCTGAGTCGCAAGAAACTTCGCAGTCACCCTCTGGATCTCGTGGAACATCCTCTCTTAAGACATTCAGTGAGAAGCCATGACATAAGGGGAAGCCATATACGGAGGCTCAGGTTGGCAGCCCCACCTAACTCCCAGACAACAGCCAGCATCAACTGTCAGCCTTGTGAGTGATCCACCTGGAGGTCAGCTATGTCAGGTAACCATAGCCCTGACCGACACCTGACTGCAACTTTGGAAGAGACCCCAAGCACCAACTATCCAGCCAAGCACCTTCCAAATTCCACATCAACAAAATACGAGCAAAATAAAGTGATGGTTTTAAACCACTCAGTTCTGGGGTGAGTTTTCCCATATATATATATAGCCATATGTAACTGAAGTAAAATTTGTTTCCAGACGAGGGATTCTATCTAAAAAAAAATCTAAGATGTGTTGCATTGGCTTTGGGTCCAAACGGCAAACACTGGTCATTAGGGCCTCAAGGAGACGGGTAGTGAGAGCTCGAAGGACCTCGTGAGGATGGGAACAAGGACAAAGGGGAATGTGTGGGAGGCTGCAGAAAAGGGCACCTGAATTAAATATGGGTGGGTCAGTTATCAAAATTTTGTCTATAATGATGTGGAAAACAGGAAAAAAAAAAAAAAACAGTACCCAACAATCTTGAGGATATGACTAAGATTTCTGGGCAAATTGTTGAAAGTGCTAGCTGGCGTCTTCTGGCCACCTCAAATAAAATTCAAGAAGACAGAAATGGATTAAAGACAGTATCATTCAATTTTTTTTTTTTTAAGTGGAGTTTAGATTCAGGATTTGTTGGGTTTCAGAAGAAATGGTTTCTCATTTGTAGCCTCTCTCAAAAAAGGATCTTCCAAGCAAGAAATGTTTAACTGTATAAGATAAAGATCAAACCTAGAGTCTGTGTTAAGACCTGAGAATGATGTGAGCTGGAGCCCCACAGAAATTTTCAGCTCTAGAAAGGGCTTTTTAAGGTTCTAAAAGCAAGTTTCATAAACCTCCTCCAGTAAATAACAGAACTTCTACGCATCCTGGGTGTTATTCTATACTAGCCTCCCACATGACTTAAGACCAGGAGGCATGTGTCTTGGAGAGAAATGTAGGGGAGACTTTTTTTTTTTAAAAGATTTTATTTATTTATTTGACAGACAGAGATCACAAGTAGGCAGAGGACAGGCAGAGAGAGAGGGAACCAGGCTCCCCGCTGAGCAGAGAGCCCAATGTGGGGCTCGATCCCAGGACCCTGGGATCATGACCTGAGCTGAAGGCAGAGGCTTTAACCCACTGAGCCACCCAAGCGCCCTGTAGGGGAGACTTTTGACTAAAGGAGTAAGTGTCCATAAGTCACCGGAAACCCATGTGTTTTTAAGAGAATTGTATCAGTTGAAGGGCTAAGACAGACAATACAAAATGAAAAGCAGTCTTTCCATGAAAAGAGGGACTCCCAACCCTCTACCAGCAGGAAAGAGGCTGACAAAGCTATTCAGTTGCAAAGACGGGCATTATCTTTCTCTTTTCCATGAAGGCTGATTCAAAGGTGGAACCAAGATATCAAAGGGTAGAGACCAGAACCTCAAAGAATCATTCCCGGGCAGCAGGCCAGGAATGTAATTAAGGAACTGGCAGCATGTGACCTGCCCAATTTCAGAACTGCTATGGATCCGTAACTACCACGGGCATCCTAGTCCTCCTCTGCCATTTTGAATACAAGTGTGTACCGCAGTTATCTTATCCCTGCACACTGCTATCTACTGAATGGGGAATGTGGGTGGGGCAGTAACTTTATCTCTTTAGTTCATAGGCCTTCCGATGAAGAGAAACCATTTTCGAGGAACTGCCCTCTGGGGAGCCCCATCCATGTGTGAATCTGATTTCGATGACAACATTCTGACCTTGACACCGATGCTTCAATGGGAAAAGTCTCTGGGGGCCTTGGGAGGGAATGGGAGTGGTTTTCTTTTGGGAAGAATATAATTAGTTTGTTACTAGAGGGCAAACCGTGGTTGATTAAAGATGTCTGAAATTCCTTTGTTACTCCTCGCTTTAAGAATTTGGACGAAGACACTGGCACCTCTAACAGTATTTAAAGGTAAGTCTCACCACACAGATCAGAGATCTTGCCTCATAAGGTACCACAAAAAGACCAAATTGTTAAAATTTGAAGCTTCCTACCAGTTTGATGTATGAAACTGTAAAGAAGTGCAAGGTAGAAGAAAACAAGCAGAAATAACCAAGAAGGAAAGAATCAATATGCCCCTGACCCGGACGCAGAAGGCAGCACTGGCCTGTCAGCCAGAAAGATCTCATACTCTTGCTACATGGCAATTTGGGCAAGGCTGAAAGCAATTAGTCCTCCCAGACCGAGGTGTCTAATTACAGCTATCTCTTACTTAGCAGGGTGAGAAAGTTTAGCCTTACTAAAACAATGTGAGGTGATTTTTCATTTCGCAAGATGATAAGTCATGGATTTCTTGGCATTACTGATGACTTGGAACTCACCCTGAATACAGCTCACTTGGACCTGATTTCAACTTATCTACAACTTCTCAAGAACATTCAAGAACCTTTTCAAGGCAACGGGATACACTGTCCCTCATGCGTGGCAATCGAAAATGTCAAGATAGCTAACTGCGTCTTCTCTTCCCCGGAGAGATGTGCTGCAGGTGGGCAAGTGAGGAAATGGGCAGTCACTCCATGCTGCTGAGAGACAGTGGTCTCGTGATCTACCACGAGCCTTCCCTCAGCTTCTAGGAAAAATATGGCTGGGCCAAACCTACACAAAACTCTCGCTTAACAGAAGGAAGTCGAGAGTGCGCCATCTTTGAATGTTTTTAACTTTTCTATCTTCTCTACCAGACAGAATAACTTGAGAGAAATATATTTATCATTCTCCTTTAAACCTTGGTGCATGCTATGTGGCTGGTATTCAGTAAAGGTCAGTTGACATGAAAAGAACCTCATTCACGCGTGCCCCAAAACAGGGCCTATCTGCCCACACTCACCCACTTTTGGCATGATTTGGAGTCGAATTCTACAAACTCTGACCCACAGGGCCCCCAGAACCTGCAAACCCTCCCCACCCATATCCTCTCCGATGCATCTCTTTTTTTTTCTTTAAAGATTTTATTTATTTATCCAACAGAGAGAGATCACAGGTAGGCAGAGAGGCAGGCAGAGAGAGAGAAGGAAGCAGGCTCCCTGCCGAGCAGAAAGCCCGATGCGGGACTCGATCCCAGGACCCCGAGATCATGACCTGAGCTGGAGGCAGCAGCCCAACCCATCGAGCCACCCAGGTGCCCTCCGATGCATCTCTTACACTCCCCCTCTTGTTCCCTGTTTTCCAGTGTCACTGTCCTCTCTGCTCAAACCTGCCAGGCCTGCCCCTACCACAGCACCTCTGTAGCTGCCATTCCCTCTGCCTGAAATGCTCTTCCCCCAGGTATCTGTGAGGCTGGTTCCCTCATTTCCTTCATGTCTGCACTCAAAACGCACTCTCTCACTTTCTGCACTCTATACTTCACCCTCCCAAATATTTCCTATCTCCTTCCCTTCCTTTTACTTCTTAGCACTTATATCTTATACCCTACATGTTTACCTACTCGTATTGTTTACCAACTATCTCTATAGTAGAATATGAGCTCCATGAACTCACAAACTTTTGTCTGTTTCATTCACTCCCCAGCACCTGGAATGGTATCTAGTATTTGATAGCTATCTGATATAAATTTAATGAAAAAGTGAATGAATTAATGCACTGATAGCAGGCTAATTTCCAATCCATGGGCTATTTCTCAATGGTACTTTTTGGTACAAGTGGATACAGAAAGGGAGAAAGACTGAACAAAAGATTTATTAATATGTGGTGTTTTCCCACAATCCTGATCCTACATTCAGCCTGTTAAAATGTCTGCATTCTTGGGCCACATGAGTGGCTCAGTTGGTTGAGCATCCAACTCCTGACTTTGGCTCAGATCATGATCTCGGGGTCCTAAGATGGAGCTCGTCCACTGAGTATGGACCCTGCTTAAGATTCTCTCTCTCTCCCTCTGCACCCCACTGGTCATGCACACACACTCTCTATCTCTAAAAAAAAATCTGCATTCTATGTAGGTATTATAGATAAAATACATTAAGATAGGCACATTTCCATTTCTGGATACGAATATCTTAATTCTCTGGAGAGGAATGTACATATAAAGCCATCACCACAGATAACAGTGATCACTGGCCGGTCCGAACTCTGGTTGTCATCTCACTGGCAAGTCCCCAATTAGAGTATAATGCTATGCTGCTAATTCAAACCAAACTAAAAACAACCCATGATCTGCTTGTTGTGTTTAAAGAAATGAGCTGGCTCATGCATTACCTATTGAACTTACTGACAGTATTTATCAAAAAGCTGAATATTGGGGCACCTGGGTGGCTCAGTGGGTTAAGCATCTGCCTTTGGCTCAGGTCATGATCCCTACATCCTGGGATCAAGACCTGCATTGGGCTCCTGCTCAGGGGAGAGCCTGTTTCTCCTTCTCCCTCTGCTGCTTCCCCCAGTTATGCACTCTCTTTCTATTTAACAAATAAATAGAATCCAAAAAAAAGACAAGCAGAATGTTCTGACCCTAATGATGCTTACTTGAAATATGGCATGCTATTACATAGGATGATTATTGTGTTTTACAATCTCATGGGGAAATCAGTTCTTTACAACCCCTTAGAATTTTAACACCCACATGTGCACTCAGAATATTTTTTACTGAAGTCTAAACTTAAATATTTTCTGTTATGATTTTGACATCGTTAATGAAAAACAGAAAATAAAAGGAGTCCATTATCAGGTCATGGAGAATGTGAAAACCAAGTTAGATACTTTCTACCTTGCAGAGACAAGGCAGGAGAGTCACCGTGACTCTGTGTCTCTCTCCGTGTCCTTGCTGCCTGCCCTCCTCCTTGAATCACTCTCCCACTGGTGTTTCTGCCACGTCTCTTTTTCCCTACGTCAGCCCCTGGGTCGGTGGCAAATATGGAACTGGCAAGCATGTCTAGTGCTCTAGATGGTTGATAAATCAGAAAATTTCGAGGCTTCCAAATGGGGTATGCGGTAACCAAATCATCCTGGCAAAGTCGATCAACTCCATTAAGCCTCCATTTTCCTATCTGTAAAACTAGGACTTAAAGACTGCTTAACTCATAGAGCTTCTAACTTTTTTTTTCTTTTTTAAGAGAGGGAGTGCAGGGAGAGGTGGAGGAGAAAGAATCCCAAGTAGGCACCAGGCCTGATGCGGGACCTGACACAGAGCCTGACGTGGGGCTCCATCTCACAACCCTGAGATCAAGACTGAGCTGAAATCAAGAGTCAGTCACTTAACCAACTGAGTCACCCAGGCTCTCCACTGATAGGGATTTTAAGGTGCTTTAAGTGCCATACTGACTGGTGATCCTTACTAATATATATAACAGCATAGAGAGAGAAAGAAATCATAGTAGTTAAAAATATTGGCTTTGCAGTTTATCATTAACTCGGTTCAAATCCAGATTCTGGTATTGAATAGCTCTGGAACTTTAGAAAGCTACATTACCTCTCTTGGCCTCAATTTAGCTATACATAAAACGGAGATAATACTTTGTGAAATTTGTGAGAATTAAATGGAATTGACTAGTTTTTAAAATTAAGCAAAGTTAAGGGTGCCTGGATGGCTCCGTCAGTTAAGCATCTGGCTTCAGCTAGGGTCATGATCTCAGAGTGCTGGGATCAAGTCCCAAGGTGGGCTCCCCGCTCAGCGTGGAGTCTGCTTCTCTCCCTCTCCCTCTCCTCTCCCCAACTCATGCTCTGTCTCTCTCTTAAATAAATAAATAAAATATTTTTAAAAGTTTAGCAAAATTCAGGAATTAAGTGTAATTAAAGTTTTTGCAGTATAGTAAACACCCAATAAATGGTTGATATCATTATAATTATTAATAAATCCATTTCCACGTCCACCCAGGGAAACTTCCTTCGGCTTTCCCTTCACCAAACTAAACTGCCCTGAGGCTCTTACCCGTCACTAAATGACACCTATGTCTTCAACTTCTCTGGGATATTTTTTGATACCTGCAATACCTTCAGAGAGCATTTATAGAAAGCAGTCTCTAAAATAATTCAGTTTCAAAGGTCAAGCAGAGGATGTATAGTTAATACTTCACCAAAAAGTTCAAAATTCTTTACATTTCACCAAGAGTTGCACGGACCCTGCTTTCACAAATCTTTGTCTCTACAAAGCCCACATCTTAAGCATCTTGCTAATGTAATAAGAGCAGCTAGAAATTTCTTAGTACTTAACACGTGCCAGACCCTGTTCAAAGCATGTTACTGATATTAATGCCTTTAATTCTCCCAATAGCCCTGTGCAGTAACTGTATTACTAACCTCGTCTTCATGTGGGAAAATCGAGAAGCAGAGAGTTATGTACAGCTGGAGGACCAAGGTTATACCACTAGGGCTTAGCTAAGTGAAGAATGAATCCAGGAAGTCTGATTCTGGCTCTTCACCACTCCACTGAACTTAACGTGAACGCCAACAGTTCTAAGACCTTATTCAGCTTGGCCAACTTTGTGGCCTGAAATTACTGGAGAGCTTGCCAGATCCTCCCTTTCCACTTTCCTCTGGTCTGTAGCTATATTTAGCCATGCTTGCCACAGCCAGTCATTAAAATCGATAGGATTGGGTCATTTGTCACATGATACTCTATTCTGATTCTCATCATTGACATCTACAGGAAGAAACTCTGGAATCATTCAAGCCAACCACCATCCCCTCTGCTCACATTAGATAAGGCTTATATAGTCTTATAAAGAAAGAAAATGAGTCACACAAAAATGCATAGAAAGGGGAAAAATACACACTTCAGTCTCAGTTATCTGCCCATTTCATGTGGGGGTAAGACAGGTATAGAGCCTTAAGAAATACAGTCGACCCTTGAACAACACGGGGGTTAGGGGTGCCAACCCCTCCAATGTAAGAAATCCACATGTAACTTTTTTTAAAAGATTTTTATTTATTTATTTGACAGAGACAGATCACAAGTAGGCAGAGCAGCAGGCAGAGAGAGAGGGGGGAAGCAGGCTCCCTGCCGAGCGGAGAGCTCGACGCGGGGCTCAATCCCAGGACCCTGAGATCATGACCTGAGCCAAAGCCAGAGGCTCAACCCACTGAGCCACCCAGGTGCCCCTCCACATGTAACTTTTGACTCCCCAAAAACTTAACTACTCATCGACTACCACTGACCAAAAGTCTTACTGATAACACAGTCCGTTAACACGTATGTCTGCCATATGTATTCTATACCGTATGCCTACAATACAGGAAGCTAGAGAAAAGAAAATATTATTGAGAAAATCATAAGAGAAAACACAATGACAGTACTGTATCAGATTTACTTTTAAAAAATGGACCTACACAGTTCAAACCTATTTTGTTCAAAGGTCAGCTGTATAGATTCCTAATAAAACGATAAGGGATGATTTATCCCATTTCAGGATAAGAGTACAGAAAATTCTCATTCTAGCCTGGGTTAATGAAACCAAAACCACACCACTGTGCACAGACAGTCCAAACAAGGCCTCGTACAAGCCAGTTTTAGGGGGCCCACACCCCAAACACGATAAAGGGCATTTATATACACTTAGCTTGGTTTCACTCTACATAGAGGCTGTTTGTATGACTGCTACTAAATTCGACAGATTCAAAATATGGTTTTATTGCTCTGACTCCAAGAAACGGTGCTAGCCCTTCCACGTGAATCCCCTCAGATCCCTGCTGTGAAAATAACCCAGCAACGGACCATGTAAATGTCTGAGTTCCTCTCCAGATCGGCCCTAATGACTGAATGCCAACCTCCAACATAAAATGAAGAAGAAAAAGCGTGACAAAACACATAGGCCTGGTTACATTTCCTTTGTGTCTGCCAACCCTCTTCCAGTAGATTCCTCTTAATGTCGTCTAGTCCTGCAACATAAAGGCCTAGTTCATTTTCCAAGTTAGGATCTCTGTGCTTTTCTTGTAGCTTGGCTGGCTTTGATTTACTTAGGAGAGAATGTCCCTTGAGTAAACATTATATGGTTTTAAAAATAACAGAAGCATTACTTGAAACAAAGGTTGAATTGGAGAGTAAATGTAAACTTAAGGTTTAATTACATGTTGTGTCATAATGTAACTTCTTAGCCAGGGATTGAAAACACTCTACAATTGAGTGCCAGCTTGCCTTTCCAGTGTTTTCTTGTCCTTATTAGTGAAGAGGGAGAAACTGTCTGGGCTTTGGGGGTCAGCTGAGAGCATTTATTCACCAACATTTACTGGGAAAGTATTATGTATAAATTATGGTAATAGGTACTGGAGACCCAAAATGAATATTGTTAATAGTAATGTAAATGCTACTCCATTCCTTTGAAAAGTTTGGTTTGATAAAAAGAAACACACACAGAAGTAATTATAATATAGTACATATGAAGCACCGGAAATACACCTAAAATACAGTGAAATGACTCCTCCCAGATATCCCCAAGGCACCTCACGTCCAAACTCTGTCCAAACCAGCTTTCTTCTAGTGTTCCTCATCTCCATGACTGGCTTTGTCATCCATCTGGAACACAGGGACCAGCCTTCATACTTTTCCTTCATTGACCACACCTAATCCTAAATATGAATGATTTCATCTCCATGATCATAACCCTGACTCAATATACCTGTGTCTCTTACTTGAACTAACAAGTCTAGCATTCTCCACTCCGCTCACTCTCAAACTCATCCTTCACACAGTAGCCAGGACCTATTCTTTAAACAAACAAACAACAGCCGTGATCATGACCTTCTCTATCTCATTTTAATGGCTCTCCACTCCTCTTAGAATAAAGAGAATCCTCTTTAACATGGCTTATGGGGTTCTTCAGTGTCTAGCCCCCCCCCCTAGTTATTTTGGTCTCATCCTACACCTCCTTCCCCGACCCATGTCCCCACTGAACCCGGTCCTTATTCATATATTCTAATGGGGTGCAGGACATGTCACACCAAAAACGGTATCTTGACGTACTGAAATTTTAAGCGGAAGGAGTCTGAGCAAACAGTAGAAGGAGGAAGGTCTGATTTTTCCCCCGTGCTTCTCCCCTGAAGCAGATGATAAGGCCCTCATGTGAGAGGTACCCTCTCTGTACCCATGAGAAAGGAACATTCTTGTCTCCGAGATGGACGGACACCAGGAAGAATCCAAATGAATGGGCCTTGTTTCCCACTCCCCCTCTACCCCGTTTACTACCCTTAGCTAGTATCGTATCTTTCACAGCCTTATCATATTTTTCCATAGCTTTCCACTCGAACTTAGCACAAAAACATTCAGGTTTAACCACTTCTTTGGGTCTTCATTTCCTCATGAAGGTTCCCTCATTCCCATATTTGCATTAAATAAATGTGGGCAATTTTCTCCTGTTCATCTGTCTTTGTCAGTTTAATTTTCAGGCTCATTCAGGAACCCTGACAGTATCAAAGGAAACTTTTTCCTCTCCTAGAATCCCAATTCCCTCCTAACATAAAGGTTTTGGACACACTTACCTCTAGCTACAAGTCATTCCTCTCACCTGGTGAATGCATCATTCCATTTCTGCTTAAGCACACTTTTTTGGTGAAAGTCTCCCCCGTACTCCCTTACCAAGTCAAGTTCTCCTACTATGGGCCAACCCTTGTGCCCTTTTTTTGGCTTTCATAGTTATTTATCACAGTTGTAATTTTATGTTTGTTCGGGGGAATATCTGACCAACGTCCAACTCTACCATTAGACTATAAACCCCTCAAGGGCAGGGACCATCTCTCTTTCTCCCCATCACAGCCAATGCTCAGCACGATGCCTAAAAGGGACAGATAGTCAATAAAATCCATGGAATACAGGAAACAACAAAGAAACAGTGCTGAACTCTGCCTAGAGAAAGTTGGGATACGCCACAGATGAGGTGTCAGCCGTGGCGGGTGTTAGAAAGTATATAATGATTCATTAGGCAGAAGGAACACATGAGCAGAGACACAAAGAAATGAAACAGTCTGACATAGTTCAGTATAACCGAAGCTGTGGGTGTGATCTGTTTGGAGGAGGGGAGCAGTAAAGTGTCAGAAATGAGGCTGCAGAGACTCGGGGACTAAACCACAGAGGGCCTTTTGTGCTCTGCAAAGCAATTTGGACTTTTGCCATGGGAAATCACTGAAGGGTTGTAAAAAGGGAGTAAAATGATCATCAGATTTGCATTTTAGAAAAATCACTCTCATGGTAGTGTGAAGGATGTCCTTGATAGGTGGATAGTGGAGACGGGGTGACCAGTTAGGAGGCCATCGTACAAGTCTACGTGAGGGACAAGAAAGCCACAGACCAAGGCAGTACTAGGGGATTACGTGGAGCAGGTAGCTTCGAAAGATACAGAGGAGATGAAGATGACTGATGAAGGGGAATAAGGTAAAAGAAAAAGTCAAAGTCCACCACCACCATGGTCTCCGGGCCTCCGGGAGGGTGGGGTGGCCATGAACCAAGTCAGGGAATACAAGATGAGAGCTCAATTTGGGTAGCTAGGGGAGTGGGTTTCTGAACCCGCTGAGGCTTAATATCTGAGGACCTTCATGCCAGAATGGCGGTTGCCCTCCAACATCCTTCTCCTCTTTTATCTAATGCTGTTTCAGCCGGCACAGAACCACCGACGAGTGACCACACTGTTTAGCCTCCCTGTGTCCACGTGACTAAAGCTTTCGACAATGGAACAGGAGCCAAAGTATGCAACCTCTGTGTCATGTGCTTAAAAGGAAATTGCTTGTCCTGGATTTCTTCTAGGGTAACCAGAGGTTGGGTTAGCAGGAAAACACTATGGAAAGAACCAATGGGTCAATGAAGCAGACCAACCAAGCATTCCATTAAAAATACTCATTCTGTGGGTGCCTGGGTGGCTCAGTGGGTTAAATCTCTGCCTTCGTCTCAGGTCATGATCCCAGGGTCCTGGGATCGACACCCTCCCCCCCCATCAGACTCTCTGCTCAGCAGGGAGCCTGCTTCCTCCTCTCTCTGCCTGCTTCTCTGCCTGCTTGTGATCTCTGTCTGTCAAATAAATAAATAATATCTTTAAATAATAAATAAAATAAAATAAACTAAAATTAAAAAAAACACTTATTCTGGGGGTATTTTTTTAACTTATTTAATCCACTGTATATTGGAATCTAATTTATTTTTAAAGATTTTATTTATTTTTGCAAAAGGGAGAGCATGTGCACACACACAAAGCGGGGGAGGGGCAGAGGGAGAAACAGACTCCCCACTGAGAGGGGAGCCCGATGGGATGAGGGATTCAATCCTAGGACCCCAGGATCATGACCTGAGCCAAAGGCAGACACTTAACCAACTGAAGCACCCAGGCACCGTGGAATCTAATTTAAAATAATTTATTTTATGCCCTAAACAATGCAAACTTTCAAGTAGAGAAATCTAGAAGGCAACTGCCTATACCAGTCTGGACTCCCAAAAAAGAAGTCTGGACCAGCAGTGGAGAACCGATACCCACTAGCATAAGGACACTCGTTTAAACTGTGGGAATGCGGTAAAGAGAGAAACACTCTGAAGAGAGCTGGATTTGTATCCCGGCCTCACTTCTTACTACCTATGTGATTGCGAGTAAATTACATCTATGAGCCTGTATTATATACACCTGCAATAATATCTATATTAATCAAGGTAACTAGCTGCTGTAAAGTTAAATCTCCACATCTCAGTAGTTTAACACCAAGAACTTTCTTTTTCATTTATGTTTAATCCAACTGCATACTGAACTCCATCCAGTAACTCAGTCTCCCCTAAGATCTTGAAATCCTTTATTTATAGGCTTTTCCCTTCAACAGTCCATGGTAGAAAGGGCACACATGCTTCGAAACCACTTTAGCCTGAAAGCTACGTATTTCACTGTTGAAAACAATCATATGGCCCCAACCAGATGCAAAGGGACCTGGGAAATGTACCCTGCAGTCACTTCCCAGCAGAAACCTAAACAATGGAAATGGTATGCAAATTTTGATGAACAATGGCCTCAAAAGTAACCTTCCCTGCTGTCTTGAAGATGAAAACCGAAAATGAATGGATAACACACCCAACAACGTATCCTGTCCAGGAGCCCCTCAGTAATGTTAGATCTTACCTTCTTCCCCCTATTACTTCCCCCCTCCCTCCATCCTCAACACACCTCTGAATCCCAAACGGGCCTTACATTTTCCCATCTTTCATGCCTTCCTTCACATTCTTGTCTTTATAAACAAAACCCTAAGCATATTTTTTCCCTCTTTTCTGCTACAATTTCACTTCCGCCCATTTTTAAAGACTAATCTCAAAGCACTCTCTGGGAAGTCTCCTTCTGTAATTCTTCATGGCCCTTAAACTCCTTTGAACCACACTTACGAACCTTTCATCTAGCATTGATCAGGTATTTGTCTGGTATTATCACAATATAGGTATTTAGCCTCCTGACTACCTCCAAGCCTAGGATGCAGGCGTCCTGCAGACAACAACTGCATTTAACTTCTCTTGTTCACAGTGATCGAAAAAGGAAACCGAACCTAGACTTTGACTTTAAGAGACCAACACTTAAAGATCTGCGGTCTCCTCAAAGAATGAAAAGCGGAACACTTACTCGAGCTGGAGTAAGGGGGAAAGGGGGAAAGGGGGAAAACCCCACTTTGTTTCCACTATCTACACTCTCGGGCGATGACTGTACGAATTCCTGGGCTACTGCTGTGTTTCTTTACTTTACTTTGTATTTCCGCCAGGAAGCCTGTGTGGTAAAACCTGTTCATGAACAGAGCACAAACTTCATGCCCAATAAAGCAACATGTCTTTCAATATTATCATAACGAAGAAAAACAAACAAAGCTGAAGAGGCCTCTTTAAGAACTCTCCCGGTGCGTGAGTCAGGGTGGTGACGTGGCAGCAAGGACCCGACTGCGGAAAGCCATCCATCAGGTGAGCACACCTCTCCTAGTTACCCGAGCGGCTGCCAAGTCACTTGGTCCTGTTTAGACAGAGCTGCTGCCTCAGAAAAAGAAGAAAAAAGAAAAAAATGGGAAGTCATTGGACAGCAAGCGGTCCACTGAAAATGCCTGTGTTCTCCGCCCGACAACTCTCCTGGTAAAAGCAGACAGTGCACTGGCAGGCAGGAGGTCTTTCTCGGCAAAAAATCTGATCATGTGCACCTAACCAAAGGCTGGTTGTTCCTCAAACAGCACGCAGTTTTCCAAGTAGGGGGACTGGCATGTGAACCCCATAAACACTACTTTTGCCACATCAGATGCTCTCAGATGGCCTCGGAATCCCCGAAGGAACCAGAAACAAACCTTCTGACTTGACTCGCCCGCTGGAGAGAACAGAGACATATCCAGGGATCCACTCCATGTTCAAATTCATTACCCAGTCCAACTCCAAAGACAGCCTAAAGCTCATGACATTCTTGGACACTCGTTCTTTGACTAAAGTCTGCCCATCCCCATCAGTTATCCCAGTGCTCATTAGGATATTAGAACAAAAGTACCCCAGGGGGAGGGGGGTATGGCGCTGAAGGTGCAGTGAGATTCCACTGTTAAGATATACTCCAAATCTATTCCAGTGCCACAGATTTGGGCGTTTTGGTGGGGAAGGATGAGGGGGACAGGATCTTACTGATATGTGTAAGCGAATGAGATCCAAAAGGGGTTCTGTAGAACATGAGACCAGTAGCTGTTCTGTATGTGAAAGATCCTATGGTAAGTCTGGAAAACATCACAAACAACAGTCCTCTCTCAGATAACCATATCACATATTACTACACTGAAGGCTCTGACAAGTCCTGCTGTGAAGAAACCTACAGAACCCGAATTTATTTGTCTCCCTGAAAGCTTCTGGAGCAAAACAGTTATTTTTTTTTTTTTTAAGATTTCATTTATTTATTTGTTTGTTTATCTGGGAAAGATAAAGAGAGAAATTACAAGCAGGGGTAAGGGCAGAGGCAGAGGCGGAGGGAGAAGCAGGCTTCCCCACTGAGCAGGAAGCCCACCATCCCAGGACCACGAGGGATCATGACCTGAGCCCAAGCAGAGGTTCAACCAACTGAGCCACCCAGGAGCCCTGGGGCAAAACACTTCCTAACATCTTTCCTCAATAGACTACGGGTCCCAGGACACCAGAGTCCACACTGTTTTCTTCAACTGCTGTTCCTCAACTGTTTAACATAGTACTGGATGCTTAAGTAAGTTTGATGAATTAATGAATATCTTGGGGCAGTAGGGTCCCACGGAACATGCTTTATAAGACTACTTCCATCTCTGTGAAATAGTCTAAATAAAGACAGCCTCCCCAAAGAGTAAGATCACTTTGAAGATCACGTTCAAATCCTAGTTTGTGAGGTTACTATTCAGAGTACACAAGCATTTACCATTTGTGGTCAGAAAATTTCTCCTTTGTTCTCAAACTATCTTCTGTTACCATCAAAATAACCTGACCATATATATCAAAATTGCTAGTATCTAGACCAGCGATGCTTAAAACTTATTGTGTATAAAAAAATCTACGGAGGGGCGCCTGGGGTGGCTCAGCCGGTTAAATGGCTTCTTTCAGCTCAGGTCATGATCCCTGGGTCCTGGGATCAAGTTCTGTGTCAGGCTCCTTGCTCAGGGGGGCACCTGCTTCTCATTCTGCCTGTTGCTCCCCCTGCTTGTTGTCTCTCTCTCTCTGGCAAATAAATATATAAAATCTTTTTTAAAAATCTACTGAGGGGACTGTTAAAAATACAACATCCTGGGGATCCAGCATTTTCAGAGTACTTCTAGAGAGAGCCCAGGTCTCCACATTTTCCACAAATATCCGAGGTCATCCTGACACAGGTGTTCAGGTGGAATCCACTCTCAGAAATGCTGAACAAGAGCCCCCGTGGAAGAGAGGTCCCTGATTTGGTATCAGAAGCCTGGTTTGAGGCCCAGCTCAGCATCCCCACCACTCACGCGGCCATGGCAGTGACCTCCCAGCTTCACTTCCCTCTTTGCGGAACTCGTGATCCATTTCCTAACCTAGATACCGAGCCACTACGCACCCACCTAATAGCACTGGATAAGGGGAGAGCTTTTATGAAACTCTGCCCTGAAACCTAGCAGGTACTCACACACACTGTTTAACAAATCAGTAAGTTCACAGTTATTTTAATGTTCTATGGTATTAGACAAGCTCTATCACAGCAAGCGTTCAACACAGAAAGATTTTCTGCTGATTCTTTGAAGACAGTCAACACAGAGCTAGACCAACGGCACACGCATCCATACCAGTCCACTCGGCAAACTGTCCCTCAGAACTCTTGACTCATGCTTGTGGACATGGACACAGGAATTAGCCAAAGCACGGCGAGAGCCAAACTATGCGACACTGGCCACCGCACACAGAATGTTAAACTATTTCCTCAGCCTGGCACCAGGCCTTCAAAAAGTGGACTCTCCATTCTTAAGTGGCCTACGGATTTTCATAGGTGGTTCGTGCTTACCAAGTACTTTCATTAATAATAACTAATCATTGTTCAAAAAGTAGAACGCAGTGGAATACGTTAACGATAACACAGTACTCAGCATATTTAATTCTCTCTCCATTCTGAAGACTCTTCTAGAGCCTGTCGCACTCAGGGTAACTGCTGTGAAAACCGCTCAATCATCCTACAAGAACCCTCTGGAAACACTAGAGACGCTGTCGATTGTCTCCCAACTTTGCGGTATACTCTGAAGCCTGCCTTCTGGCGTCAGTCCAATATTGCTTATTTACGTTTTCTTTGTAAGAAAACAAACTCTACGACTGAAAAAATCTCTGCCTAGAAGACAAATTATTAAAATTTTCCAACCAGTGAAAGTATTACTGTACTTCCTATATATTAACTTGTCATCATCTTTTGGTGTTGGCTTTTCTTGCCCTTCTGATTTTAAACTTTTAAATTTTAAGTGTTTATCCCACCATTCAAGGCATTCAGCGGATACCCAACAAATTTCGTTGGCTCATTGACCTGTGGTGAATGATAGCAGCAAGAGAACTTGGAAAACTGAATTCATGCCATGATGTTTATCATTGCCTTAATGTTCTGGTTGTGATCTACTTTCCTTGCCTGTGTCCCATGTTAGCAAGTAACAAATGTGATTGATTACAGGACTCATGAAGGTAGTAAACAAGTAAATGAATCAAGCCACATTTGGTGATCCCATGAGAAGTTAGCAGTGACAGCTGGATTCCAGCTAACAATCGCCATGAAGAGAACAGAGTAATACAGCCCCAGCATTGCTAGATCTTCCAATGTTTCCAGAGATGTTGGGCACATAATAGGTACCCAATAAATATTTAATGTATCAATTAACTCAAAGACTCAAATCTTCATCAGAAACATTTAGATTTTAGACGTAAGCAGCATAAAGTCAGAGTAAGAACACAGATTCTCAAGCGAGACTGCCTAGGTTCAAAATTTAATTCTGTCACTTCTCAGCTACATGACCTTGAGAAAGTTATATAAAAATTCTGCCCTTAGTGTTCTCATCTGTAAAAGGGGGAGAAAAGAATGGTATCGACCTCATAGGGTTGTTTGAGAACTTGATTTCTCAGTCTTTATTAAATCTCAGGATAATACCTGGTACATTGCAACTGCCACATAAGTAGGGAAGCTCACACTTAAACTTCAAAACGACTTATAATTTTCACATATATCATCCCATCTTTTCCCCCCCATAACTGGTGGGCGAACGTCTTGCTCTGTAGACAAGGAAATGGAGTTCCCTTCAGGATCCTTCAGGGCTGTTCAAGGCGACAGCTATGCATGTGACTCATGCAGGAACTCTGGGCTGCACACTTAGAAAGCATCTAGTGAATTACCCGATAGCGTATTCCATAAAATAACAGATGCAGAAATCAGGTCCAAGATTTCTAATGGACAGAATCAGAGATGTCTCAATTAGCATTCACCATAACCCTTCTAACTCAATAACTAAATTATGAAATAAAATGAAGATCTGATTCAAACCACTGTCTGTTTTTTTGTTGTTGTTTTTTTAAGATTTACTTTATTTATTTGAGAGGGGGAATGAGAGAGAGCATGAGAGGGGAGAAGGTCAGAGGGAGAAGCAGACTCCCCATGGAGTTGGGAGCCCGACGTGGGACTCGATCCCTGGACTCTAGGATCATGACCTGAGCTGAAGGCAGTCACTTAATCAACTGAGCCACCCAGGTACCCTGTCTGGTTATTTTTAACTCATACTTTAATTACTCAAAAGCAGCCAATTTGAGAGAATATGCAAATCCTTTACGTTCAGTAACATCTGTCCATATTCCTCCCTTTTATTAATTTTTGCTTTTAAATTGCACTGCAATACTTTAGTTTCTCTTTTCTCTGACTCCAAGATCTTTCTGCTGGGACTTTACAAACACATCACTGACTACAGGCCTGTGTGCGGCTGTGCATTGAAACTGCTAAGTTAGGAACACCCTGTCAATCTTTTCTTTGATTTTCCTGGTTGTTGTTGGTTTAAGGCAGATCCTTAATGTCACTTAAACAGAAGAGACTATTTAAAATTTCTTGGTAGATGAATTTGATAATGATAATTTTTTTAAAAACAACAACTGTCTTCTTGGGATAAAAGATCTCATTCAGCAGGGTAGACACCTTATCTGAGTAACTCAGGACTTCTTCGAACAAAAAGGTCAATGTAGCCATAGCTGTTTCCTTGTCTTAAACAACAGCAGTAACTTTATTTAGTGCTTGATAACCCGCATTACACGAAGTCACTGTCTGGGTATGATAGAAGAGCTTTCTCTTTTTTAGGGTTTAGAGTTTTAAATATTTGTTTTGTATTGTTTTTAAGTCTGAGTCTTCTCATGTATAAGAAAAGCACTTATTGTTAAAAAATAATTACTATTAAATTGGACTTTATACAAATTTAAAACTTATGAATTGTGGGGCATTATTAAGAAAGTGAAAAACCTGGGCACACCTGGGTGGCTCAGTGTGTTACACGTCTGGCTTTTGGTTTTGGCTCAGATCCTGATCTCAAGGGTCTGGAGATCAAGCCCCACATCCAGCTCCATGCTTAGAGGGAATCTGCTTGAACATTTTTTCCCTCTCCGCCTCCCCTTCTCGTGCTTACTCTCTCCCTAAAATAAATAAATAAATCTTTTTAGAAAAAGTGAAAAATCCAGAGAATGGTTAAAAATATAAATACTTGCAAGTTATATACCTGCTAAGTATCCAATACTCAGAATAGATAAAGAACTCTTAACAATTCAACAGCAAAAAGACAAGCAACCCAAGTAAAAAATAAGGAAAGACAGTGAGTACACATTTCTCCAAAGAATATATTCCAATGGCCAAATAAGGACATGAAAAGATGCTTGCATCCTTAGTCATTATGAATACCCCAATTAAAACCACAGTGAGATACCACTTACACCCACTAGTATAATTTTTTTTAATAAAAATGAAATAAATGTTGGGGAAAATGTAGAGAAACTAGAACTCTACATTGTTTTTGGCAGGACCATACAATTTTATAGCCACTGTGGAAAGCAGTATGGGGATTCCTCAAAAAGTTCAACACGGAATTAAGGTAGGACTCAGGAATTCGACTATACCCAACGGATCTGAAAACATACATTCAAGCAAAACCTTGCAAATGGATGTTCATTGCAGCATTATTCATAATAGCCAAAAAGTGCAACAACACAAATGCCCATCAACTATATATAGACAAAATGTGGTCTATGCACAAAATCCAGTATTATTCAGCCATAAAGAGGAATGAAGCACTGACACAAGCTACAACAGCGATGAACCTTGAAGCATGACCCTAAGTGAAAGAAGTGGGGACACATCAGGCCCCATTTTAAGTGATCTCAATTCTAGAATGTCCGGAAGAGGCAAATTCATAGAAACAGAATGTGGATGAGTGGATGGCAGGGATTGAGAGGAGAGAGGAACAGGGGACTGCTTCCTGGGTACAGGGGCTGCAGATGGACTTAAATAGTGGTGTCGGCTGCACATCATTGTGAATCCAGTAAAATATAGTTACATTATATGCTTTAAAACGGCTTAAATGTTTAAATCTATGATATCTGAAATTTTACCTCATTAAAAAAAAATCCTCAGTTTTTCTGTTTGAGAGAATAAGCAAATCCTTTATATTTAATAATGTCTGTCTGTATTTCTCCCTTTTATTAATTTTTGTGTTTAAATTGCACTGCACTATTTTAGTTTCTCTTTTCTCTGACTCCAAGATCCTTCTGCTGGGACTTTACAAATACCTTGCTTGACTACAGGCCCGTGTGTGGCTATGTGCAGTGTATCACCCAAATGATATTGATGAGTGAAATGCTGAATTTCAGATCTGTGACTGACAAGTTGTCCTATTCCCTTTATTTCCCTGGGCCATTTATCATTAGCCTTTTGCTCCTGAATGGCATTTCTGGTTTGTCAGTTTGCCCACAGAAATTTCTTTTCTGATGTTACATCTCCAAGTCCAGAAGTTTCTCGTCAATAGTTTAGCCAATTTGACCATCACAGATTAATGAATAGATGTGGGAACCTTCTCCCTTCTAAGTTATATTAAAATGTTTAATTTGAAATAATAGAATATTGATGAGTCTGGCAAGGGGAGGGATATGATTTATCATAGTCAGGAATTTGTATCTTTCATTAATTTACAAGAGGCTAATGAGCAAGAAACATCAATGTATCTAATAGAAAACACAAAGAACATTAAGAAAAAACTAAGTATCCAGTAAGCCGCCCCCCAAAGGAAGACATATATTTTCTCCCAAAAAGAAATGTCTTTTTTTTACTATTAAATGTTAACAATAAAATAGATATTATATAAATGGGTCAGAAGGATAGACTATGTGCTCCGAACTTGATTTTTCTGTCCTGCAAATTTTCCTGTCAACTAGGTTATGCAATGGAAAATGCTGGAAAAAACTTTAAGCTGGGAAAAAAAACTCATTTGAATATATAATTGTTAAGCAGTTGAAAGGAGATTCAGTTAGATCAGAGGCTATAACTAAAGAATCATGACAAAGTTACACAGAAAGTTCTGAAAAGCAATCTAGTTGTCAATGAATTTCAAAGATACAATTTCCTGAAATCACGTTAAATAATTTTTATTTAAATTATTTTTTAAAATCTCAAAGAAAATTTCTATATCAAAAAGTCATGTTTACCTTTTATGACAGAACTATTTAAATGTTAATATGGCCAGGTTTCTTCCAAATAGGCAGGGGTGGGGGGGAGGGGGGGAAGGGGGGGAAACAGAGCAAGCAGTTGAATAATTCAAGTTAAAACAAAGAGAATCACTTTCATCCCAAGTATGTGTCTCACTGAGGTGAAAAGCAAAAGCAGTTTTAACCAGAACTACCTGGAGAACTGTGGTGAGAATAATCCTGTCTCCCAGAAGCTGAACAAATCTGGTTCGTGTCATGTTATTGCAAGGAAATTTGAGAAATACAGAAACTAAAACCAACCTGTTGAAGGTGCACAAGAATGCGATGAAAAGAAATGCTTATATTTTAGGTCAAAATTAAGTGAGACAGAAGAGTGCCCAGAAGACTTTGCAGGTGGCATTAGGTATTCAGCGATCAAATTTTAAAAACACTCAGCCACAGCATACATCTGAACATTTAGCCAAAAGTCACCTAACCTAAGAGTTGTATTTCTTCACTTAAGGGGGAGGAATGAAGTTAAACAGGTGCAACAGAAAAGGAAAGCGCTGAGTTCATGGAAATTCCTTGTCAAACAGTCGATCAACTCTTCTTTCCACTCTCCAGAATTCCCCTTCTCCATTTTTCTCTCAGGCCTCGGGCCTTTTCCCAGATTTGTGTAAATTTAATGATCAAATGGAATCCTGAAGGAGACAGTACTCGGCTCCTCTAAACTCTCACTTTTTAGGAAAAGAAGTCTCTATAAGGGAGAACAGATAGGCTAGGAATTACCCCCATAGCTGGAGTCCCGGGGCCTCGGACCCAAGAAAGATTGTTCAGGATGCCAGGGAAAGGGGTTGCTCCAGCTTTTAGAAAAAGGCACCACTGCCTTCATCCAACCACATACACCCAGCACAGTAAATTTGGTTCAAGTCAAAGCTCTGGCTAGGGAAAGGGAGAGGGACAACTACACCACTGGAGTCCCCAGATGACCCAGCTTCACTGTAGAGAGAACGGGAGTGTAGCCAAGGGATTAAGGGAGAGGCTGAAGGAGACAGGGATTGGCACAAGTGCAGCTGAAAAGTTTTAGGGCTCAGAACACTCTCTTGGTCTGAGAGGGGTTCAGGTTGATCTTCTCACCCTTGGGACAGAGCCACTCATGGCACTTAGGAAAACATAATTTAGGGACTGTCAGCTGGCGGGGGCGGGGGCATAGGTGGTCACCTCTGCCAAACCCTAGTGTATTGTTTCTTTCTTATGGCCTCTTCTCAGGCTTATAGGTCATAGACCCAAAGAATTTAAAGAGGTCAGTTCCTCATCCTGCCACTTTCCAGAGTTCCTTGAAAAATAAGCTATTTGGGAGGAATGGTATTTCTTCTCTTCACTAGTACCTTTGGAAACAGACATGCCTCCTCCTCCTCCTCTGCCTTTACCTCCTTTCATACACAAAGTTTACTCTCTAGTTTTGTCCGGATGGTGGACTGTCATCTTTACTCACACTCTGGTAGAGGATTTGGGGTCCTTCTTATCCAGGGTCCCAGCCAGGGGGAAAAGCCCCAGGGGGCCTGGAGGCCACAGAGGCAGAGCACAGAAGGGCTGGGCCAGAAAAGAACCCGAAGCCTGGAGAGAACTAGGATCCCGCAACACAGCAGCGGGAGGTGAGAGCTAACCTAGAGCCTGGGGCAAGTTTATTTGACTTCCCTAAGCCCAGGAAGCTGCCAAGTTCTAAGATCCCATCAGAGACCCAAAACAGCCCTTCGGGTTCCCAGAATTCCTAATAACAAAATGCTCTAGGCCAGCACTCTTCTCGCACTCTTCTCCGGGAGCCTGGCACGCCGAGTCCACCTTCAGGCCCCTGATTCCATGCCCAAGAAGAATGGCCGGGGTGGGACAGAGCAATCTTGGCCTTTTCCATCTTGACTCAGCTTCTGCTGAGGCGGGTCCTAGAACACTGGCTGGGGACGGGGGCTTAGAATGTGTCTGAGGACCAAGTGTGAGGAGGCTGAGAAGCTCAAGTCAGTCACGGGGAGACCAGACGGCCACTGCCAGAGACCCAGGGCTGGGGGCCTATTGTCTTGGGCTATGGTCAGCACTCCAGAAACACCCTGTTCTTTTCAAAGGAGACAAGGAGGAAAAACAGCTAATTAGAGTCACTCTTTTTGGCATACCTTTGCCTTTACCACATCTCTTCTCTCATGTACTCCGAACTTCCACCTTTCTTTGATGTCCTTCTCTCTCCTTCCTCCGTCTTCCTCTTCGGACTTAGGCAAGAAAGTAGAGGCCCAGACAAATGCGAGATAGGAGAGCTGAGTGGAATTTACAGTCCGGGAATGGGGCGGGGGGTGGGGTGGGGGGCATATACTAACACGTCACACCTGCCCCCTTCCCCCGACCCCAAACTAGGGCCCTGCCGCTAGTTTCTGCGACAGAGTTGCGCTAAGTTTGGTATCTACCCACACCCCTGAATGAGGCCCAGGGACCGTAGCATGCTTCTGACTTGGCCCTTAGGTTTCTGCAAGCTGTTTTGGGCGGGCCCGGGGGTGGGAATCCGGGCCGCTCTGAGCCAGGTACCGGCGGCCCCCGTCCTGTCTGAACCAGACTGTTTCTGCGGTGCCAGCGCGGGAGGGAGGCAGGGACGCCCCGGCGGGGAGGAGACCCCTCCTCCGTCTCTGTGACCGGGAGCTCAGGGTGCGCACACACCGGACAGTGAGGTCCCCTCTCCGGGGCACTGCCACAGCCCTGTCCTGGCTCTTCGCTCCCCACCAGTCTATCCACAGGGCAGACCGAGCGCTTTGGAGATGTGGCCATAGGGGGATTCCAAGTGTGACATACACTGTGGGAGCAGAAATTGGAGGCGGGTAAGAAGTGAAGCCGGCGAGGGCACAGGGCCCTGCGCCCGGGCGCAAGAGAGGCGAGGCCTCAGTTCTCCCCTCGCTGGTTTCCAACTCCTCCCCACCCCCGTTCTGGGGCTCTGTCCTTGGGCCAAGCGGATCCGAGTCCCGGGTTATTTTCAGTCACAACCTCCTCCATCCCCGCCCCCCCCCAAATGTCGTGTCTCAGTTCCAGGGGGGAAGGGCAGTCGGACCTGCGGTGCGTGAGTCTCACGCCTGCCGCCGCGCGTCTGCGAGGGAGCCGGCCTGGCCGCGGCTCTGCGCGCACAGCCCTTCCCCGCGCCATAAACGCGCGCCGAGCGCTCCTCCCGCCCGGGACTCGGGGAACGCTCCCGCCGGCCCCGCTCCCCGCCCTCTTGACGTCTCAGCTCTAAAACACCGGAGCATCGTCCGAGGCTCTAGCATTAATAAAAAGAGGACAAGGGAAAGGCCCACAGACCGTCGTGATCTCCTTGCGCCTTTGCTATCTGCGCAAGCGAGTCCAGTCCGCAGCCGCTGGGGGAAAAAAGGCATCGCGGCGCCCAGTTGCACCTGGAATTTAGGGAACGGACTCTGACCCTATTTCCCGGCTAGCCTCGTCCTGTACCCACGTCGTTCCCTCCTTTTTACCGGGGCGATTCCGAGGTTTTAATTAAAACATCTGTCTCTGCATTGCAGAGGGAGGGTCCCAAATGGCGAGGCTGCCAGAGCTCTTGGTTCCCATCCCGCGATCGGTGCCACAGCGGAAGGAAAGGTCGCGATCCAAACGCTATTAGTCGCCTCCCCCAGCGCGCGGGCCCTACTCCAGGCCCGCTCCATCGCGCCCCTCCCCCACCCTCAGCTCCACACAATTTCCTTCTTCATGAAACACACACGCCCAGCCCACCCCGCCTCCCACGTAAAGGCCAACCCCGTCTCTTTTTGTGCCCACATCCAAACTCAACTGGAAGTTGAGAGCAGGGCAAAGTCAGAGATGCGCGGAAAGAGAGAATAAGAAGGGAGAAATCAAAAGGGGAGAGGGCGCAGAGAGGAGCTGGAGGTCGCAGGGTCAGGGGCAGAGGCGGAGGACAGCCCCAGGGGCGCGGGCGCCGCGGCAGAGCCGCAGCGCCTCCCCCGCGTCTGCCACCCGCGCGCGCCCAGCGGGGTCAAGCGTGGACTCACATGGTCGGACTGCAGAGCCGCTCTCAACTACTGCGAGTGGGTGGTTTCTGGGCTCCCCGAGATCTTCTCCCTGGCTGCCTGCGGTTTGAGGGCAGAAACAAAAACAAAACAAATCACGGGACACAATCGAGACGGGCCGTTCGGCGCCGCGGGGACCTCTCGCACTTAGCGCAGGAAAGTGGGCGCGGGGATCGCGGCGGCCGCGTGTAGCCTATAAATAGCGAACTTTCAGACAGAATCTACTAACAAATGAGAGTAGCGGGCGTAAATTTGCGCACGACCCCCCTTTCCGGGGACGACCCGACCACCCCTCCCGCCACTCTCTAGGCAGGATTTGGGAGGGGACAGATTCGGAAAGGAGGTGGAATTTAATTTTATGAGAATTTGCAGTAGTTTGGATATTTTTGCAGAGGGGGCACTCCGCCTCTTTGAACCTCCCTTTCCGCCCACCTTTGCAGCTTCGTCCCCTCCCCACCCCTCCTTACACCCCGACCCCCGGCAGGGCACTGATGGTCCCTGCTAGGAAGCGCAAAGGCCCAGGAGAGCGGAGCTGCTAGGGGTTGGCTGTAGAAGCAGGGAGGGGGAGGGGAACACGGAGCCGGGGTTCCCCGGGGATTACTGCAGCGACAGAAGGAAAGCGGAAAACTGCCAGCATTTGGGGGTTTCCTCTGATGCCGGGACGGGAATTTAGGTTATCCCGAGTTTGGGAGGGGAGTGCGAAAGGGTGAGTACAGAAGGCACAAAGGAGTTCCTAGAGTGCAGATTTCCTTTCCCAGGGTAACAATAACCCTCCAGTGCTAGCAAACCCCCTCTGAGCAACTTTACTTGAACCCTCGGCCCTGACGGGGCCGGGAGAGCGAAGGCGCACGCCGGAGTTAAGTCCCTGCTTGCCTTGGGGGCCGCAAGCTCTCGAAGAAGCGTGTCCTGCCGGCTGGTGCCCCAGGGTCTGGCTCGCTAGCTCCCCGGGGCCGGACGCCTTTTCGCCGAGCCCGCTCACACCTGCCGACCGGAAGAGATCTATTTCACCCGGAGTCTTGAGCACCACTAGCCGTCCGCCCGCCCCCTTTCCTTGCGCCAAGGCCGGATTGCCAATGGTGATTGGGTTAGTTCGATTTTCATTTTCTTTCTGGTGCTTCTTCGAAAATAAAACCCCGAGGACGGCAGACACTGGCTCTCCACTCCAAACTCTCTAGTTCGGGAGGTTGCTCATTAAAATTTTCCTGGATGTGTCACACGAACCACAATCGGTAGGGTATCCATTGGGGCGGGAATGTGGGTTGGAGAAAATGAGGGCGCTGCAGGTGAGGCCCCGCAGGTGAAAGGAGGTTGCACTGATCCCCTTCCGAGGCTCGGTTCACGCAAGGCCTGTGGAGCGGGGGCCAAGCCCGCTTAATGGGCCTAAAGGCGGCCTCCAGCTGGAAGGAGGGAGCCGGCGAACGGTGCTGCTTTTTCTTTACATTGCCTACCCCAGTCCCACACCACCATCCCGCCCCCTGTTAACGGAAATGTCTAATGCCTAACCTCTACCCCTCACTCCTAGGAGAAAATCAGAGAGGGTTTCCGACGCAGTTGGTGTGGGGGCGTTGCTGCCCCATAAGCGCTTCTTCCAACACCACTTCCCGCCTGTTACCGCCCCAGAAACGGAAAAGTTATTTTGTTTTTCCCAGAAACCAGCCGGGTTTGGAAGGAGAGGGGAAAAGCAAAGGTGCTAAGGGGTTGCACCAGCCACACACCCGGCGGCTTGTGCTTACCGCCCCCGACTCCACGTGAGCGGGCCCGCCAGACAGCGCCAGCCCCCCACCGCCCCTCCCCCACCTCCCCCAAGGCCGCGCGGCGGGCGCTCGGGCAGAAGGCGCGCTTTCCCAAGGGCCCGGCCTGAAGCGCACTTGAGGGTGCTCCCAGACGGAGCTGGACGGAGCCCGGGTGTCCCGAGGCGCTCCAGCCTGGCTTGCGCTCCCCTTGCTACGTACCTGTCCCAACCTCCCCGCTCCAGTTGCTGCCCGGGCTGGGGAGCCTGGCCTGGAGCCCCCGCCTCTAGCGGAGCCCGCCCCCGCTCTATCCGCGCGCCCTCGCCCTCCCGGACGCTGGGCCAGATATGGGGAGGTCGCGGGCCATTGGCTTGGGCCACTGTTTCGAACTGGCTTGGAGCATATGTTCAGATTTCGCGGCACCTTTGTGGGCTGGGAAGACTGAGTCCAGGCCAGCGCCTTACCTTTCACCCCACCCAGACCTCCCCCAACCCTTCGGGTTGACTCCGCAAGGAAACATCCTTGTGGGCCGAGTGTGGGGGTCAAATGAGTGCTTGCGGCTTTTCTCGAAGGTTCTGAGGGTTCGTACTAGAGGAACAGGCCCTATGGAGACAGAAAAGACAGAAGCACAAGCAGCGGTCCCGTGGCTGTGTTCAGCGCGAAGTTCACGTCTATTGTTTTCTGCCTCGGGGAAAGCTGCCCAGTGTGATAGATCTTTTTAGAGCCCATCACTGGAAGAAAAATCCTGGTGATAACGATTATCTCCCGCTCGCGCTATCTTGCCATCGCCCCAATTCATCTCCCTCTCGCTCCAGCCCCTCGGGGAGAGGAGGAGAGTAAGGGGCTGGCGGGAGGACGGGCCAAGCCGCTGCCCTCGGATGGAGCGGAGAGGCACGAGGCCACTTCATCCGTCCCATTCCGCTCCGGGCTGGGGAGAGAGGACACCGCGGATTTCTTTCCCTGCCAAGCCTCACGCTTCTTTCAAATGATTTTAGTCTGGTGCTCCGGTCTATCCATATACATTTCCAATCTCATGGCTCATAAACTATTAGCAAAATGGTTTCATTATTCACCTTCTGTATCCTACAAAAGAGAGAAAAGAAGGGAGCGGCAGGAAGGCAGAGTGGGGGTGGGGGGCAGTCGTTGGACACTAGTTAACAATGATCCTGCCCGTGTTTAAATCATGGTTCAGACTGCCTTCTTCAAGCTGACATTCAACAAATCTGATCCGTTTCCAAGGATGTGTAGCCGACCCCTTCTCTCCCCCTCTACCCTCCCCTCTTTTGCTCTCTCTTTCTCTCCATCCATCACTATCCATCTCTCCTTAACGCCCAGGTTTCTAGAGAGACCAGATGAATAGCTAAGATACTGCAAATCCATTATTTGCTTCATTAGGTGTCATCAATAAGGCACGCCCTTCAGATACGACACATACGATTATTTGGTTAGAATGGCTACCCCGGTACCCTTAAGGGGGGGGGGGGTTGGTGATGGAATCACATACCATCCCTGAAACCAAGCCGTCCTAAGTGACAAGGCTAGGATGATAACCAAGAAGTTTGCCGAAGGCTCGGTGTGGCGCCCATGTGCCCAGCTGGGCACCAAGTCCTCTTCTGGCAAGACGGGGGACGCGAGGAAGTTGCAAAGTGGTGTGTATGTGTGTGTGTATCCCCGTGTGTGTGTGCGCGCGCAAGCGCGTGCCCGTGTAAATGTGTGTGGAGAGAAGGGGGGGTAACGGATCGGGGTCTTTGTTTGCCTATGAGAGGTGGCAAAAAAAAAAAAAATTTTTTTTTTTAATTTTGCCTGAGTAAGCCGGAATTAAAAGACAAATAGAAACAAACTGGCTCCTGGAGGCCCGAGAACTCTGTGCATGGGCTGAACAAGGTAGAAAACTGCGGGCAGGCGTGAACTGGCAGAAGCGGCCTTGGGCGACGGGAATCCGACCGGCTTCTCCGCTGGGGGCGATGATGATATTGTCTCCACCGATACTTTTAACTTTTCATAAATTCTATCTAGAATGACTCTATCACAACACACACGCGCGCGCGCGCGCACGCACACACACACATACACACATACGCTCTTCCCCTGCACTTTTTGAAAATATTAAGGACGCTAGGCAAGTGAGATTGCGGTAATTATCCCTGGATGTAGAAACCAATCTGGCTGCGGGAGGCCCGTTTGTAGTCGCCCGCGGCAGCGGCGGCGGCGGCGGCGCGCGAACCCGCGCAGAGGCCCGGGACTCCCCGCGCCTGCTAGGTCACCGCGCCGCGCGGCCGCCGCTCGCCGGCTGTTTAATATACATGGGGTGGGAATGGAGGGAAACGGATCTCGGGCCTGCACGTCCTGAAGAAAAAAAAAAAAAAGAAGAAGAAGAAGAAGAAAGAAAGAAAAAAAAAGAAATCAATTTTTTATTTATTTTTGAAAAATACAGATTTAGGGATTTTTTTTTTTCCAGCCCGACTCCCTCCAAGAACGGCGGCCCATATTTAATTACGTCTTTTAATGACTTTTCCCTTATTTGCCATTGCTATTTCACGTTAAGGGCGGGGGCGGGGTGGGGTTTCTTGGGGGGGTTTTCAATTCTGGTATCTTCAAAAAGATTTGCCTTATGTGTTAATTGCATGCTGTTAAGCACATCTGGGACTGCGTGCTGACCAACTCGGACCAACTTTTAATTAACACATTGACCCGGCGAAGAAGCAGCCGCCCAGCCTCCCCCTCGAAATATGTATATTAGCCGCGCGGAAGCCGCTCGACCCGCGCCGCCAGGTGCGTGCGAGGAATTGCCTGCGCCGAGGGGCGGGAGGGGGTGCAAATTGCAACCGCTCGCTCTCTTCCAGCGAACATTTTCTCGCCTTCCCTCTAGGAAAACAAAGAAAAAAGAGTGAATGACCGGCTCCAGAAGCAGGCTTCTTATATCCTTTAATGTGACTTGACCCTGGGCGGGGAACTTAGGAGGATGGAAGGGAAGACCCCGGAATCATTTCTAATCAGCCTAACCTGGGCTTATTGGGTCTGAGCTGAGATGGAGCCTGAGCTCTTTAAATGGTCCGAGTTCTCTGTGAATGAAGAGAAGCGGTGGCCAAGAAGCCCGGTGGCAGGAGAGACCCGGCCAACGGCTGCCTTTTGTGGTTCTGGCCTTCCTGCTTCCAACCTCCTCCCCTGCGCCCCGGGCTCCCGGAAGCAAAACCGCAAACTCTCGCAGGCCCTGGGTCTGGGGACCGGGAATAGGGCCCTTCCCCCCCCCCCCCCCCCCCCCCCCGCCTGGAGCGCACTGCCGTCTGGAGGCAGAAGGGAATCGGTGGCTAGTGTTAGGGCTCTAGGCCCAGTCGCCGAGTCTAGAGTGTTCCGGGGTAATCTTCTAGCCAGGCCAGTCACATCCCGGCTGGAGGGAGGAGGAAACCCGGAGCGCTCCCCGACGATGCCACCTGCAGATACATGCAATTTCACCCTAAGTAATTTCATTCAGAATGGATGGCGTTTCACTGGAGTGGTGCCTTCAAAGTGAGTGCCTAGCCGGCTTCCCCGTAGAGCACAAATGCGGGTTAATCCCCAGATACGTACTCATTTTCTCTTTCCGCATCTAATCTCCACGGACTCGCTCTTCCAAGTGCTTAGCTGCAGCATACATCCCTATAAAAAAAAATGTCAAAGCGGTATTCCTTCTCCCAGCCATAAAAAAGTTGGAGCGAATCGCTCCCAAGTTACCGTTTAACGTCCCCTCCAGGTAACAGTTGAAGTTTCTTGTTTGACATTTTTCATTCCCCAATACAGAACTTTTCAATAAATATGTAGTACCAGCACGAGCAGAAGTATATGTCGCAATCAATTCATGGCTGTATGCTCTATGTCGATGCTTTGCAAAATTTAATGTGACAAGATTGCTCCCCAAATTCCTTCCACCTCTTTTCTTTTTTTCCCCCCTTATTCTTATTCTCCTTTTTGTGTCCTTCCCTTGAATCTACTTTTCCCATCAATTTATCAGGGAATCTGCAAAAACTTAAAACTGACAAAATAGAGAAGATAAAGACAGGAGAACAAAGTTCTGTTACTCAGTAATTTCTGAGTTCCTCCAGATCTCTTTATATTCAGATAAAGATTAAAGGTATAATCAGCACACATCTTTAGTCAGAATATATATATATATATATATATATATATGTATGTATATCTCAGTATCAGTTGGTAATTTACAACTGGTAAATTACAATGTCTCTTTGCAGAGAAAAGGCCTCTGAAAAGTTAGCACAAGCATTACCCAAATGGCTTTATTTTTGAGTTTTAGTGGACCACAGCTACTTATTTCAGCTCACAAATTGGTCTGCAAAATTGCAGCACACACCTGACATCCAGGGAAAAAACAAGAGTTGGTTACCCCAGCTGGTTCTTTTGATTTACTCTGCCTGGTAAGATGTACGCTGGTGTGTTTTGATAAGAGGAAAAAAAAGGGAGTCAGCAGTTTGATTTGGAAACTCTTTTATTGCTGAATATGGTTGCAGGTTTAAACTAAAGAATGTGTTTCTGCTGGGGACATTTGCATGACACATCCATATGCATTAGCAGCTGCACGGTGTTATATCATCAGTTCCTGTGAGCATTTATCTTTTTTTCCCCTTCTGTCTTTCTCAAAGGAAGCTGGTAAGTGGCTTATAGGAGAACCATATAGACTTTAAAGATATATGAGTCTTCGGAGTCCTTCGAGCCCTCAGCACCTAACTGGCCTACAGCAACTTGTTTCTTTTGAGGACTTTGGAGTATCTGAAGTAACTTGCTCCCTGGTTACATTTTTTAACCTATAACATGGATTGACTGGGTATGAAATATAATAAAAATTATCCAAAGAAAGGGGCCTTGACCATTCAACTCTGTATTCACGAAAACTGTGTTGTCATCAACATTCCTCTGCTAATTTGCTTTGTGACTTATCAGAGAAACTTTTCATCGGGTACATTTGCCATAAATGCATTAGTTTTCATGTCTTGATACTTGATAGAGGTAGTATTTTTGAATCAGGATAGCTAAGACCTTTCCACACTACTGTGTACTGATGGCGTCAGAGACCACAAGAGCAGATCTAGAAAAATGTGTGATCCTTCAGACACTGTATGAGCTGTACAAAGGCCATTGTCTGATATCTGCAGCAACGGTCGGCATCTAATCGTACCTGAACTTTGTTTCATATGTCTGATTCTCTCTGAATTCCAGTGGTCTGTAAACAACAGGAACCACGATGTCAAACTGAAATCAGAAGGAAACCAAATTTGTATTTGGTCTGCTTCTGTTCAGTCGCACAGCCGACTTATTAAAAAAAGAAAACTGTACCTTTAAATTGTAGTCATTGAGTCAGGGTGACTAGGAAGCATATAGACCCAAACCAAGATACTAACCGAAGCACATTTTTAAAAATCACTTTATATCAGCTCACACTCAGTATTTTGTGGAATTGTTTGAGAATAGCCATGCTCAAATTTTTTAAGTATTAGTGTATTACAGGTATATTACAAAGTGAAACGAAAAATCTTACACACATACACACACAAAGTAAAAAAGATAATAATCCTTAGGAATTCGTATGGCTAATAAAGATATCCTACTGGGGGTATTGTGGTTTTTTCTCCCTTTGTTGTAGCTTTTTTGGTCATCAGAGAAGATATTTAGAGGAAAAAAGAAATGACAATAATTAATAAAATGGTGTCGACGCGGAGGCCCAGTTACTGCCGGACGCGGGACTCTTGGAGCGTGGTCGAGGTCCCTGGCCCCAGGTGATCCAGAAGACTTCATGAAATTGTGGAGCACAGAGGGAAAAAGCCTTGATCTCTTAACCACAGTGCGGAAGCTTATCTACTGACACGGTACAATGGAATAACCAGGTTATTTCAGTCAACTTCATCAATGAATGAAAGAGAAAGAACAAAGGAGAGAGGGAAACATAAATCGGGAGGGAGGAGTCAAGATGGCGGAGAAGTAGCAGGCTGAGACGACATCGGGTAGCAGGAGATCAGCTAGATAGCTTATCTAACCATTGTGAACACCTATAAATCCAACGGGAAATCGAAGAGAAGAAGAGCAACAATCCCAGAAACAGAAAATCGATCACTTTCTGAAAGGTAGGACCTGCGGAGAAGTGAATCCAAAGCGACGGGAAGATAGACCCCGGGGGGAGGGGCCGGCACCCGGCAAGCGGCGGAGCGACGGAGCACAAAATCGGGACTTTTAAAAGTCGGCTCCACTGGGAGACATCACTCCAGAGGCTAAACTGGGGGGAAACCCAGGCGGGGTCAGCATAACCCCAGGACCCGCGGGGTCACAGAAGGACTGGGGGTGTCTGAGTGCCGCAGAGCTCGCAGGTATTGGAGCGGGGAAGCCGGCTATAGCGACAAAGCCGAGGAGTGAGCTCTAAGCCCGGGGTTACCTTGTGCCGGTCGCAGGCTGGGTGGGCTCGGAGCGCGGCCGGAGGCCACGGAGACAAAAGCGACCCGGCGCTTTTCTCCAGCTCCAACAATTGACTGCTTTCCTCGAGGCGCGACCGCAAGCCAGGGAGGCGGGGCTATTGGGCGCTTTGCTCTGAGAGCGCACTGAGGAGCGGAACCCCAAGCTCTCGGCTCCTCTGGGCCGAGAGATTGGGAGGCCGCCATCTTCATTCCCGTCCTCCGGAACTCTACGGAAAGCGCTCAGGGAACAAAAGCTCCCGAAAGCGAACCCGAGCGGATTACTTAGCCCGGCCCCTGGCAAGGGCGGTGCAATTCCGCCTGCGGCAAAGACACTTGAGAATCACTACAACAGGCCCCTCCCCCAGAAGATCAACAAGAAACCATCCAAAACCAACTTCAGTCACCAAGAACAGCGGAATTCCACAGCAGGAGAAAGCAAATCCTACCTGGACAAAATGACAAGGCGGAAAAACTCACCTCAAAAAAAAGAACAAGAGGCCGTACCGAAGGCTGGAGACCTAATCAATACAGACATAGGTAGCATGACAGATCTAGAGTTCAGAATGACAATTCTCAAGGTTCTAGCCGGGCTCGAAAAAGGCATAGAAGATATTAGAGAAACTCTCTCCGGAGAGATAAAAGCCCTTTCTGGAGAAATAAAAGAACTAAAATCTAACCAAGTTGAAATCAAAAAAGCTATTCATGAGGTGCAATCAAAAATGGAAGCTCTCACTGCCAGGATAAATGAGGCAGAAGAAAGAATTAGTGACATAGAAGACCAAATGACAGAGAATAAAGAAGCTGAGCAAAAGAGAGACAAACAACTACTGGAACACGAGGAGAGGATTCGAGAGATAAGTGACACCATAAGACGACACAACATTAGAATAATTGGGATTCCAGAAGAAGAAGAAAGAGAGAGGGGAGCAGAAGGTATATTGGAGACAATTATTGGAGAGAATTTCCCTAATATGGCAAAGGGAACAAACATCAAAATCCAGGAGATGCTAAGAACGCCCCTCAAAATCAATAAAAATAGGTCCACACCTCGTCACCTGATAGTAAAATTTACAAGTCTTAGCGACAAAGAGAAAATCCTGAAAGCAGCCCGGGAAAAGAAGTCTGTAACATACAAGGGTAAAAACATTAGATTGGCAGCGGACCTATCCACAGAGACCTGGCAGGCCAGAAAGAACTGGCATGATATATTCAGAGCACTAAACGAGAAAAACATGCAGCCAAGAATACTATATCCGGCTAGGCTATCATTGAAAATAGAAGGAGAGATAAAGAGCTTCCAGGACAAACAAAAGCTGAAAGAATTTGCAAACACCAAACCAGCTCTACAGGAAATATTGAAAGGGGTCCTCTAAGCAAAGAGAGACCCTAAAAGTAGTAGATCAGAAAGAAACAGAAACAATATACAGTAACAATCATCTTACAGGCAATACAATGGCACTAAATTCATATCTCTCAATAGTTACCCTGAATGTTAATGGGCTAAATGCCCCAATCAAAAGACACAGGGTATCAGAATGGATAAAAAAACAAAACCCATCCATATGCTGCCTCCAAGAAACTCATTTTAGACCCGAAGACACCTCCAGATTTAAAGTGAGGGGGTGGAAAACAATGTACCATGCTAATGGACATCAGAAGAAAGCTGGGGTGGCAATCCTTATATCAGATCAATTAGATTTTAAGCCAAAGACTATAATAAGAGATGAGGAAGGACACTATATCATACTCAAAGGGTCTGTCCAACAAGAAGATCTAACAATCTTAAATATCTATGCCCCTAACATGGGAGCAGCCAACTATATAAACCAATTAATAACAAAATCAAAGAAATACATCGACAGTAATACAATAATAGCAGGGGACTTTAACACTCCCCTCACTGAAATGGACAGATCATCTAAGCAAAAGATCAACAAGGAAATAAAGGCCTTAAATGACACACTGGACCAGATGGACATCACAGATATATTCAGAACATTCCATCCCAAAGCAACAGAATATACATTCTTCTCTAGTGCACATGGAACATTCTCCAGAATAGACCACATCCTGGGTCATAAATCAGGTCTCAATCGGTACCAAAAGATCGAGATCATTCCCTGCATATTTTCAGACCACAATGCTCTGAAGCTCGAACTCAATCACAAGAGGAAATTTGGAAAGAACGCAAATACATGGAGACTAAACAGCATCCTTCTAAAAAATGAATGGGTCAACCAGGAAATTAAAGAAGAATTGAAAAAATTCATGGAAACAAATGATAATGAAAACACAACAGTTCAAAATCTGTGGGACACAACAAAGGCAGTCCTGAGAGGAAAATATATAGCAGTGCAAGCCTTTCTCAAGAAACAAGAAAGGTCTCAAATACACAACCTAACCCTACACCTAAAGGAGCTGGAGAGAGAACAACAAAGAAAGCCTAAACCCAGCAGGAGAAGAGAAATCATAAAGATCAGAGCAGAAATCAATGAAATAGAAACTAAAAAAACAATAGAACAAATCAACAAAACTAGGAGCTGGTTCTTTGAAAGAATTAATAAGATTGATAAGCCCCTGGCCAGACTTATCAAAAAGAAAAGAGAAAGGACGCAAATAAATAAAATCATGAATGAAAGAGGAGAGATCACAACCAACACCAAAGAAATACAAACAATTATAAGAACATACTACGAGCAACTCTACGGCAACAAATTTGACAACCTGGAAGAAATGGATACATTTCTAGAGATGTATAAACTACCACAACTGAACCAGGAAGAAATAGATAACCTGAACAGACCCATAACCAGTAAGGAGATTGAAACAGTCATCAAAAATCTCCAAACAAACACAAGTCCAGGACCAGACGGCTTCCCAGGGGAATTCTACCAAACATTTAAAGAAGAATTAATTCCTATTCTCCTGAAACTGTTCCAAAAAATAGAAATGGAAGGAAAACTTCCAAACTCATTCTATGAGGCCAGCATCACCTTAATCCCAAAACCAGACAAGGATCCCACCAAAAAAGAGAATTACAGACCAATATCCTTGATGAACACAGATGCGAAAATTCTCACCAAAATACTGGCCAATAGGATCCAACAGTACATTAAAAGGATTATTCACCACGACCAAGTGGGATTTATTCCAGGGCTGCAAGGTTGGTTCAACATCCGCAAATCCATCAATGTGATACAATACATTAATAAAAGAAAGAGTAAGAACCATATGATACTCTCAATAGATGCTGAAAAAGCGTTTGACAAAGTGCAGCATCCCTTCCTGATTAAAACTCTTCAAAGTGTAGGGATAGAAGGCACATACCTCAACATTATCAAAGCCATCTATGAAAAACCCACCGCAAATATCATTCTCAATGGAGAAAAACTGAAAGCTTTTCCGCTAAGGTCAGGAACACGGCAGGGATGTCCGTTATCACCACTGCTGTTCAATATAGTACTAGAAGTCCTAGCCTCAGCAATCAGACAACAAAAAGAAATTAAAGGCATCCAAATCGGCAAAGAAGAAGTCAAACTATCACTCTTTGCAGATGATATGATACTATATGTGGAAAACCCAAAAGGCTCCACTCCAAAACTGCTAGAACTTATACAGGAATTCAGTAAAGTGTCAGGATATAAAGTCAATGCACAGAAATCAGTCGCATTTCTTTACACTAACAACAAGACAGAAGAAAGAGAAATTGAGGAGTCAGTCCCATTTACAATCGTACCCAAAACCATAAGATACCTAGGAATAAATCTAACCAAAGAGGCAAAGAATCTATACTCAGAAAACTATAAAGTACTCATGAAAGAAATTGAGGAAGACACAAAGAAATGGAAAAATATTCCATGCTCATGGATTGGAAGAACAAATATTGTGAAAATGTCTATTTTACCTAAAGCAATCTACACATTTAATGCAATCCCTATCAAAATCCCATCCATTTTTTTTAAAGAAATAGAACAAATAATCCTAAAATTTATATGGAACCAGAAAAGACCTCGAATAGCCAAAGGAATATTGAAAAAGAAAGCCAAAGTCGGTGGTATCACAATTCCAGACTTCAAGCTCTATTACAAAGCTGTCATCATCAAGACAGTATGGTACTGGCACAAAAACAGACATATAGACCAATGGAACAGAATAGAGAGCCCAGAAATAGACCCTCAACTCTATGGTCAACTAATCTTCGACAAAGCAGGAAAGAATATCCAATGGAAAAAAGACAGCCTCTTCAACAAATGGTGCTGGGAAAATTGGACAGCCACATGCAGAAAAATGAAATTGGACTATTTCCTTACACCACACACGAAAATAGACTCAAAGTGGATGAAGGACCTCAATGTGCGAAAGGAATCTATCAAAATCCTTGAGGACAATGCAGGCAGCAACCTCTTTGACCTCCACCGCAGCAACTTCTTCCTAGGAACATCGCCAAAGGCAACAGAAGCAAGGGCAAAAATGAACTATTGGGATTTCATCAAGATCAAAAGCTTTTGCACAGCAAAGGAAACAGTTAACAAAACCAAAAGACAACTGACAGAATGGGAGAAGATATTTGCAAACGACATATCAGATAAAGGGCTCGTATCCAAAATCTATAAAGAGCTTATCAAACTCAATACCCAAAGAACAAATAATCCAGTCAAGAAATGGGCAGAGGACATGAACAGACATTTCTGCAAGGAAGACATCCAGATGGCCAACAGACACATGAAAAAATGCTCCACATCACTCGGCATCAGGGAAATACAAATCAAAACCACAATGAGATACCACCTCACACCAGTCAGAATGGCTAAAATTAACAAGTCAAGAAATGACAGATGCTGGCGAGGATGCGGAGAGAGGGGAACCCTCCTACACTCTTGGTGGGAATGCAAGCTGGTGCAACCACTCTGGAAAACAGTGTGGAGGTTCCTCAAAAAACTGAAAATAGAGCTACCCTACGACCCAGCAATTGCACTCCTGGGTATATATCCTAAAGATACAAACGTGGTGCTCCGAAGGGGCACGTGCACCCGAATGTTTATAGCAGCAATGTCCACAATAGCCAAACTGTGGAAAGCGCCTAGATGTCCATCAACAGATGAATGGATAAAGAAGATGTGGTATATATACACAATGGAATACTATGCAGCCATCAAAAGACATGAAATCTTGCCATTTGCGACGACGTGGATGGAACTAGAGGGTATCATGCTTAGCGAAATAAGTCAATCGGAGAAAGACAACTATCATATGATCTCTTTGATATGAGGAAGTGGAGATGCAAGGTGGGGGGGTTTGGGGGGAGGTAGGAAAAGAAAAAATGAAAAGATGGGATTGGGAGGGAGACAAACCATAAAAGACTCAATCTCAAGAAACAGACTGAGGGTTGCGGGGGGGAAGGGGGATGGGAGAGGGTGGTGGGGAAATGGACATTGGGGAGGGTATGTGCTATGATGAGTGCTGTGAAATGTGTAAACCAGACGATTCACAGACCTGTACCCCTGGGGATAAAAATAC
This sequence comes from Martes martes, assembly GCF_963455335.1. Lineage (NCBI taxonomy): Eukaryota > Metazoa > Chordata > Mammalia > Carnivora > Mustelidae > Martes > Martes martes. The sequence goes on along the minus strand of NC_137903.1, from coordinate 14,259,912 downwards.
ATTATATGTTTATTAAAATAAAAAAATTAAAAAAAAAAAAAAAAAAAAAAAAAAAAAAAAAAAAAAAAAAGCTATAATTAATAAAATGGTGTCACATGATTTTTTTTTCCTAAAATACTTGGAACTAATATGCACTACTGTACGAGTGGGTATGCACAATGACACATAAATATGCATGAGCTGAAATAATAATCTATTTTTATGTCTTGTTTCCAGATGTTTGCAAATAACACTAGTGCATTGGCTTGACCTAACCACAAGGTAGCTAAGATCTCTGCCATTCAATTGAATACTAGATAAGTATCACAGAACAAATTTCTTCTGCCTTCCATTGCACAAAAGTCGTTGGGCTTTTTTTTTTTTTTTTAACTATTCAACTTTAAAACAGTAATTTACTATCATGTGGATGAAAGTAAAAACAGTTGCTTGGTACTATATAATGGAAAATTAACCAGCTGCATTTTGTTCAATTAATTATTTCAGTGATAACTAGAACAACCAATTATTAGGACTAGTGAGTTTAGTTGCTTAGAACATGGGCCAGAATTGATTCGGTGGCTAACTATGATCAGGTGCTGCATATTGCGCTCCCAACTCTAACCAGCCCTAGAGAGTTATGTCCCAGAGGTGACAAAAGGAACAAATGAGAATGCAGATAAATTCGCCCAAACTAGAGAAAAATATACATTTTTTAAAGTACACGTCTTCTTTACAGCTTTAAGTACAGAAGCTATGGGGCACATGTCTACAATGAATGAAATCTGTCTGGCAAGATTTATTAGAGAGCAAGAACAGGGAGCAAAAAGACCTGGGGAAGGCTACAAGGAGAGCTTTGCTAGGATGAAGAACACTACCTCCCTGGTATTGGTGCGTCATTTGAAACTCTTATAGAGCAGATACTACTGCTTCAGTGTATATTCGCTTTAAGATGAAGAAAGTTTGCTTTCAGATTGTATTTTGACATTAAACATTTCTGGATGCATTAATAGTGTCAATAGACTTTGGGATACGGGGGATCTGGAAGGATTACTTATTTGCCTATCCATTCAGCTCTTGGTTATGTTTTCAAAATCATTCTATTTCTTTCTCTAAGCCTTTCCTTGTCACAGGGCACACTATCATAGGCTCTTTGAAACACGATGGCTAAGATAAACGGTAGGCCATGACAACAGATCACCTTGATTCAGCAGATCTAAATCAAAAAGCAGAGAGAAGTCTTGTTAAGTCAGTATTTAATTCTACGGCCATTTATTCATACTCATTTCCAAGAAGTATGAACTAGGTAATATGGATATTCAAAAGCCAATGATTGTAGTCTGGCGTGTAAAGAGCTCAGATGTTGCCACTCTAACGAGTGAAAAACTGAACGATCTTCCTACCAGAGAAGTGAAGTCACAGGGCAAAATTTCTACCCCCAAAATTGGAAAGACAGACAGATGAAAACAAACCATCACAATCTATGGCAACAAAATCCCAGGTGTGAACACGTCCTCGGGAACCAGTCCTGGGGTAGGAAAGTAGCAACCGCAACTGAGAACTTACCGGACGCTCAGGGTGGACAGATCTGAGAGCGCAGAACTCTGACAGGAGCTCATTACAGATGGGACCCCATCCTTCTGTGACTTTTATTTCAAGGAACTCTACCCCTCACTGTGAATATCAGGTAAAACTCCTCAGACTTCTGGAAGGAAGAGGGGAAAAGAAACTACTTTTTCTATGTCATTTGGGGATGCCTGGGTGGTTCAGTGGGTTAAAGCCTCTGCCTTCGGCTCAGGTCATGATCCCAGAGCCCTGGGATTGAGCCCTGCATCGGGCTCTCTGCTCAGCAGGGAGCCTGCTTCTTCCTCTCTCTCTCTCTGCCTGCCTCTCTGCCTACTTGTGATCTCTCTCTGTCAAATAAATAAATAAAATCTTAAAAACAACAACAACTTTACATGTCTTTTGTTTTTTTGTTTTTTTGGTTTTTTGTTTTTTGTTTTTTCAGAAAGACTGATCTCAAGAGAAACTATTTTTCCAGCGCCTAACCTACGGGGGCTTAGCAGAGCCTAACGTACCTGAGGAAAGGGAAATACCGAACTCCAGCCCCCCTTAGCCATTATGTCCCACCTAAGGGGATGACACTGAGATGCACTGGTGAAATGCACAGACACATTAAAACACTGTGATCTAATCATAACACTATAGAATGTGTCCAGCACCCTGACACCTTACCCTCACATTACTAAATTACTAAATTACATTACTAAAGACCTATCGACTACAGTTTCCTTTGCCCAGTATATTGTGTCCATCTCTCAACAAAAATTATAAGGCATACTAAAAAGCAGTAAACACAGTTTAAAGAGACTAAACAAGCATTAGAACCAGTCAGATATGGCAGGAATTTTGGAATTAGTAGACCAGGAATTTAAAAAATATGTATGATTAATATGATAAGGGCGATAATGGTAAAACTAGATAGCATGCAAGAGCAAAGGGATAATATAAGCAGAGAGATGGAAATTCTAAGAAAGAATCAAAAAGAAATACTAGAAAAAGACTAAGAGAAATGAAGAATGTCTTTGGTGGTCTCACTAGGAAACTGGATGTAGCTGAGGAAAGAATATCTGAGTTGAGAATGTGACAATAAAAAACTTTGAAAACTGAGAGCATGAGAAAAAAGAAAAAATCCAGGAACTGTGGGACAACTACAAGTTGTAATACTTAAAATCGGAATACCGTAAGAGGAAAGAATGAAAGGAACAGAAGCAATATTTGAAACAGTAATGACTGAGAATTTCTCACAATTGATGTGAGACATCAAACCACAGATCTAGAAAGCTCAGGGAACACCAAGTAGGATAAACGTCAAAAAGAGACTACACTAGACAGATCATATTCAAATTTTAGAAAATCAAAGATAAAGAAAAAATCTTGAAAGAAGCCAGAACAAAATCTTACATATAGGGGAACAAACAAGAATTACATATGCTGTCTCCTCAGAAACCACGCAAACAAAAAAATAGTGGAGTCAAATATTTAATGCACTGAGAGAAAAAACTACCAACCTAGAATTCTGTACTCTTTGAAATTATTCTTCTAAAATGAGGGTGTAATAAAGACTTTCTTAGACAAACAAAAGTTGAAGGAATTTGTTGGCAGTACATTTGCAAGAAATGTTAAAAGAAGTTCTTTAGAGAAAAGAAAACTGATATAAGTCAGGAACTTGGATCTACATAAAGAAAGGAAGAGCTTTAGAGAAGGAATAGTGAGTATAAAATAAGAACATTTTTATTGTTCTTAATTGATCTAAGAGATAACAACTTATTCAAAATAATAAAAGCAGTAATATATTTGATGATTATAGTTTATATATAAATGAAAATGAAAATATGATCTAAAGAACAGGAGGGAGGAAATAGGATTATTTTGCTATTGTAATGTACTTGCACTAACCATGCTATAGTGTTATTTGAAAGTGAATTTGGATTAGTTGAAAATATATATTCCAAACTCTAAGGCAGCCACTTAAAGATAAAACAGTAAAACAATATGCATAACTGATGTGCTATGAAATGAGAGGAAATGGAATAACATTAAATGCTCAATTAAAATAAAAAAAACAAACAATTATAGAAGACAAAAATAGGGACAAAGAATAAGGGCAACAAATAGTAACATATATGGTAGATAGTAATTTAACTATATCAATAATCACTTTTAACACCCATGCTTTAAATATACCAATTGAAAGACAAAGGTTGTCAGAGCAGATCAAAAAACAAGATTTAACTAAGTTATCTGCAAGTAACCCACTTTAAATATTAAGTCACACATAAATTGAAAGTAAAGGGATGGAAGAAAATATACCATGCTAACACTAATTAAAAGAAAATGGGAGTGGCTGTATTAATTTCAGTTAAAGCAGAACAAGGAAACTTGTCAGGGATAAAGAACAATATTACATAATGATGAAGGGCACAATATTCTTTTTTTCAAGATTTATTTATTTAAAAGAGGGGTTAACTTCTTAAATTCATATGGAACATTCACCAAGATAGGCCCCATTCTGCGTCATAAAACACAACTTAACAAATTTAAAAGAATAGAAATTACGTCTATTCAGATCACCAATAGGATTAAACAAGAAATAACAAAAATATAGCTGGAAAGTTACAAAATACTTGGAGACTAAAAACACTTTTGTCAATAACTCATAAATCAAAGAAGAAAGCTCAAGAGAAATTAAAAGATATTTTGAGCTAAATAAAAATGAAAGTACAGTTTATCAAAATTTGTGAGATTTGGCAAGAACATCACTTAGAGGGAAATTTATAGCATTGAATGAATACAAAAGAAAAGAAGAAAGATCTAAAATTAATCAAGCTTCCACCTTAGGAAACTGGGGATAAAAAGAACAAAATAAATCCAAAATAAGCAGAGGCAAAGATATAATAGAAATTAGAGCAGAAGTAAATGAAATTGAAAACAGGAGATCAATGGAGAAAAATCAAGAAAATTGAAAGCTGTTTCTTTGAGAAGACCAATAAAATGATAAGCCTTTAGCCAAGCTAATGGGAAAAAGAGAGAAATAAAGGGTAAATTATTGATATTATAAATTAAAGAGAGAACATAACTACATATCTCATGGATATTAAAAGCATAATAAAGTAATATTATGAACAACTCTATGGCCACAAAGTTGACAATTAGATGAAAGGGATTTTGATATTAGGGTGATGCTGGCCTCAGAAAATGAGTTAGGAAGTATTTCTTCTGCTTCTATTTTTGGAAGAGATTATAGATAATTGGTAAAATTTCTCTTGAAACAATTGATGGAATTTACCAGGGAATTCATCTGGGCCTATAGCTTTCTGCTTTGGAAGTTTACTAATTAGTGATTCGATTTGTTTAGTAATTATAAGCTAATTCAAGTTATTTCTTCTTGTGTGAGTTTTGACAGATTATATCTTTAAAAAATTTTTCCATTTCATTTCTCTATTTCATCTAATCCAACAAAGTATAAAAAGATTTATATACCACAATCAAGGAGAATTTATTCCAGATATACAAGGCTGGTTGAACAGTTGAAAAAACAATTGATGTAATTTATCACATCAACAGTCTAAAGAAGAAAGTCTCATGATGTACCAATTGATGCAGAAAAAAAATATTTGACAAAATCTAACATCAGTTTATGATAAAAATTCTCAGCATACTAGGAATAGAAGAGAACTTCTCCAACCTAATAAAGAATATCTACCAAAAAAGCCCCTATAACTAATACGCTTAGTGGTGAGAAACTAAAGACTTTCCTGTTAAGATCAAGAACAAGGCAAGGATGTCCCTTCTCACCACTGCTTTTCAACATCATACTGGAAGTCCTAGCTAATACAATAAGAGAACAAAAGGTCATGAAAGTCATCTGCCTGGGAAGAAGAAATAAAACTGTCTGTTCATAGATGACATGATTGTTTATATGCAGAAAATCTGGAAGAAAATCAACAACAAAAACCCTCCTAGAACTAATAAGCAATTGTAGCAAGATTGCAGTATACAAGGTTAATATGTAAAAGTCAATTGCTTTCCTATATACCAGCAATAAACAAAAGGAATTTTGAATTAAAAATATACTACCACCTACATTAGTGCCAGAAAAAGAGAAATACTTAAGTTTAAATCTAACAAAACATGTGCAACATCAATATGAAGAAAAGTACAAAACTCTGGGAAAACAAATCAAAGACAAATTAAATAAATGGAGAGATATTCCATGTTCATGGATAGAAAGACTCAAAATTGTGAGGATGTAGGACTCCCCAACTTGATGTATAGATTCAAGGCAATTCCAATCAAAAGCTGAGTAAGTTATTTTGAGGTTATCAACAAACTGATTCTAAAGTTTATAGGAAAGTGGCCAACACTCAAAATAGCCAATGCAATATTGAAGGAGAACAATGTTGGAACATTGACACTACTTGATTTCAAGACCTACTTTAAAGTTACAGTATTCAAGACACTGTGGTATTGATGAAAAAATGGACTAGACCAATAGAACAGATTAGAGACCCTAGAAATAGATACATATAAGTATAGTTAACTGATCTTTCACAAAAGAATAAAAGCAATATAATGGAGCAAAGATAGTCTTTCCAACCAATGGTGTTAAAACAACTAAACGTCCATATGCAAAAATGAATCTAAACATAAACTTTACTGTTAACAAAAATTAACTCAAATTGTATCAAAGACCTAAATACAGAACACAAAACTAAAAACTCCTATTAGCTAATATAGGAAGAAACCTAAATGATCTTGGGTATGGTGCTGACTTTTTACAAAAAACACCAAAGGCACTATCTATGAAAGAAACAATTGATGAGTTCAGACCTCATTAAAATTTTAAAACATTTACTCTGTGAAAGACAGTCTCAAGAGAATGAGAAGACAAACCACAAATTTGAAAAAGGACTGTTACCAAAGTATACAAAGAACACTTGAAACACAGTAATAGTAAGAGTAACAACCCAATTAAAAAATGGATAAAAGATGTGAACAGACACTTCACCAAAGGAGATACACAGATGGCAAGCAAACTCATGAAAAGATGTTTAATATCGTATATCATCAGAGAATGGCAAATTAGAACTATAATGAAATAACACTACACAATTACTAGAATGACCAAAATCCAAACACTGACAATAACAAATACTGGTGAGAATGTAGAACAAAAAAAACACTCATTCAATGCTGGTAGGAATGCAAAATGGTATAGCCACTTTGGAAGAGAATCTGACAATTTCTTACAAAACTAAACATATTCTTACCTTACAATCAGCAGTTGCATTCTTTGGTATTTATGAATGGAAAACTTATGTCCACAGTAATACCTTGCACTTAGATGTTTATAACAGCTTTATTCTTAATTTCTAAAATTTGGAAGCAACCAATGGGTCATTCAGTAAGTTAATGGAGAAATAAACTGTGGTACACTCAGACAATAGAATATTATTCAAGGTTAAAAAGAAATGAACTATCAAGTTAGGAAAAGGCATGAATGAAATGTAAATGCATATTACTAAGTAAAAGAAGCCAGTTTGAAAAGGCTATGTATCGCATAATTCCAACTATGTGACATTCCGGAAAAGGCAAAACCATGGGGACACTAAAAAGGTCAGTGGTTGCCAAAGGTTAGGGAAGAGGGAGGGATGAATTGGTGGAGAGCAGAGAATTTTTAGCTCAGGGAAAGTATTCTGGATGATACTACAATCAAGGATATATGTCATTATCCATTTGTCAGAATTATAGAATGTTCAACACCAAGATGAATCCTAATGTAAACTATAGGCTTTGGGCAATAACAATGTGTTATTTGTATCAAAAGCACCACTCTGGGGCATGATCTGATAGTGGGGAAGGCTGCACGTGTATGGGGGTGGGGGGGTGTATGGTAACTCTCTACTTTCTGCTCAATGTTGCTGTGAAGCTAAAAATGCTCTATAAAATATAGTAATTAATAATAGAAAGTCAATCAATGGTTATGATTTTAATAAGTTGTTACTAGCATATCCTCGCTCTTAGACTCTCAGTCTTGCTGTTTTGCAAAATCTTTCTATAAATATTTCTGTTTCTATCCACGAATAAGGAGGGACTAGCCTTGAGAATAGCCTGAATTAGTACAAGAAATCACCTGCAGGAAATGTTTCCAAGACAGACAACAAACAACGAACATATATCGGAGTACTTTTAGCGTTATATTAAGTGGAACACAATATGCTATACAACTGGGAAACACGAATTAGTTTAGTTGGGAGAAAGGATAACATTAATTTTTCTCCATCATCGCAGTCCCCACTGCAGCCACCTGCCCCATCATTTACTGAGTACTCGCTCTGTCAGACACTGGGCTAGCACTTTTGTATGTACTTTCTCAGTTAATTCTCACCCAACTCTACGAGGTAGGCTCCATTACCCCTGGTTTACTGATGAGATATTGAGAGGAGCTCTACTCTTGGACATCTGCCAGTCTTGCATTAGGATTTTTTGGGTTCAATTAAGTTTCATTTTTAAACAGATTCTTATGTGTGCCCGTGCACAGGAGAATAATATCTATTGTTTTCTAAAAATGTATCTGAAACACACTAGGTAAGGGAAAGCCTTTATATAAGGCAGCCATCTGAGCTGTTTATCTGGTCTGTCCACTCTATTTATGATATTTGTAAGTTTTACTGCCAGGGGGACCATCTAGCCCAGACACCTGCTAGATGCAAGCATATCTAGCAAGAATGTTTAGCTAGGGACAGTGGGCAAGGACAGCTTGAAGGTGGGAGCGAAATTCTCCCAAACAACTTAGAAATAAAGCATGTAAAGTTAGTGACTGACAGAATGATATTGACAACGTGATCCAGCCCTGGGAGTCCTATCAAGGACTTGCCTATAAATATGCCAAGTTAAAAAAAATAAAAAATAAAAAATAAACAAATAAATAAATAAATATGCCAAGTTAGGGAGCACCCAAGACTCCGAATGAGGTGGCACAAATATATCCTCAAAGACAAGAATGGAATGTGATTTTTAATTTAGTATGAACAAGCCTGATCTTTTTTTTTTTTTTTTTTAGTTTATTTTCTGAAAATACACCTTCTGAACAAAATGAGGATATCAGGTATGAGAGGACCAATGTCCAGAAACTGGACAGCTATGACCAAGACTTGGATCCCAGAACACTTATATCATTTTCCACCGTAAATTCATGTTTCTATACCCACCATTTATTAAGTGCTTATTATATGTCAGGCAATTATACATACATTTCCCAAATAATCTTTTTTTAAAAAGTCTTTAAAGCAAGTTATTGTTTCCACCTTGCTGTGGGGGTGGGGGGGAAGACTGGTGTAGGTCAGACAGTATATGACAGAGCCAGGATTCAAACACTAGTCTGTTTCATTCTAAACACATACTTCAAAGAACCATCTGGTTGTATACATCAGTCATTCATTAGTTATAATGATGTGAGTCTAACCCTTGGAAGTGGACAGTCTTGACACAGCATCAAAATCGAGTTTCTGAATCTAAGAACCATATTCTGGACTCCATGAGTTCTCCATGAGCTATAAACACTATCTCAGGAGATCTCTCAGCCAGCCACTGGTTGACCTTATCCAGGGAGGCCTTTATCTTCCTATGTGCCATCATTCAAACTGAAGCAGGAACATTGTAAAGGTTATAAAAGAATGATTTGAGAATGCTTGAATTTATATTGTGGATGGGGAGTGAATTAGTATCAGTAAAAAGATACTGTAAGCAATTACAAATGGCGTAAAGTGAGGATGTTAACTTCCATGTTTGTTTTCTAATTATTAAAGAGACTCTGAAACTCTTGCCCAGGGTTGGTTTTAGGAAGTGCCTTATATTCCTCTTCCTTCGTCCTTTTTTTTCTTGTGGGTGCAGCTGTCATGGATTGAAATCATTTCCTTGCACGAGGGCTTTTAGGAATAATTGCAAAGAACGCCCAGGCTCTCAAATTTTAGTGTGAGTTCTCCGAAGTTCACACTTCAAGGAAGGCCTTTATCACTTGTGCTGCTCAACTATGCTGCTTTCCAGGATCTGTTCAAAATCAGCATTTAAGAGGATGGTTTTCCTTCCGTGGCCCTGCAAAGTGACTGCCACCAGCATTAATACCGGCAAGCGACTTTGGTCTGTGAAGTATTGTAATTCTGCCATCTGCCTCTCCTACCTGTGTTCTGTTGAGTGGGGACAGGCGCTGGACATTGGGAAGGCAGAATTTATAATCTCCTGGGAAGAATGGTCTCCAGATTGGGATTAAAAAAAAAAAAAAAAAAGACCATCTCCTCTCTCCTTTCACCTTGAGGAAACATAGATTTTTCCTTCTATCTGAAATAAACAGTAATCATCCTGTTAGGCTACAAGCATCGGGAAGCTGAACTATGTCAGATTTACTGGAACGTAAATGACACACATGTGTGTCTCTCTATATTTATAAGAGTGTAATTGTATTCCCTCTAAGACTTTAGTTGTCTGGGCAGCTCAGCGGGTTAATTCGGCCAAAGAAGCGGTAGTGAGGGTGGTTGATCAGTTCTTCTCATTGGGTTCCTTGGTCGCAGAAGGTGTCCTATGCTTTGTTTCAGTTGGAGATTCAGATAGAACCCATTGAGCACCCCCCTCAGAGCCAGGGTTTTTTTTTTCCCTGTAACACCAGTGCATAATGTGGGACCACATCCAGGGTGGGGGGACCATAAATGTTTCTTCAGTGAATTCAAGTTATATGAGTAAATGCAGATATAAGAAATCACGGGTCTCACCGCTGGACTTAAAAAAAAAAAAAAAAGAAGAGAAAAGGATGTGTTGTGACTTTTAAACAGACTATTGACTTTTGCGGGGCGCATGGCTCACACAGTGATTAGGAGTCTGAACCATAATTGTTCTTGTCATCCACACACGGGGCTATAGTCGATATCTTTTTATCATATACATTTTTAATCATGTATTAATAAACAAGAAGTTTGTATCTTATCGATGATTGGATTATATTATTGACTAACTCCACCATTCTACACATGGCTTCTGAAAACACCAACAAGGTCAAAACGTAAAGATCAGGTAAAGTGCTTCAAAGACATAAAAATTAGACTTTTCTCTAACTCTTTGTGTGACACTCGTGTGGAAGGATTCTAAGGAGAGTGGAGTAGTTTTGAAATTACTAATTGAATAAATGATTTGGTCCAGACTAAAGAGAATAATATAAATAAAAGGGAAACTCAAATCATATTATCATCTGAGAATACTGAAAGGGTTTTTGCTTTTCAACATTCTGGTTGAGACGGATTTGCCGCAGCAGAATTTGATCTGGGCTGCTTTAAGAATTCTCACTGAAGTTAGAAGGAAGTAAGGCCCCTGGCAAGCAGAAAATGTTTACTTCACCACTTGCCAAAAGGATTAGGATCTTTTCCTTCCAAGGCTGAGCTCTTCATATTATGATTCTCCCTCTCCCCGGACATCTCGTGGCTCTGTAATACCATCCTTCCCATCTACGGAGTTCATTCCCGGTGCGGGTTGTGCAGACACTGGGAGACTCAGACAAACGACGGGTAGAAAATCTCAACATGATTCAGTTCAGTTTGAACCAAAATCTCATCTACAGCATATACGTTATCCATTCTTCTCTATTCTTCACTTTTCATGAAAACCTCAAGGGTAGGGGCGCCTGGGTGGCTCAGTGGGTTAAAGCCTCTGCCTTTGGCTCAGGTCATGATCCCAGAGTCCTGGGATGGAGCCCCGCATTGGGCTCTCGGCTCAGCGGGGAGCCTGCTTCCCGCCCCCCTTCTCTGCTTCCCTCTTTGCCTACTTGTGATCTCTGTTTGTCAAATAAATAAATAAAATCTTAAAAAACAAAAACAAACACAAAAAACCTTGAGGGTAAACTTCACAATGATTCTTCTATCATCTTAAACCACTGAGAAACTGAAGGAGACACATTTCCTGGGCCCCTCCTCAAATACCCCGACCCACCTACCCTGGACACATGTGGCCTGTGAACTCTGTCTTCTCTCTTCTAACCACATTCCCACTCCTTCCACTGGATCTTTCTTTTTCTAAAAATTCCCTTTAATTCCCTGCCACCCCTGAAACTTGTATCTTCGGCTTTCCTTTTGAAGTCTGGTTGATTGTGCCCATGGCTCTTTCTTGGTTCCCATAATGTGCTCAGGTAATATAAGATGTTTCCATCGGGAGGAAGCAAAGTGATTGGTATGTGGGACCTCTCTGTGCGGTTTTGCAACTTCTTTTGAGCCTGTAATTATTTCTCCCATCCAAGTACTAACCAGGCCCGACCCCGCTTAGCTTCCAAGATCAGACGAGATCGGGCGTGTTCAGGGTGGTATGGCTGTAGATGAGCCTGTAATTATTTCTAAATAAAAAAGATTTTAAAAAATAAATCAGACCTCCATGTGCTAAAAGCCAATCTCACCTACAGCTCATATTTGCATATGAATATAAATATTTCTGTAGTCTCTGGGCATAATCCTGTAACACATAATTATATTTTTGATGGGGAGGGGTTTCAGGGAGAGAGATTGTCTTTTTTTATTATAGGTGTTATCTCCTATTTTGCAGTTTTAACTACTTTCGGAGAGGAGATTTGGGGGCAGGGTGGTAGAGTATGAGAGACAGGAGGACAAACAGACGTTAAGCAAAAGAATCAGAAAATTATTACCTTTAGGCTAGACTGGAAGGAGATAATCAAAAGCACAAATACCTTGAATGTTCACATAAAGTCAAGTCCTGTCTTTTCACAGTGAAATGTATTCAAATAGAATTAATACTCCTTTGGAGCTCTTCATTTGCATCCATTAAATATGATAATAATACCTTATGTATATAGTGATTTATACTTCTCAAAATTCACATTTTTATCTCTTTGGTCTTCATAAAAAATTCTGTGACACAGGCAAAGAGTGACTATTATTCCCATTTAACTATGATTGCAGATCAGAGACGATCAGTATACTTTCTTAGGAGAAGCTGATACTCGAACCTGTATTTTCCAATCCTAGTCAGATGCTCTTCCTACTTGACTATATAAATTATTAGAATAACCGGTTGGGACTTTCCATTTTAATCTATTTATAGAGCAAGAACCACAGAAGTTGCTTATTTCCCTTGGGAAAAAATAATTACTTTACATAGTAACAATATCCTGAAAAAAAAATCACATGCTGTGAATGTTACTGAATGAACATTTTTCCTTTATCTGTCCCTTTGTGACTTTCCAAGTATGGAACTCTCTGGAGTCTTCCTCTAAGCGCTTCCTCTTTCTGGTAACACGTTTTTTTTACTCTCTTCCCTTCTCCCCTGGTAGTCTCCTTTACCTTGGTTTAATGTATAGGTAAGATTTTTTTTTTTTTTTAACTCATTTGAGAGAGAGAGAGCATGGAGGCGAGGAGTGGAGGTGCAGAGGAAGAGGGGGAAGCAGACTTCCTGCCAAGCTCCAATGTGGGCTTGATCCCAGGACCCCAAGATCATGACCTGAGCCGAGGGCAGATCCTTAACCAACTGGGCCACCCAGATGCCCCTATCTTGGTTTAATGTAGGAATCAACTCTATCCTCAAGTCTGTAGCTTGTCTTTAAATTCTCTTAATAGTGTCTTTAGCAGAACAAGTTGATAAAACTCAATTTATCAATTTGTGTGTGTGCTTTTGGTGTCATGAATAAGAACTTTTGCCCAACCCCAGGGCACCAAGATTTCGTCCTAGAAGTTTCATAATTTTGTAGTTAGATCTGTAATGTGTTTTGAATTTGTTTCTGTACAAACTGTGAAGTTTCTGTTGTGGCTCATTGGTTTGTCAATGCATGTCCAGTTCTTCTAATGCTATGTGTTGAAAGGAGTATGTTTTCTCCACTGCACTGGCTTTGCATCTTTGTCCAAATCAACGGGCCCTATTTGTGTGGGTCTGTTTCTGGGTTCCTGATCTTTTCCATTAATCTCTATCACTCTGTCAATACCCCAGCTGGCTTGATTTCTGTAGCTATATTGCAATTCTAATCATCAGGAGGCATGATTCTTCCAACTTTATTCTTATTTTTTCAGAATTCCTTTTGCTAGTCTTCATTCTTTTCTTATAATTCTTTCTTTCCATATAATTTTAGAAGTAAGTTGTTCCTATTTAGAAAGAATCCTACTGGTATTTTGATAAGAATGACTTAAACCCACAGATCAATTTGGGGGGAATTAATTTTTTTCCTATGTTGAGTCTTCAAACCCATGAACATGAGATGTCTTTTCCTTTATTTAGTTTTTTTTTTTATTTCTATTATCAGCTTCTTGTAGTTTTTATTTTAGCAACTCTTTCTATGTTTTTAGGTTTATACCCGAGTTTCTCTTTTTTTAAAAGCTATTTTGAATGGTATCATTTTCAGTTTTAATTTCCAATTATTCATTGTTTATATACAGAAATATGACTGATTTTGCACATTAACTTTGTAATCTGCAACTTTACTGGTCTTAGTTATTGGTTCTAGATTTTTTATAGGTTATTTGGCCTTTTTTTTTTTGCATAGACAATCATATTGTCTGCAAATAATTACATTTCTTCCTTTGCAATTTGTGCATCTTTTTTTTTTTTTGCTTTATTCCACAAGGACAGATAACCTAATCAATTTTGATGTTCATTTTTTTGTCCAACATAACATATACTTCCTGATCTCATAGGTCTTAAAGTTGTTTCTTACAGATTTCATCATATGAGATTTTACTTTTTCTCCTTCAATAATAATTTTCTTTTTCTTTCTTTCTTTCTTTTTTTTTGTTTTGTTTTGTTTTTTTGTTTTCAACCAGTGAGTCACCAGAGGAAACTAGCTAAAATTCCATTTATTCTTTATTAACTTTGAATAATTTAAATGCCCCTACTTCCCATAAGTATTGAAGCCATGCTAAAATCTTTTCCAAAAGACACAGATGATCCTGACAAGTCAAAAGTGTTCTAAAATTCCTATTTGTTTGGCAGTGTTCTAACAAAGAGTTTATCCTCTAGGAAGACTGAGATATTATAGATATCTTTTTTCAATTTCATTACAGATGAGACAGCTGCTATGTCACAGAATACAGCGAGATAGGTTAAGTTAATTGAGTCACCTTGCAAAGGAAGCAGAGTATGGGGAGACCACCATCAGGAGATGACCGACATCCTAGGTGGTTGATGTTAGGGAGTACGGAAAAAGCTGATGAGCCAGTCCCATAGTTAGGCAACTAGGATGGACTTCGGAGATTAGATGCTAACCTCCAAACTGTCAAACAGCCAAAAGCACTCATTCCGTACGACTGAAGTCAAGGTGGGTTACTGAGACAGAAAATGGGTTAGAGCGGTATGTAAGTGGGAACATCAGTCTTCAGAACTCCAGAGAATTGAGTGGCTCCAGTGACAATACTGGATTCCAGGGTGTTGGGCAAAGCTCTTGCTTCCAAGTCAAAACGGATCCTCAAATAGCGAATTAGGACTTAGTGGTGAGTTGGGGGACGGGCCTCTCTCATGGAAAAAGGAGGCACAGGTAGGCTATGAGTCTCACAGATTTTGACACGACAAACCACGAATGAAAAGTTTCAGTCATGTTTGCTTTTTCCTCAGATTGGGTAGGGAAGTCATTTTCTTCCTATTTCAAAATCAATTTTTAAATTGGTGGTGTTTAGGAGCACCTGGGTGACTCAGTCTGTTAGGTGTCTGCCTTCGGCTCAGGTCATGATCTCGGGGTCCTGGGATCGAGCTCTGAATCAGGCTCTCCACTCAGTGGGGAATCTGCCTCTCCCTCTCCCTCTCCCTCTGTGGGTGCACGCTCTCTCCCTCTTTCTCAAATAAAATAAATAAAAATCTTTCATATAAATAAATAAATAAATAGGATGACTTTATATTTGAAGTAAGTTTTATTAGTTTCAAACACGTAGACTTATGTAATTAGCGCTCATCAAATGGAGCAAAAATTTTAGGATTAAGTAGCTTCTGCATCATTGTTTCCAGACAAGGGGTTTCTTCCATTATTAGCATTTCTACAAATACCTTCTTTCTTGAGAAAGAAAATTTAATTTATCACCCAGTAGGTTTATTTAATTTAATTTAATCACCCAGTAGGTATTTTGCACAGAGTGCTAATCTGTGGTAAAAGATCTGGTATTTCATCTACCTGAGTCCATTATTAGTTGCAGCCAAAGCATCATTTTGTACAGATTCTTGGACAGAAGAAGTTTCAGATCATGAAAAAAACAATTCATTTCCTTTCTCTATCACATCATATTGGGTCATGATGCAATCATAATTGTGTTCTCATTTTACACAGAGGTGTAGACCTGCCAGGATATACAGGAATGCAATAACACAGGCTGAACAGATAACCCATTCTAGTGGTTGCATAATTCTGCACTCACCTAGTGGTAAGGCATTAAAATACCTGATCACTAGCCACAGATTAGCTCTCTGTATCTTTTTCTAAAATACCTACTGGGTGATTAAACATTTTCCTTCCTCCAGAAAAAAAGTATTTATAGAAAAGCCAAAAATATATCAAAATCCCTTTCTGAATTCAAGTCACCCACATCACTGGTTTGGCTCTTACAGCCTCCTAAAGGTCACCTGTGTGGTTATTTGCATTCATTGTGCCATCAACAAATATAAATTAAGCCACCTGCAAGAAAAGGAACTTTAAATTTAGGCAATGGGCATAGACTGGGCCCCAAGGATCCATTTCCACTAAATGAAACTATAAAAACTAAACATGACCTAAGCATTCTTCTGCCCTCCAAAATAAGGCTCAAGATGACAGTAAAGCCAAGAAAACGTACTACTTAGAAGAAAGCAAAGGACAGGACAAATACCTACTCATCCCATCATTTCTTGGTACCACAAAGCACCGATAAAATACGGGTTTGGAAAAATCCACTGGTGGGATACCTTGGCTCTTCTACCATTCCTCAAACAGCATCGCTCTCAGAGACGCACACACGTGCACGCACACACATTTTCACAGGAAAATATCATCTCTAAGATGTCCTGGCAGTAAGCACAGCCCAAAAGACACAAAATAAGAGTGTCCAAAGGGTCATTACTTAGATATACTACAGCGTGCATGGCCCTTCTGCGTAGCTTCTCGGTGTGTAAACGTATACAGTGGAGACTCCACTGCCTCACTCTAGTAAATTCTTATGAAATAGTCGGTGGTGATCCCACTGGGTCAGCGGGGGCTGCACAGGGTTTGAATTAGCTGAAATCCCAGCTTGAGAGCAGTGGGGAGAAATAAAGCAGCCTCTAGAGCTGCAACCGTGTCATTTACTGCCTTTATTCTTTTGAGGAATCGGATGGGCTCTTTGTCATAATTGCTTTCTCTTAGAATTTTTGAACAGCTTTGTGGCTTCCGTTATATTAATTAACCACAAAAAGGAAAGTCCCCTGGATATTTTTCTATCATGGAACACTTAGATCAACTTGCTTAGCTCAAGACCAGACTAAAATTCTGTAAACCAACACTTCCCAAAGGAAGGTTGTGGGGAAAAGACTGTAATACTCACCTGCGTTGAGAAAATATTGTTTTAAACAAAGTTCAAGAGGTCGCTTTACTTGGAGGCTTTGCAGTGCCGGTAACAGGCTAAGGTGCTTTAAGAATGTCCTAGAAGGAGACAAGGAGTCAGTATTTCCCCAAAGTGGCTTGACCATACAATCTTTCTCTGTGGAGCAACTCGCTTGACAAGTATTTCCCAGAGCACAAGCGAATAAAACGTTGTTTTGAATGGTTGCAACAGAAACATCCTTAAAGCCCGGGGACCTTGTTCTTCCTTCTTGGAGCTGGCCCCAGGCAGTTGGTGGCGGGAGGCACTGAATGTGACTTTGTTCCTTTTGTTTTCCACACAGTGAAAAGAGCTTGTATATCTGCTGTTCTGTTTGGCTTGCTATTACCGGGCGTAGTAAATCACCCTGACCCAACCCACACACCCATCAGGGTACACAGTTTTGGGGATTCAAAAGACCAGCTAGTCCTTGGTTGATTGCAAAAAAAAAAAAAATTACAACGGGAATAGGTTCTAATATAAAGTTTTGCTGTGAGTAAGTCCTGAAAATGTGTACTATACTATTTTTGTTGTTGTTTTGGGGTTTTTTGCTTATTGTGAGTGGGTTCATGTAAGAGGTTTTACTCTGTATGTATATATCGGTGTGAGTAAACTCTTGGTAATAATTTTATCTGAGATACACTGATTATATTCTATACTGAAGAAATTCTTTTATTTCACAAGACCAATATAAAAATCTCACTATGTATAGAATGAATGTGAATTATGAATATCTATATTTATTCATGTGGAAATAAATATACATATATACTTACACATTGCAAATATTCTGAGATTAAAAACAATTTCTCAGATCTGTACCCCTGGGGCTAATAATACATTATATGTTAATAAAAAATTAAATATAAAAAAAAAACAAAACAAAAAACCCCACAATTCTTTCTCTCCTTCCTCCCCACAGTTAAAATAGTTAAAATGGTCATTTTGTATCAGTAATTCAACCAACCCTGCAAATTCAAAAATGACTTGTTTCAGGTTTGGTTTTTATTTACTTATTTATTTATTTATTTTTTAGTAAATTCAGTTGCTTGGCATTTTGTAGGTAATTTTAGAGATTTAAATTTTACTTTTCAGGGTGCCTGGGTGGCAGCCTGAACATTCGAGTTACCTCTCCCATCATCTACCAAAGGAGATACAAACAGTGCTCACAAGCCTTAAACATCTGCCGTTGGCTCAGGTCACGATCCCAGAGTCCTGGGATCAAGTCCCACGTTGGACTCCTTGCTTGGTGGAGAACCTGCCTCTCCCTCTCCTGCCTGCTGCTGCTTCTGCCTGCGTTCTTGCTTGCTCTCTCTTTCTCTCTCACTCTCTCTCTCTGTCAAATAAATAAAAATCTAAATAAAATAAAATTTTACTTTTCAACCCATTCCGTTTTTGTTTTTTTGTTTTTTTGTTTTTTAATTTTTATTTTAGAAAGAGAGGGAGCAAGTGTGTGAGCAGGGGAAGGGCAGGGGGAGGGGGAGAGACGGTGCTGAGCATGAAGCCAGATGCAGGGCTTGATCTCATGACTCTGAGATCATGACCTGAGCTGAAATCAAGATTCAGATGCTCAACCCACTGAGCCACCCAGGTGCCCATCCACCAGCTAGAGTTCTATGACACGGACACAGCCTGTGTCAACATTCGTTGCACGTACCCCATGAATACAGATGGTAGTGACTCTCTGTGTTGTAGGAGGGTCCAAAGGAAGTGGTGTAAGAGGTCGTTCTGTCAGCAGTTGGTACAGTTAAGTAGAAGGTTTGACTAGCTTCGTTCCTACTCAATTAATGAGTTGTTTTGTGTCTTCCAGCTTCAGCCTTAGTCTCTGGGCTTTGAGGAAGTACAAATGAATGTTTAAGAACACCCCAAAAGGGGGCGCCTGGGTGGCTCAGTGGGTTAAAACCTCTGCCTTCGGCTCAGGTCGTGATCCCAGGGTCCTGGGATC
Source organism: Martes martes (assembly GCF_963455335.1). NCBI lineage: Eukaryota > Metazoa > Chordata > Mammalia > Carnivora > Mustelidae > Martes > Martes martes. The sequence continues at coordinate 14,240,880 of NC_137903.1, read as the reverse complement.
GAGCCCCGCATCGGGCTCTCTGCTCAGCAGGGGGCCTGCTTCCTCCTCTCTCTCTGCCTGCCTCTCTGCCTGCTTGTGATCTCTGTCTGTCAAATAAATGAATAAAATCTTAAAAAAAAAAAAAAAAGAACACCCCAAAAGGACAAATCCGACTAATGCAAATTAACAGTGCTCACAAGATGCTGAATTGTAGGAGATGTTTCTGGGGGAAGGAGGCCACCACCTCCCTTTTTATCTCCCTTCCGTTTCCTTCCCCTCACAAAAAGTACCTTTTAATTAGACTTTAGGGAAAAAATTGAGGACAGGACTTAATGGGACAACGGAAGGAGGCACGTTTCAGTCATTCACAAAAGGACAAAGCCTACCAAGTGGAAAACAAATGAACGCAAATAACAAACCAGAAGTTGGGCTCGAGTAAATCCCAGAAAATGACTATAGTTGGGTAACTCAAAGATGAGAAGCCTTCAAATGTGGATTGACACTTTAGTATCTCATTTGGTAGATGATGGGAGAGGTAACTTGAAGTTTCAGGATATAAGTACATGCTCTATAGCTGCATTTATCTATAGGTAGATAGACACATTATAGCTGGATATATTAAGTTACATTGCATACATGTATTTGTGCAGGTAATCGGGGGTAAATGAGGTCATAAGGGAGGGGCCTTATTCTGTAGGGTTAGTGTCCTCACAAAAAGAGGAAGAGACATCAGATCTGTCTGTCTCTCTCTCTCTCTCTGTTTGTCTCTCTCTATCTCCATGTGCGCAGAGAGAGGAGGCCATGTAAAGACACAGTGGTGAGAAGGTGGCCATCTACACGCCAGGAAGCAAGGTCTCACCAGACATTAACACTGGAAATAACCTCATCTTGAACTTCTGGCCTCCAGAACTGTAGGAAAAACACATTTCTGTGAAGCGACTCAGTTTGTGGTATTCCTCAGGGGCAACCTGAACAGACTAACATGACAACCATGACTACATTATCCTTTTTCTTCCCTTTCTGTATCATTCCCGATTGGATCTGACGCCTCTCAGATAAGCCCTGTGAGTTTTTAATACAGGAGGCGGAAAGATTCGTAACTGAAGTCTCCACTAAGAGCAGCAGAGCTTCCTTAATGCTTTCCACCGAACAGACTGCCCGTGGGCATTAGCAATGCCACCGTAAGAGCCAAGCGGCCATCTGAGCAATGGGGACATTGAGCATCCTCAGGGGTCAAGGAGAACATACCTTTTTGGAGCTCTTGAAACAGTACTTTTCCTACAGAAAGTACTTAAACATGAGCACTCAGCTAAAGGACATTACAAGCTAGATGGAACTTTTCTTAGGGTGCGTACATAAACTATACTATGGCCTTTCCTCCAGGTAAGTTTCTTGGAGGGAAATACAACACATTTGGGGTAATTCTATAGACAGCCTCGATATATATTTGCTTCTAAAATGCAAGGTGGAAGCAAAATCCAACAGACCTGTTCCAATCCATGACTAACACTATTCCTTATCAACCTGGACAAAGACTTGGCTGGCTAATGATGACGGGGCAGCCTCTGGTTACATGTCACTCATGAACCTATCCTGCTACTTGGGCCCCACATTATGGAATGTAATCTGCCCTCTCTTGGCATTGACTATTTTTGTCCCAACCTTCAATAGTCTCACTAGTATGTCGTGAAGGACATCTGGGGCACAGAATCAACTTTAGCACCCTATTGGTGGAATGGACTCATCACAAAACTGAATGCCCTTAAATTTATTGAGCAGAGTTTCAGAATATAGGTAAGGATGGGGGGAAAAATCAGCTACAAGACACTAGCAGCTATAAACACTATAAATACTGAGTATAAACCATGGGACAAAGACAAAAGTTAATACCCCTGGAAAGTCCAACAAAACTTGACCTTATAGTAATGGCAACCTTCCTTTAAAGAAAAAAAAAAAAAAAAAATCCCAGACACCTGTATGTCAGTATTTGCAAAAAGCAAATGCTTGATTTTATTTGAGGCTTGTCTCCTATGAAAGTAGCTTCTAATATCACTGGTTCCCCACTCACTGTCTCGTCACCGCACACATGCCTGCGAACACAAACCCACATCCAGCCTCCTCCAGAGTTTGTTTCTCAAAGTCCCGGATATTTAAACAGCCATCCTTATCTTGAGAACTTCAGAGTAAACATGTGCAAATTTTCACAACTATAACCCATATGCAAATACCCTTTTGACTCAGAGGAAGTCAAAATTCAGTAAAGTCAAAATTCACCAAAGCAACGTAAGACATCAAGTGGGCCCCATCCTCGGGACCAGAGGAAACAGGAAACAGAGGATCATGTAGACTTTTGTTAAAATGCAGATTCCAAGTTCGGTGAATCCACATTGAGCAAGCTCTCCAGTTGAATATTATGCACATCGAAACTCAAAAGCACTATTTAAAATGTGAACAGACATTCCCTCCGCCACACCAGGAAACAGGGAAGTGGCTTAATGCTTAGTGAACTACATTCAGTAAATGCTCACTGAACTGAATTCCTGACCTCTCGGGTCCCTTTGTGTCTATCTCTGAAATTGATCATCTTGAAGGATCAGTCAACTTTTTTCTCCACTCTGACACCCTCACGCCAGAACACAACTTCCAGCTTCTCAGAACAGGCTGGCCAGCACACCTGTTATAACTCCATTACTGTAGGAATCACGAGTCTGAAAAACATAAAGAAAATGCTGCTTTCTTAGCCCCTTTCCTTATCCTCCTGCATTCTTCCTCCCATTTCTAACCGGCACCAGAACAGTCATACCATCTTCCTTCTGTCTCCTAGCCAGAGCCACGCAGAGAGAAGGAACGGTCCTAATAGCGTCCTGTTATTCTGCTATCCAGTTTTCTCCCCTTGGATGTTTACCCTTTGGGCCTGTATCTTTCTACAAGAAAGGTGCAGCCCACGAAGTCAAAGCCTGGCTCCACCTGGCCTGGTCCCACCTGAATTTACCTGCAGGTGCGAGACCGAGCCCGGCGTGCAGCTGGTTCCCACCTGACCTGCATCTCTCTCCTCTGCTCAAGGCTTGCTCTGGCCCCCTGGAGCTTGCCACTCCCAGGGGCAACTCTCAGCCAGTGAGGGAGGGGAGTCCACGGGTACACACGCCAACCGCTCCCCTGTCCTGCTGCTCACGTGGGGGCCTCGAGGCTTCTCAGTGGGTCCCACTGAGTCTGAACATCAGCTGTCCATGGAGGCATCTTGCCGTTTAATTGACCCTCTCTTGACATGTCTGCCTTCTCTCACTCATGCGTGTTTCCCGGGATCACCTTCCAAATAAACTGCTTTTGCCTGCAACCTTGTCTCGGGGTGCCCCAAACTAAGACAAGTGCCATGCCCATCAGTCAGATAGCATCCTTGCTTATCAAAGGGGCCATCAGCGGGTTCCTAAGGAAATGTTTGCTTTGTGTAATATTTTTAACAAAATTTACATGATTTTGTAAATCCTACTACATAAATCTAGATTTCTGGCTTCGTTTAAGACGTTGCTGTATTTATTCCCACAGGACCCACAGCAGCCTGTGGTCTCGTCAGACCGGACCTGCACACTCACCCCCGGAAGGCAGAAGGCATGTCTTTCCACTCTGCTCTCCTTCCTCAGCTGCACAACCTGCCAGGCTCCTGGAGGCAGAGTCAATAATGGGGCATTGGGCTCTTGGCTTTGTCACTGATAAATAGGGGAGAATACATGCACTGAGGCACACTGGGAATCATGCTTTCCTGGATGTTGTGGGTCCTGGTGAATGGCTGCCCCATTCTCAGCACAGAAGTGAGGAAAGCTCAGAACCTTCTTTCCTGGTCATTCCTAGAGCCAGGAGAACCTGACCGGTGGAAGACCAACTTTCTGGGAGCGCCTGGAAAGGAGCACAGGGACGTGAAGGCCTGTGGGAACCACCCCGGCCTGACCCGAGGTCCAGGGACTGACCGGTTCTATTGCTGGCCACGTCCAGGCCTGCCTTGGGTTGTCTCCCGAGCGTAACAAAGAAGTGGACATCCTCCAGACCTACAAAAACAACACGTCTAGTTCTCTCTGGTTTAGGATCTCTTCCTACTTCTCCTTGTTACCAGAGAAGGCATTTAGAGGAGCATTGAGAAGAAGCCACGAAAATCAGGCTGAATCTTAGAATGAGCCACATTGACAAGCTTTGACAATAAGTTTGTGGGTAGGGAGCAGGGAACTCAGTTAACCTCTCTGTTCTCTGGTACTTTAATTTGGCCAAAAGTGATAATCATCATATTTAGTGACCTCGCGGGTGCCCTGAGCGTTAATGAGACAATGTGAGAAAATTATCAAGTAAAAGCTATGGTAACGCTAGTCCTAGTTCCACTTATTTTGGGCTTCTCATTTATCTTCAAGGAAAGATTTGTTAAATGGAAAGACCTAGTACTACAGAGGATGGAGAAAAAAAAACCAAAAACAATTATCAAAAACAACTTTAGCAAAGGAAATAGCAGTTTCACACAGTTACAGAGGGGACCCTGCTATACCCACTTCTGAATACCATCTCTTGATCTTTTCCATCATGCTGTTTTGGGAACATGAATATAGCTTAATTTCAGAAATGTATATCCATTCCAATTTCCCCTTTCCTCAATGATTATGGTTAGTGAAATAGATCCAAAATATCCCTAGCTATTTACGTATAGTAGGTGTTAAAAAGTATGCTAGAGGGAAGGAAGGAAAGAATTTTCGCTTGTTTTACTTTTATAATATTAAAGCAGGGGTAGAGAGGTCAGGAACAATGGAAGAGAATTAGGAACGTGCCCTTAACTACTATGACGCTCAAAATAATTTCTCTCCACTTATCAGCCAAGTGGTATATTAGCTTCACTGTGCCCAACACAGTGAAAATCAGAGACTTATAAAATATGACACCTTCCTTGAAACAGTTTAAAATCTAGTTGGAGAATCACAGCAAACAAATATACATATAGAAACATGAAATCAGGGGTGCCTGGGTGGCTCAGTGGGTTAAGCCTCTGCCTTCGGCTCAGGTCATGATCTCAGGGTCCTGGGATCGAGCCCCGCATAGGGCTCTCTGCTCAGCGGGGAGCCTGCTTCCTCCTCTCTCTCTCTGCCTGCCTCTCTGCCTACTTGTGATCTCTGTCAAATAAATAAATAAATAAAATCTAAAAAAAAAAAAAAAAGAAACATGAAATCGTTACAAATGTTGAGCTACAAACTATCCATTATGGCTGTACACACAAGGACATTCAGAGAAGGGAGAGGTCACTAGGGAATGATACAGTTCGAAAAGCCTCCTGAGGGCCATGGTCCCGGAAGGAATTGGGCTTTCTGGTGAACTGGCTTATCCCCATCCATTCCTCACATTAACCCTGTGAGGTTAATCTCTTTTCGTAGATGAGGACACACTCAGACAGATTAAGTCACTTACCAAGATCACACAGCCGAGGTCTATGTAACTGCAGAGGTCTCTCCTCCACGTGGCACTCTCTCTTCTGTAACGCCTGCATTGCTGTAGTAACAGGATAGAAGCCAAAGCTGGCCTCTTCCGGTCTAGCCCCTGCTCCAGGTGAGTCTCCTCTTCCGGTCTAGCCCCTGCTCCGGGTGAGTCTCCTTCCGGTCTAGCCCCTGCTCCCGGTAGGTCTCCTCTTCCGGTCTAGCCCCTGCTCCGGGTGAGCCTCCTCTTCCGGTCTAGCCCCTGCTCCGGGTGAGCCTCCTCTTCCGGTCTAGCCCCTGCTCCGGGTGAGCCTCCTCTTCCGGTCTAGCCCCTGCTCCGGGTGAGCCTCCTCTTCCGGTCTAGCCCCTGCTCCGGGTGAGCCTCCTCGCCCATCATTCCCTCACATGCTTCTGCTTAAGCTGCACCTTGTGGTTTAAGCAGGGTTCCAGCAGGAAACACATGGTGCAGTTAAGAGAATGGACCTCAAAGTATCTTAATGAGGAATTATTTTCAGAAAAGTGGGCCATGAGGGGAACTCATGAAGCCAGGGAGGCACCCAGAAACTGGCAAGAGCAGGAAGCCATTACTACAGCCGGACTGAAGAGGCAAGAGGAATGAGAGGAGATAGGAAAGCCTGGAGAATGCCAGAACTAGGAAGGGGGTCAGGTAATTGGAGCAGTAGCTCTCCATAGACACTACTGAAATGACATTGGGTTAATGACGTTAAGGCCCTAACCTCCCTCTCCACCCGCCCTGGAATCTCCTTCTAGTGTCTTCCATTAGTCAAACTAGCAGAAGACAGAGAGCAAGGGAGTCCAAGTGATACAGTCTGTAGACATCCACCTCCCAGACAGAGAGAAGGGAGGACAGAGAATGGAACTTAGGGTCAAGAAGAGATACAAAATCTTGCCTTTGTGAACACTGCTGCTGCCCACAACACCATCCACTGACTGGCTAACTCCACCTCATCCTCCAAGACTTAGTTCAAGGATCACAGGTCCTGGGAAGCAATGCATTACACACCACCCAATTTGGGAGCCTCTCCTCTGCACTTTCAGCCTCTGTGCATACCTTTATGATTGCCCCTTTGTGATGTCGAATGGACTCCAAGCAACACAGAGGCATTAGGAGCTAAGGAAAATTGCTACCTTAATGCAACTAAATGTGCCCAAGGGAACTGATGAAAGTGAGCACCGAGTGACAAGCACATATTTCCCAAATTGTAAATTGTGATTTAATTTTCAGCTTACAGAAAAGGTACCTGAGTAATAAAAGGAACTTCCATGTTCCCCTTTGGTCCAGATTCACCCATTACCCTTTTGTCCCATTTGCATTATCCTTCTCTCTCTCTCTATGCACAAACACACACACACACACACACACACACACACACACACACAGGTAAATGTTCCTTTTATTATTTGAATTTTGGAATGATTGCCTTCTTTTGCCCCTAAATACTTCAGTGTATATTTCCTAAAAACAGGAATATTCTCTTATACACTTAAAATACAAAAATCAGACTCAGGAAATTTAACATTGATATAATGCTATTATCTAGTCCATAGTCCATGCTCAAATTTTATCAGTTGGGTCAATAACGTTGTAAACAGCTATGCTTTCTTCCCTTCCCTGGTCCAGAATCCCAAGGAGGATCATGCATCGCAATTAGTTGCCATATATCTATAGTCTACTTTAATCTGAACACTTCTTTTGCCTTTCTGTGTCTTGACCTTGACATTTTTGGAGAGTATGGAACACTAATTTTGTAGAATGTCCTGCAATATGGCTCTAGCTGATGTTTCCATATGATTAGCTTTAGCTTCATCATTTTTGGCAGGGACACTCACAGAAGTGATGTTGTGTCCTTCTCAATGCCTCATTGAGTGATGTCAGGCTGTCCTAATATTGGTGATGTTAACTCTTATGATTGACTCAGGTATGTCTGCCAGTTGTCTCTATTAAAAGACAGTGTTTTAGGTTTATAAATAATTTGGGAAGATTCCTTGGGACCATGTAAATAACTCGTTCCTTGTCAGATTACAACCTTTTTTTTTTTTTTTTTTTAAAGGAAAAGGGGACAATTCACTGAGTAGAGTGGACAAAAAGGAAGTGATACTTACCTTCAGTCACTCCTGATGTCCTGCCCCTGGTGCCAAGGCAGGTCATTCCCACTGTCTAGGGTTTTCCCTCTTGAATCCCAGCTTGTCTCTGCTGGACCCCTGCTAAGGCTTCTATTAAGAGAAAACTGAAGGGGTTGATCTGAGTCCCAAGAAAAAGAACAAGCCAACCCCAGCAGAAGCTCCATGGAATCAGGACTCAGTCCTTTTATCTTTCTTGTATCTCCTCCTATCTTCAGAAGCAGAGATCCCTTCCTGCTTATAGCAACTTAACTAAGTGTACATCAAAACTGGGCAGGCTTTCCATGGGCTTATTTACTTCTAAGGTCTGAGCGGTAGAAGCACAGCCTAATTATTATTGACCCAAGTCATTTTTCTTGCTTAGGAAATGATTTAATAGTATTAGGAGCTGAAGTCTGGTAAAATTGGAAACCAAAATAATCTTGTCCTTAGACCTTGAAGACTAATACAAGGTTAATGTCTCCGCCTTTTTAAAAAAAGTAACTATTTTTTTTAAGGGTACTTGCTTTCCTCCCCGTATCTACCACAATAAGATAATCACAAATGAGCACTTTAAATCCCCTGTAAAATATTGCATTGTACCTCTGAGTTGAGTTGCTTGTCCCATGCTGGAATGAGATCTCCACGAGGTCAGGACTAGGTGCCATTTATTGACGTGTTCTTCTCCCTCTGTCTAGCTTATTGTCCAGCACGTCGTGGGTCCTCAGGTTTAACTGAATAACTGAATGAATTAAATAGGTGTCCAGTATTATAAGTTATTCTCCAATGCAATCTGTTTATTTCATCAAAATATTGTTCTCCAGGGGCACCTGGGTGGCCCAGTTGGTTAAGAGACTTGTTGTCAGCTCAGGCCATGATCCTGGGGTCCTGGGATCAAGCCCCACATATGACTCCCTCCTTAGTGGGGAGTCTGCTTCTCCCACTGCCTCCCTACTGTTCATGCTCTCTCCCTCTCTCAAAATAAATAAAAAATCTTTTGAAACGTAAAATGAAATATTTCTGGCCAGGAACAAAAGGAATTTAGTTAGAATCTATTCCTTTTGGGGAGGGGCTATACAAAATCATCATATTTTATTGAAAAACATTTCAGGAAATCTAAATAAATGTACAGATATCACTTTTACAGAAAAAGTCTCTTCATACTGTTTCATGCTCTTAATTTGAAAGAGTTTCAGACTCACAGCAAGTTACCAAAATGGAACATGGAGTACCTGTGTGCCCTTCACCCAAGCTCCCCCCTGCCCTGATAACATCTCACATAAGAGACTGCATTTGTTGAAAATTGGAAATTGACTTTGCTGTAATACTAATAATACTATAATGACACAGTAATGACACATACTTTTATTTGGGACTCACCAGGTTTTACAAGCACTTGTTTGGTTGTTTGTCAATAGTTCTAAGAAAGGTTATCTCATGTAGAATTCTGTGCGGCCATCATTGCAATCAGAACACAGAAATGTTCCATCACTACAAAGAAACTTCCTCCTGCTAGAACTTTATAGTCATGTCTCATCCCCCCCCATCCCATCCCCCACCACCCCGCAACAAAACTAACTTTTGGCAACTTTTGATCTGTTCTCTGTAATTTTGTCACCTGGAGAGCAGGACATAAATGGGAATATGCAATATGTTATGTTTCATGATTGGCCTTTTTCCCCACACATGCAATAATAATGCCCTTAAGATCCATCCAGGGTTCTGCCCTGAGTCTCCTTCCCATTTTAACCTCCATAGCTTCTCTGGGTGATTTCATTCAGTCTCAAGGCTTTAAATACCAACTTTATAATGAGGATTTTCAAATCTACATTTACAGGACCTCAGAAATCCCAGTCTTAGCTATTCAGATATCTACTGTATGATTTCACGGATGGTTAATACATTTTTCAAAACGAATCTGTTTAAAACAATTCCCTCCAAGCCTCAGAGGATTTGAGAAACTTCAAACTTTTTCATAGTGACACCCACTATTTGCCAAATTGCTCAAGACAAATAAATATTGAGGAGCTCTCTGATTTCTCTGTTTCACTTACTTTTCTCATTAAATGTGTCTGTAATTCTGTTGATTTCACCTGCAGCCATATCATGAGTTTGAATGCATCTTCTTTCTCTGAGAAAGAGTGTGGAACAAAGATTAGGACTTTGTAGGTTGGGTCCAAACCCTGCATCTGCTAGTTCAGTGCTTAGGGGTTTCTATATCGCCCCATTCTGTTATCTGTAACATAGGGACAAAATGGCACATACCTCTTGGAGTTGTTGTGAAGTTAATCAAGTTAAAGTATGAGCACTTTTTAAAAAGTTTGTTGGTTGGCTGGTTGGTGGGTTGAAGTAATCTCCATACCCGACATGGGGCTTGAACTCACGTCCCTGAGATCAAGAGTCACATGCTCTCCCGACTGAGACAGCAGGTGGCCCAAAGTATGCACACATTTAACAATCCCTGGAAGTCAGTGAACACTCAGAAACTACTAGCGACTGTCAGTCATGTGTTCACAAGTGCTATAGAATGGCTGTTATGTGATGGGCACTATTGCAGTTTCTGGGCTATAACAGTGAACAGAGCAGAGCAGAGATCCTGGCTTTAGGGAACCGACATTCTCATGGGGTCTGGGAAGCGATGATAGAAATGAGCAAATATACATAGTAGTTGTGGTTACTACAGAAGGGGGTCACTGCCCTTCCTTTAAGAGAAAGTGCCATGAGGAGCAGAGGTGGCAGGTGGCCTCTACTTGCCATTCCTTTGTACCACCTGCTGTGTTCCGCCGAGACCTCCCCTCATACCCCAGCCTGATCCTGAACACTGATTGGGCAGAGGTCCCAGAACCAGGATTCTGTTCAACGCGGGACTCAATTCACAGGCCATCTTTACCTGAGGGCTCCCCATCAGGCTGCCAAGACTTTCTCAAGGCTGCATTGCAGTCTGAGGCCCTCCCTCCCTGCTCTTCCTAACCAAGCCCTCCCCCTTTCCTCTCTCCTTTCGTGGTGTCACACCCACACTGCAGTCTACAGGCCCTGTCCATCTGTAGAGCCCACATCCCTCTCACGTTCTCTTTCTAAGGATTTCCCCTGGGGAAGGCTGTTGTACCTCTAAATCCACGTTGGCACCTGCTTCTTGGAGGCTGCAAACTGACTCAGTGGGGAAAAGAAAGGCAAAACAGGGTCAGAGAGAGAGAAAGTGACTCAGATACATCAAGTCATTGTAGAACACATAGAATTATTGAATGCTTTTTAATCAGGTAGGTAGAATTTGTTAACACATGAGTAAACAAGGTGTGCAAATATCTGGAGAGAATGTGTTCCAGGGAGAGGCGAGAGCAAGTGTAAGGATCCTGATATGGGAGCATGCTTGGGGATTTAAGGACCAGCAAGGAACCAAGACATTGAGAATGACTTGACCGGGGCAGGGAGGGCAGTGAGGGGAGAGAAGGTCAGAGAAGCAGTGGAGAACCAGTCCACATAGGGCCTTGCAGACCCAGAGGAAGATTGATCCTTCAGCAGAAGACTGACATCATTTGACATTTTTTTTTGTCAAAGCAGGATTATTCTATGGGATACTTGGGGAACAGAGTTCAAGTTGGTTTGGTAGACAACATTCTAGATGGGCCCCAAGAACCCTGCCCACTTTGGTACATACACTGTATAATTCCCACTTGTTGAGTGTGGGTGGAAACTGTGACTGTGATGGGGTATCCCTCCTGGGATTTTGCTATTGATCTGTTGCCTCTGAGCCAATCACAAGGGAGATAATACTGCTCAGGCGTGAGCGAATCAGGTAGACCCTTAAAAAGAAAAGAAGCAGCATCAGGTAAAGCCTGCTGGCATAGAAGAAAATGAAGAGCCATGTTGTGAAGCATCTAGAAGGGCCCCATGGTGAGGAGGGAGAGTGGCACCCAGGAGCTGCGCGTGATCCTGGGCCAACAGCGAACAGGAAGCAAGGGCCTCAGTGATGCAGCCACACGGGAGGAAATGCTGCCGATGAGCCGTGAGCCAGAAGGACTGTTGGCACCCTGATTTCAGCCTGATAAAACCCTGAGCAGGAGACCCTGTGCCTGGACTCCTGACCCACAGACTGGGAGAAAATAATTTGTTGTTTTCATAATAAGTAATAGACAAATATCATAAATAATAAATTGGTATTGTTTTCAGCTAGTCCCTGTGTAGTAATTTGTTCTGCAGGAATAGAGAACGAATCCAGCCAGCGATGGGGGGAAGAAAGCAGAGAGACACGGTAGGAGGAAGTAGCCGTGATCCTCATGGGAGAGAACAATGGCTTGGATCAACACGTATATTAGGTGGATGTACCGGATGCGGAATGGGAGAGAAAGGTTTTGAGGATAACTCTGAGGTGTTTCCCCTGAGCAACTAGAAGTCTGGGCCGGTCAATTATTGAGACTAGGAAGGCTATGGGTGGGGCAGGTTTGACATCTTTTTGGCAGGTGGTATCTGTGGAATTGTGGATTCTGTTCAACTGGAGTGCCAAGTGGACAATCAGAATGTACATATCCGGAAGGCCCGCTTGAACGTACGAGTCAAGAATCATGGATGAGGGTCATGTGTACATTCGGAGTCATCAGCAAATAAATGGCGTAGAATCATAAAACCAGATGAGATCACAGCAATTGTTATCACCAGTATTTTCAGACTTGCCACGCCCCCTTCATTTCTCACTTGGACTTTGTGAGCTTTCTAACAGCTCTCCCTGCGCCCACCCTCTACACTGCTGCTGCAGTGACTTTAAAAAAAAACAAAACAAAACATGCAAATTGGATCAAGTGACTTCGTTTGATATCCTCCAGAGGGCTCCTATCACACTGAATTAGTTAGCTTTTGTTGTATCTCAAACCACACCAAAATTTAGTGGTTTAAAGCAGCACAAACTTATTTTTATTCTTGCTTCTGTGGTTTGGTCAATGGTTATTCTAGTCTAAAGAGCTCGGGTGGGGCTGAATGGTTGAGGGAGAGCTCTTACTCATGGGTGTTGTGGTTGCCTGGTTGGTTGGTCAAGGAGTAGAGGATTTAGCTGGGATGTCTCCTGTCTTCTCAAATGTGGTCTCTCCTCCTCCATCAGGCTAGCCCTGACTTCTTCCCATGGGGACTCAAAGTTCCAAAGAGCAGCAGGAGGGAGCAAACCACAGTGTACTAGCACTTTTATAGCCTGTTTATGTCATGTTTCTTAATGTCCCATTGGCGAAGGCAAGCCATGATTCTAGACACAGAGAAACAGGCTCCACCTCTTTACGAGACCACTGCAATGGTGCACTGCAAAGGACAAGCAACAAAGAATATGGGGAGAATTATCATAACACACAGACGACAAATAAATTTCTGTTAAGTACCAAGTCTTTGCGTCTTTGGTATTTGTTACAGCAGCCCAAGCTAACTAAGATGTCTCCTTTCTCTTTGTTATCTGTTTCTCTCTCTCCATTGAGTCCACCTTTTCTGTATCAACTGGTTTTAGTGACTCTGCTCTCCAAGGGACATCTGCAGTGATTCATTCTTAACATTAGATTCATTTCTTTGCTCCTGTGCCATTCACTTTTCTTAAATGAAACACATCTTGACTCCTCTGTTCCACACCAGCATTCATCTACATCCTTTCATATACCCCAGGAAAAATCCATTCTCTTGGCAGTAGGCGGAGAACATCCCAGGTACTGCACTGGAAATGTTAAATGGGGTCCCCAAAAGTCAGTGTGCTGATAGAGATGATTATGGATTGTATGAGCTGGGAGTAAAGGGGCAGGAGAATAATATCCCTGGGATTCTAGAGTACTGAAGTTGGCTGTTGAGCCGGGTCACTGCATAGAGTCAGGCAATATGTTTACTTGTTATTTTTGTTTTTCTTTTGGGTACAGGAAGACTTCATTTCCCAGATTCCTTTGCACCTCAGTGGGCCAGGGGTCCCTACGGCTAGCTCTGGTCAAGGATATATTTGTGGAAGGAAGCCATAGCACTTTCAGGCCTGGAGCCAAGCAGAGCGGGATTGATGCTGGAGGGTGAGGAGAAGCTTGACACAGTGTCCTCTGAGGGTTATCTGTCATGAGGGAAGCCATGGAAATAGGTGTCTGGCTGAAGAGCAAGGAAGCAGACTTTCCTTTGCCTGGGATAAGAGTAGAACCTCGGAGACATTCATATTTCTCAGTATCTCCTGGATACACACAGGCGTTCCTTTGGGATTCATAGCACACAGAGTAGGATCCTTATTAAAAACTAGAGGACTAGATATTTTGTTTTTTGGTTGTTGAGTTTCATAAGTTCTTTATAGATTTTGGATACCAGCCCTTTATCTGGTAAGACGTTTGCAAATATCTTCTCCCATTCTGTATGCTGCCTTTCAGTTTTGTTGACTATTTCCTTTGCTGAGCAAAAGCTTTTTATCTTGATTAAAGTCCCAGAAGTTCATTTTTACTTTTGTTTGTCTTGCCTTTGGAGACGTGTCTAGCGAGAAGTTGCTGTGGCCTTGGTCAAAGAGGTTATTGCCTGTGTTCTCCTCTAGAGCGTTCATGGATTCCGTTGTTGGTGGGTATGCAAACTGGTGCAGCCACTCTGGAAAACACTATGGGGTTTCCTCAAAAAATTAAAAACAGAGCTACCCTATGACGCAGCAATTGCACTACTAGAACACAAACATAGTGATTCAAAGGCAACACATAATTAAATTGAATTTAAAATAAAAATTTAAAAAGTGCGACAAAATGAGAGGACCATGTGCTGGGCTGCCCTGCCTATGCTTGGGGCAGCTGGTGGTGACAGGAGGGGACTTTGTGATGGAAACACTATAAACCAAGACTTAAGATTAACATTTTTTTGAGATAGTTTTGATTTAAAATTTTAATTTATTAGACCTATCCATTATTCTGTCCATATTTAATTTTGATGTATTTGGCTTATATTTTACCGAACCAGCTTCATCATTAACAGTTGTTAGTTTAGGGCACCTGGGTGGCTCAGTGGGTTAAGCCTCTGCCTTCCGGCTCAGGTCATGATCTCAGGATCCTGGGATCGAGTCCCGCATCGGGCTCTCTGCTCAGCAGGGAGCCTGCTTCCTCCTCTCTCTCTCTCTGCCTCTCTGCCTACTTCTGATCTCTCTCTGTCAAATAAATAAATAAATAAATAAAATCTTTTAAAAAAAAACAGTTGGTAGTTTACAGTGATAAATGATAAAAGCAAACAAACAAAACTAGCAGAAGCACAGAAGCAAAATAAAGAAAGAGGGGAAGAAGTAGAGACAAAGACTACAGCTACTCAGAAAAATGGGGTGGGGGGGAGCAAAGATAGGAAAGGAGATAACCAGGGCTTGGGAGCAATTATGGCCATGGGCGGTTGTTTTTAGTGTTGGTCCTCATGGGCATCCCTAGGAAACAGCCTATGTTTTGTGGTGGTGGGTTGGAGGAGCTGTTTGGTCACTGGGGCTGGGGAAGGCATACAAGGTTAAGCAGACCTTATGCAGACATTCAAGTAATTCTTCTGTTGTCAACCCCATCTCACATCCCAGTCTTCATGGGTCATGGAGTTTGTGATGAGAGTCAGCTTCATTCTTGTGGGTGTTTTTCCTGCAGGCCATGAGAGTCCAGATTCCTCTGTTTGTTCTCTGCTTTTAGCAACCTTTTGGGGGTTACCGTGGGCCACAAACCCTCCATCCAGATGACTTCAGGGCAGCAGTGGACAGTCCCGTGCTCATGGTCTGTGTCCCATATGAAGCATGGCCTCAGCCTTTCTGGACTTCGCTGCCCAGGGGGCTGTCTGAACCCCTTGTCTGGAAGCAGACCAGAACTGGGATCATTTTTACAGTCTTGGAGGCAGCCCTTCATGGTTGGGGAGAGAGTCATGAATAAATGCTCTCACTGCTCTGAGCCCGTTCTACATGGTTCCCCAACAAGCTTCCAAAGGGCCCGAGACCCCAGTTATGCACAGAAGAAACTAGCCCCTGAGCCCCCTTCCCAGCCTCACATTCCCCACCTCATCATTTCTGCTGTCTCAGTTCACTTCTCATAGAAGGTCTTTCTTATCCTCTGTTTTCAGGGAAACCCAAAGTCAGACTAGACTTTCCAACTTCTAATATCTTGTAAATAACAGCTGCTGTGGTTTCTTCTGCCATTCTTTTTGTCCTTATGGTTTATGGTTTTAAATTTCTTACGGTCATTTCTGTGGAGTTAGGAAGGAAGTAGAGATCATACGAGTTTTCAAAGTGTTCTTCCTCCCTTTGCTGACTCCTACTTAAAGCTCAGCTTCAATGTCCCTTCCTCAGAGAAGCCCTCCTGGATCTTGCCATCAAAATGAGATCCCTCATTTTGTTTTCTCACGATATCTTACATTTGTCTTCATAGCACTTAACACGATTTGCAATATATATTTATTTGTCGGTTTACCATCTCCCCATAAAATCTAAGCTCCATGAGTCAGCCTGCATTTCTTTGGTAGACATCTATATGTTTGTGTTCAGTGAATGAAGGATTTCCCCCTGCCCAACATGTTCTAAACAAATCCAACCTCCCTATCCTTCTGGATAGTGGTTAGGTAATCACTCAGGTCACCCACCTAGAGATCCCTTTTTGCACCTCTTCTTGGAAAGGCTCAGCTTTGCACCCACTCAGAATTATGTCATCAAGAACTGGTTGTCAACTAGCAAAGTCTCTGAGCGTGGAATGAGTGGACGGCTGATTTAGGGGATGGAGACAAAAAAAGAGAGAGAGAAAGAGGCCTAGCATAACAGAGCTAGATTTGATTTGCTTCCCCACCATTTTCTCTGGTTAACTCACTGCCTGACTCCCAGAATTTTATGAATCGAATTGCTCTTTAATGCAGAATTGTACCCTCTGTCCCCGTGTTCCTCTTCCTGGGATCCTGATTCTGTCTTTTCCCTTGTCCTTAAAGAGGGATTCTCATCTCTTGCTGAGGTGCCCTATACCTGCCCAGTCACAGGCTTCAGATACCATCTCCGAAGACACAGCCCAGAGGCTCTGAGAACCACCTTCATAAGACCTTTGACAGCACAGTGAAAGAAAATGTGAGTCTTATGTAGTTGATGCTTCTTGTTCGAGGGTCAAAAATAAATGACTCCAAATAAAAATAGCTGGGATCATTTACAGAGATAGACCAAAGATTATTTGGTTTAAAGAACTACTAACACACAACGAAGGGATTGAGAAGGTAGCCCTCCCGCCAACCTTCCCTGAAAGTCCTTCGTGTGACATCCATCTTCACACTGCACTTGATTTTAAAACTAGCACATGTATGACATATAATACAACATTTATAAATTAAGGAAGCCCACCTCTTTTAAGTAATATTCTTTAAATCTCTCTTTCTGACAGTCCTCACTATTTGCACAGTAACTGTGATAGGCGCGTTTTTTGGAAAATAGTGAATAAAAACTGACAAGCTATCTGGGGAATCTGAATGTATAATTGATGGGGGCATAAATTAATATGATTAGGCCTTTATTGGGTGCAGTGGCTGCCAAACCTACAAAAGGGGCCTGGAATGAAACACGGCTGTGGTCTCGGCGCTGATAGACATCAATATGTAATGTGGATTATCTCAAGCCTTCTCATGTGGTCTGCTTATGACAGCACTGAGCCTAATTGAAATTTTTATCTTTTCGTTGCATACAGACAGTTTTGGCTGGTCACTTCCTTTGGAAAGAGAAGCAAACCAGGTGATAGAGAAAAAAAAAAAAAGGAATCAAGGTTTTCAGTGAAGGTCTTAATAAAATCATTTGATAAAGGCTTTAGAAATTAGTCCTTTGTAAAACCACTTTGGAGAACCTGACTTCCGGAAATTCCTTTGCACTACGGTTTTTTAAATATTAAGCAGGCATGTCCAAACCAAAGCGACAAAGACACAGAAGGTTCAGTCACTTCTGTGGAAATGGATGGGTTCTTCACCACATCATGGTTAATGGTTTGCCCTTTGAAATTGTATAAAAACCATCTCTTGATAGCCATGCTAAAATGCATCTTTGCAGAATAACATCTGTATTTCCATAAGTAAAGAGTGAATAAAATAACAAAATTAAACTGATTTCCATTCTAAACAAGTTCACATGCTTCCATTATACAGTTATCATCCCTATTTCTCAATATTTTTGCTTATTTACAGTTTTCCACTGTATGTTTTGGGTTGTAATTCTACAATCAGAAATATGAGATCAGAGTCGGGGTATTTACAGAATAACATGTTAAGCTTCATAGATCGAATCACATACACCTGTAATTTTCCAGAACTTCATCATTTTATAGCATGTAAAATATTAGCCATGCTTTCCATCTGCCCTTGGCAGTAATAAATTTAAGATGTGGAAGAGGCTCCATATGATTTTGGGGAACATTTGTGTACTGCAACCAGAAAGGTCATATGTTTTATGTACTTTGTGATAAAAGTGAGTGTTGATATCTGGGGACTGGACAATGAAAACTAATGGGGCATTGGAACTTTCTTGGTGACCTCATGAAACAATTTACGATCCTTTTATCACCCCTAATATGATGTTGTCATAAAAATGATCTTTTAATTAAATGTAACAGGAAAACTCTGCACCCTTATTGAGGTGTTTCTAGTCCTGGTAGAGTTAACATTTTTAATGGCATACCTTAAGCAGTCGGCAAGGTTAGATTTATAAAATATCATTTCTCTCGAGTACTTTCAGAGCTCTGATCTTTGTAGCTGTATCTACTCAAAAGACTGAGGAATAAAAAGAAAATTGGAAGAGTTTCTCCAAGAGAAAGACAGTAGAGTATCATGGAAACCCAACTGGACCAAGAAGGGAAGTGGACCATCCTTTACAAGATGCCTGCTATGTGCTAGGCATTCTCCCAAGAACTTTACCATAACTTGTATTTCATTTAGTATACCCTTTGTTCTCTGGAGAATTGGGTTCTATTTCTGACCCTGCCACTGTTTGGTTGTATGATCTTGGCCATGTAACTCTGATCACAGTTTTCCTTTCTGTAAATAGGGTGGGACAGAAGAGAATAGGACCAAATGTTCTCTAATTCCAGCTTTAATTTCTACAGAAGAAATAAAACAATGAGTATAGAAGAGGGAAGGAGAATCAGAACAAGGGGTGTTATTGAAGGTGACCTTGAACCACCCATTGTCTTGGGTTTTGGAGACACAGATAGTCAAGATACAGTCCATGCTATTTAAGAACTTGTAGTTTTGTGGGAGAGTGACATGTTAGTATAGAAAGAAGTTCACTGGGAATGACAGAGCACAGAGGGCTATGAAAACTAGTGGAGTCTCAATTCAAATGAAATGTTTAGGGAAGGATTCCAGGGGGAGATGATGACCAGTGAATCCTTAAGCAATTAAGAATGTGACTTGGGCGGGGGGGCTCCTGGGTGGCTCAGTGGGTTAAAGCCTCTGCCTTCGGCTCAGGTCATCATCCCAGGGTCCTGGGATTCAGCCCCACATGGGGCTCTCTGCTCAGCGGGGAGCCTGCTTCCTCTTCTCTCTCTGCCTCTCTGCCTACTTGTGATCTCTGTCTGCCAAATAAATAAATAAAATCTTTAAAAATAAAGAATGTGACCTGGGTAAAGACAGTTGGGAAGGATGTCCCATGCCGAGGAGAGTCTTAGAGTCTTAGAAATAGCTTGGCATATGCAGGAACTGTAAGAGGTTTGCTCTTACTGGGGCATGAAATAAATGCAAGGTAGGTAGTAGGAGAAGCAAAAATCAAAGACAGAAGGAGAACCTGTTTCCAAAAATTCTTGAAAACTGAACTAAGAAACATGGACTTTATTCCACAGGAAAGAGGGAGCCACAGACAGGTCGAATTGAGGTGTAGAAAAATGATCCCAGCTACCATTAGGGGAGACCTCTAAACAGGGCAAACCTGGAGGCAGGGAGGTCAATTAAGAAGCTACCACACCATTTGTTAAAAGATGCTATGTCTCTAAACGGAGGAACTAGCGTGGGGGTTAGAAGGGGAGGGCAGTTACCAGGAATGTTTGGAAGGTAAGATCAGTGTGGGGCATGGGCTCAACTGGATGGGGGGGGGCACTCTAAAAAAGGAAGACAGTCTGGACCAGTGTGCTGGCTGACTCCATCAACTCTGTGAAACTCAGAGTCCATTAATTAAGTGGAAACATTCAATTACACACTTTCTTTGGGACTCTGGTCTCAAAAAAACCAAAAAAACATTTCATTACCTAAAATCTTCCCTCTTCACTGAGTGGTTGGCATGGGCCTCCTTCTCACTTGTCTTCTCTTTTGTGCATCTGCTTGGCAAGTGGAGACAGAGAAGCCCTGGCATATGGGGTGATATGCCTCCATGATGGTGGGTACAGAAGAGGAAGCCGGTACACTGGCTCCTGGTCCTACACCATCATTCCTTGCACGACTTGTTTCCTCTGTGACAGGGAGACTTAAAGCAAATCTTTTCAATTAGTACTCAGAACTTTAAAAATATGTAAATTATTTTCTCTGATACCATAAAGACTTATAACTGATCATTTTCCTTAGGGAAGAGAATTGTCCTTATATTTAAAAACTGTATAAGTTCTTACATATTTGCCTGAATAGTGACAAGTAGTAGCAACGATATTATTTAAAAATGGACACATTTAAAGTATCAACACCCTTCAACATGAAAACGGAGCTCCAAATAATCCATAGCACTCGTTTACGTGAGATGTGTTCCACTCATAGGAGTGTTCTTGACAGTGCGACTGGCTCTTGATTTTCCATAGTGATTGGATAATTGGAAAAAATAAATAATTCCAAGTCTCACTCTAACTAATATCGTCAATCTTTTCGTGTACAAACCCTTTCACCACGCTGCAATCAAGTAGCAAAATTAGCCTGCTCGAGTTTTATCTTTTTCCCACTTCAAGACCTGTTGAGGATTCTACCCTGGACCACTGGGAAATATGAAACACAAAGATATTGCATATTAGCAAACAAGATACTCTTTAGCAATGACCATACGCTGCATTTAGTAAGTCACTGACAAATTCGTTAACTCTGTGCTATATCTTTCCATCTTCTGAGCTATGAAATCCTAACAAATCAAATCAGCATTATCTCAGCCCTATGTTAATAAAAGAGTTGCTCGGGGACCCGAGTCAACAGCCCAAGAATTAAAATCAGGTAGGAAAGAGTAACATATGTCTACAGCCACAGTGTTGGAATATGAATGTTAATAAAACAGTACATTTGGTGCCCGACATGTGAGTTCTGTTTAGCACGATTCGAGCACTTTTCTCTCAGAAGGTTGGCAACAAATGAATTTGAGAGGTCAAACGGTTCTCACATTGACCCTCTCTCTCCACTGTCACTGGTTCAGGCCACTTTAGGTCTTGAATGGATGCCTTCAACATCTTCCTAACTCATCTCTTTACTTCAGATTACCTCTGGCATACCTCGCCCTCCATGTAAGAATTGTGATCATGACTTGTCCTCACATTTTGGTATCTTTCTATAGTGTATATAGTAATGAAAATCCCTTTGTTGGTATAGAACCCATTTAAGGTTCGTCCTATATGGCTATGTGTCTAGCCTCATGTTGTGACATTTCCTTCAGGATTCCTGAGTTCCAGCCAAGTTAAAACCACCAGTCAGTCTTCAAAAATACTGCCTTCTTTCCTGCTTACCCCAACTGCATAGTGTGAGCCTGATCCATCAAAAATAAGCTGAAGCCTTACCTGATGAGGCCAGTGATGTTATGTGGCTCCTAAAAAAAGTAAGGGATAGGGGCTAGAAGGATGTGGGCTAGAATCCAGATTCCACTGGATTGGCTGCATCAGCATGAAGGAATTACTTAAGTCTTAACTATCAGAATCTTTACTGGAAAAATAGGATAACCATGATATCTACATCACAAGGATGTTGAAAAAACTAAAGAGTAAATGTATATAAAACTTCTACATAGGATCTACAAAACTTCTACCAGTGCTTGGCAGTGGTAAGAACTCAAAGTATTAGGGGGTGCCTGGGTGGCTCAGTGGGTTAAAGCCTCTGCCTTCAGCTCGGGTCATGATCCCAGGGTCCTGGGATCGAGCCCCGCATCGGGCTCTGCGCTCCCTGGAGAGCCTGCTTTCTCCTCTCTCTCTGCCTGCCTCTCTGTCTACTTGTGATCTCTGTCTGTCAAGTGAATAAATAAAATCTTAAAAAAAAAAAACCTCAAAGTATTAGGTGTTAAAATATTATTAGCAGTAATTTTCAATCACCTTTCCCTGCCTCCCTCAAGTCCAAATGAGTAGTCAGCCATATTCCTAGATATTTGCTTGCTGTAATCGTTTGAGTGTTTGTCTCTTCTAACAGGGTCTGTAGGACCTGTGTGTCTCACATGGAAGGTTCAAGATCAGTCTTCAAATGATTTAATGAAGAAAAGAAACCTTCACTCTACTGCTCCTGGGAATGTAGAATGGGGTACATTCTTTTTTCCACACTGTTTCAACTCAGGAAGGATTCTATATGAAAGTTTGTAGCACATTATTAATCTCATTTTTATTTGAAAATGAGCCTTAATTTTTTTTCAAGAATATGTGAAGGCCATGCTTCACTGATTTGAATCACATACACTGCATTCTGTAAAATAATTAATTTTATGGCACATTTTAGTAAATTACCTGGCACCTTGGTAGTGCAAGTCATGGTGTTACTGTTTTTGTTAGTCGTCTTCTCGAATCTTCCTTCCTGTTACTTAAAACTACATTCTTCTTAAAACCTCTGTTTGCTTTAGCTCTTCTTGCCTCTCTCTTATGTTTTAGTCAAGTGTGATGAGGTCTTTAGAAGAAGACACAAGTGACCCTGAGAAGGCATACACAGAGCCACTCTTTGGAAGTGTCTAGTCCACCACCTGGAGACAAAAGTCGACATTTACTTTTCACTTCATTTCAGTTCCTTAGTGTATAATTTTACAGGTAATAAAAAATAAATTTTCACCGTATAAAAGTCAGAGACTGACTCTCCCCTGGCCTCCCAGCTCCTTTTCTGGGCTGAATTAGAGCATGTATATGGATATATGTATGCATTTATGTATTTTTAACAATATTTTTGTACTGAATTCATAATTCTTTTTTTGAGCATTAGGTTTTTAATCCTTAACCATATCCATTGGAGAGCTTTCCATGTCAGTGTATAGACTTCTTAATGTTTACAACTTTGCACAGTGTTCTGTTATAGAGCTATGCTGTGATTTATTAAACCAATCCATCGGCTACATATTTAGGTGACTTCCACGTTTACACCGTTGCCACGGTGCTGTACTAACACCTGTATATATGTCTCCTTGTATACATGGATTTATATTTCTCCGGGAGTAGATACGGAGAAGTGGATTCGCTGTGTCATAGTGCTTGGACTTGGAAAAAATGTAATTTTATTGAATTGTTTTTTCAATAAGAATACTATCTTACTGTATAAAATTCAGAAGTTGTATATGGGTATTTATCTTCCTAAACCTGTCCTCTGGTCACATAGTCCCCTCCCGGGAAGTGTTACCTTTTTTTTGTTATACCCTTCAAAAGATACCTTTTCCCATATTCAAGTAAATCAATAAATAAATGTGTTTATACTTATGTGTATAAGCAAAGGGGTCTGTAGCTGTGTTGGCAAGTCTACAATTCCTTATCTGCCCCTCTGAAAAGTCTCTATTTACAGTCATATGCTATCTGACTTGCCATGAATTTTCAAATATTTTACCACCAATATAACAATATATTTGATTAAGGGGTGCTGCTTCAGGCTATATGAGGGGCATAAGCTCAATAATGTATTTTTTCAATCAAAAATATTCTGAATTCTAAAACCACCTGGCCTCAAGGATTGCAGATAAAACATTATAGACCTGGATCTATTCTTTTTAATTCTTTGACCCCTTTGATCCCAGAAATCTTAATAAATTTAACAATATGCTCTCTGTTGTTTATCACTATATTTAGAAATATTTTCATATTTCACAAAATAATATGTATATTTTACATGTAATTTATCTTAGGAATATTTTCATATACCATTGTAAAACATTCTCAGCGGTTTTTTAAAAGATTTTATTTATTTGTTATTTGACATAGAGCAAGAGAGCACAAGCAGGGGGTGTAGTAGAAGGAGAGGGAGAAGCAGACTTCCCACTGAGCAGGGAGCCTGACACAGGGCTTGATCCCAGGACTCTGGGATCATGATCTGAGCTGAAGGCAGACGCTTAACCATCTAAGCCACCCAGGTGCCCCAACTCAGTGTTTTTAATAGATATATATGACTTCATTGTATGCATATACCATGATTCGTTTAATGAGCCCCTTATTTGATGGTCATTTAGCTGACAAAAAATACTTCAATGAATAAAGTGCTGAGACAAAGTACATATGCATCTATATTCTTATAGATACTACCAAACTATCTTCCATACAAGTATGGTGGGTTAGAGATGGCTGCAAAGTCTCTGTCAATTCCACATCAAGAGGTTGAGTCGGTACTCCCTGCCTTGGAGTTTGGGCTGGCCCTAATGAATACTTTTTGATGACTACAATGCCTTGGAAGCAATACTGTGTACTTTCTGAGACAGAGCTTAAGAGATCTGCAGCTTTTGCTTTTTCAAGCTTGAAATGCTCACTCGTGTGGAACCTTGGCAATAAGGAGTGCAGGCCATATGGAGGAGAACCAAAGTACTCTGGTCAAGAGCCCCAGAAGATCTAACAGGCAGCCAGAACCAGTCAAGTCAATCAGCCTTCTTGGATGTTTCCAGCCTAGTCAACCCTCCAGATAAACTGCCCTACCAAGCCTAGTCAACCCAGAGTATCACGAGAGGTAATAAATGGCAGTAATTTTAAGCCATTGAGTTTGAGAGTGATTTTTAAATGCAATAATTAGTACATTAATTATTTGAATTAATTAATACATAATACAATAATTAATACATTAATTAATACAGCATAATTTCCACTCTCATTTTTTTGATGAATATAGTTGGGTATATTTACATATTTTAGTTATTTTGAATGACCTTATAGCAAAAATTTGAGCCACCAACTGGTCTGATGGCTACAGATATCTCCCTTTCCCCCTCCCGATCAAGTATACCTCAGTGATTCCTGGGAGTCCCCTGAAGAGGGCTCCCATACAAGCCTGTGAACTCCCAGAGAGTCTCACTGTTACCACCACAGTGACTTTTCATCCCACACAGACCCAGACCTTCTTGAGCCAGTTACAAATTAAGGTCTCCATGCTTATCTAGCTGAGAACACACACAGCACCGGAAAGTCTTGTTGGAGAGAGGTTTGTACCAACAGCTTCAGGGCTCCAATTCTTCCAGTCATGAAGTCCCTGCAGCATTTAGAGTTCACCGTGGATTAGTTCAACGTTCTCACTTTAGATATGAGAAAACTTCTAGGAAGTCTGGGGTATTGATTCAGGGCTACAACGTAAGTCCATTGTAATTTTAGACTTAGGGTGAAGGTCTTGACTGTAATTCAATACTCAATATATCAACTGCCTATATTTTTGAGTAAATTTTTCTACATTTTAATCTTTGTTCTGTCATACAATTTCTGCTGCATTCTATGTTTTGTAACAGTTGGCACTCTTTTGGTTGCATGTGATAGAAACTCAACTCTGACTAGCTTAAGCACAACAGACATTTATTGGCTCTAGTACCTGAAAAGTCCGTGCATGGCGGGACTCAAATGCCCAAAATGTATTGTCAGGGCTCTGTTTGTTTTCATCTCTCGGTTTTGCAATTAGCTTTTGGCTGCATTCCCAGGCAGGCTCTTTCTATGAAGTACAAAGAAAGCTACTAAGAGCTTTAGTTTTGCATGGTCTTTTTACTTTATGATCCAGAGGAATGTATCTCCTGATGTCCTGTTTGGGTCACGTAACCTTCCATGAATCAAATACTGTAGCTAGGGGGATGAAATCCTCTTCCTGGATCTGTATTATGAGCCCAGCCTTGGGACCTGGGGTAGGAGAGAAGCAATATCAACCTCATATAATTTATTTTGAGTCCACTGGATAATTATAGCATGGGACAGGCATAGTGTCCAAATAACAGGGTGTTAAGTAGACAAACACGACATGCCTGCTACATGTGTTAGTATCTATTTAGTCCTTATTCTACTAAATATGGCAAAGCCTTGTACTTAGTTGAGCATTCTTATACTTCTTTGGGTAAGATTTCCAAACTAAAGGTTTAGAAGGCAATTTAATTACCAGAATTGTCTCTGCCCTTATTTTTATCTATTTGAGAATTTTCTAGAAGTGAAAAAAATATGATCTTTTAGAGTGGCTTTTTTCTCAGTATACTTTTGAGAGTCAAACCTATTGTTGCTTGTATGTATAGCTTATTCCTTGTATGTGTAGTCTGTTGTATGTGCAACTGAATAGTATTGCACTGTATGGAAACACCACAATTTGTTTATGTATTCACCAGCTGAGAATGATTTGGATCATTTTCAATCTTTGGATATTATGAAGAAAGTGGTACAAATTTTTGAACAGGATGTATTTTCATTCCTCTCAGGTAAGTATTTAGAAATGGAATTGTTGAACTGTAAGTTAAATATAGATTTAATTTTATGAGACACTGCCAAACTTTTTTGTAAAGTGGCTGTGCCATGTTGCATTCCCACTACTAATATATGAGGGTTCCACTTGTTCTATATCTTTGTCAACACTTTGTATTATCAGACTTTTTAATTTTAGCCACTCTAGTGGGTGTGTACGGATATTGCATTATTTTAATTTTTCATTGCCTTAGTTAATTAGTCCTAAAGACATTATTTCTCTTGTCTAATGGTATGAACATATTTTAGTGGCTTATTGGCTACATATCTTCTTCGATGAAGTGTCTGTTCAAATCTTCTGTTTCTTTTTAAATCAGGTTGTTTGCCTTCCTATTATTGAATTGAGAGAGTTCTTTATGTATTCCCACATCATTCTTTCAATTCATGGGGGAGTGGCAAATTGAAGCCATTTAGGTTCAAGATAAAGTAACAGAAAGTGATGGATTATATATATCCTGGTTCTCTTTTGGGGGAAAACTTATTTTCCTCTTCCTTCATAATACCATATAGAGGCAGCTCCCTTAGAATTACCTCTCTGCCTCTTGCCCCACACCTGCATGGTGGGAGCGGGGGTGGATCAGGAGGGGTAAAATGAGAGAGCTATTTGGTTGGTGAGTTTGAAAGAAGTTCTGAGCATGCTCAGTTAAGTCCCTTGATGTTATGGGACCTATTGTGTCCAGAGAATGTGTCTTTTGTGCTCCTCCCCACTGTAATAGTGTCATAGTCTATGGTTTTCTTTTCTAGCCATTGTCTGTGCCTAAGAAGCTTTATTCAATTCAGAAGGTTCTAACAAGTCTATTTGGTCCTCATACTAAGTTTTTTTTTTTTTTTTAAATCACCTTTTTCAGTAAGGTAAGCATGAGATTGACTATCCTATTATCTTTGTCATATAACATTACCCAATCAAGGGAGGGACTATCCTATAATATTCACAGGTCCCAGCGACACTCAGGGAAGGAGTTTACGAAGGTCAGGTAGACCAGGGAAAGGGCCATCTTAGAATTCTGCCTGTCTCAGTACCTTATACCATGAGGGTGTGAAACTGTCTGTACCCAGGACAGGAAGGCACATGGAAAAGATCTGTTCTTAGGGAATTTTACGTGCATCAGAGCAGATGGTGAATTCTTTTAAGGACCCCAAGGTAAATCAGACTCCAGTTCATCTACTGATTTTGGAAATCATCAAAAACTTACATATCAAAACAGTAACAGAAGATTTCTTTTAGGACTTAATCTCCAATGTAATCAACACATCATATTTACTTATGATACATGTAAATTACATTATGCATATACACTACATATATACATATAGCCATCAATGACCTCTAATAATGTTTGCTTCCTTTCCTAATATTTTAAAAAAGATTTTATTTATTTATTTGAGAGAGAGCAAGAGTGAGAGAAATCACAGAGGGAGAGAAAGAGGGCAAAGCAGACTTACCACTGAGCAGAGAACTTGATGCTTGGCTTGATCCCAGGACCC
Source organism: Martes martes (assembly GCF_963455335.1). Lineage (NCBI taxonomy): Eukaryota > Metazoa > Chordata > Mammalia > Carnivora > Mustelidae > Martes > Martes martes. The sequence continues at coordinate 14,213,333 of NC_137903.1, read as the reverse complement.
TGAGATCATGATCTGAGCTGAAGGCAGATGCTTAACCAATGGAGCCACCCAGGTACCACCCTTTCCCAATATTTTTGATGTCCCTGCCCTAACATTTCTGTTTTATGTCTTCTATTCTCCATTTCTGTCTCATAGGAATCTTGTAGTATTTCCCCTGGTACTTCTGGAATCTATTTTTGTACCAAATCACCCAAGATGGATAATTCCTGAGAGTCCATGTGTTCAAGCCAGAACTTGGCAGATCTTTAGGAAACAGATCACAAAACACTACTGAAGTCTAAACTGAAAATCAAATTTCTTCCAGAATGATTACTCACCATCTGGCTAAATATGGGCACCTGCCGACCAGAGGTTCTCAAGTGAAGGTTCCCATGCAGCTTCCCTGTAGGTTTCTGTCAGTTTCTTGAAAATGAGCCCCAATCACTTCCTTGGGAGTGACCATACATCCCAGTGTTATCAAAAGAGTCTCAGTTTACACCTGTTGTCCTGCAAGAATCATTCATCTTGCACTGTCTATTCTCAGAAGTGTTTCTGTTTGGACAATGAATGATGTGATGACTCTACGGTGTATTGCAGAAGACTTTCCAAATTAAAACAGAACTTACACATACACACACTCAAAAATAACTGTTTTGGGTATTTATTAGTAAATTCAAACCCAGTCTGTGTTGCAGAAATTCCCATTAATTAAAACTTATTAAATAATCATTCCATACTTGCTGTCTTCTGTATTCTGTGGATTTTATGTATTCTGTGGGTTTTATTCTCATAGTGAACACTAAAATTTTTTTAGTTGGAAAAATCACAAGCCTACCAATAAGTATTTCTGTATATCCAAATTAAGATAATCAAGTAATATTTTCTGAAACCAATTAATGTATCTATCTATATTTTTATGTATATGTTGCTAGAGACTCACTCTCCAATTCTATTACATTGTGCAAGACAGGAAATGCTACACCATGGCCTGGGATTCTAATGATAATTAGGGATCAAAATAAAATTCAAAGAAAGAGAAAGAGATGGGGGATTGTGGAGAGAATGCACTGAGGAAGTAAGTCTATGTGCCTAGCAGGTCAAAGGACATGTGCATATCTAGGTCAAAGAAAACTGTGAATCCAGGGCTGATGCAAAGATGAGTAAGATACTTTTAAAATGGTCTATGTGGAGAGGTCCCTCAAGTACCTGAAGTAAAAAAATAAGGTAAAGAACCAATGGCCAAGAATCTGGAAATATCATGGATAATAAAGGAAATCAAGTAAATCTAATAGCTAAAGCATGCTTTTGACCAAGTTTAACTATTATTTCCCTCCCACTCTGGTAGAAGACAATTCCTGATTGGGATAGGACTAACTACCTGCTAGAAATGCTAAGTGACGTTAGATAACATAGTTTGAGATGTTGAATCAGGAGCTAGACACCGTTTTTACCAGACACAGTGTCTGGGAATTATTTCATTTGTTGGGTATGCTTTCCACAGATATTTGAGTACCTGTTATGTTTCAGGCATTGTGTTAAGTGTTGGATGCAAAATGAGGAGGAACAGAAAAAAAAAGTGATAGTGACAACAAAAGGGAAGATGGCTGCCCTTAAGGAACTGATTCCTGTCCTTTAATTTCCGGTTTCATTCCGGTGCATTTACATGTCCAGTTAAGTATTTAGCAATAAATTTTGTGCAGCCGATATAGTTTGGCTACTCTTTTTGGTCCTGGGGCCCATGCTTGTGTGTAATCACTATAAGCTAAAGCTCTGAAATATTCTTTCAAGCAGATTCTAAATATAAGCATAATTCTATGTTGTTTGGTGAAAATGTCCATTTTCTCGAGCTTTATTTTTTTTTCCAAAAAGCTCCAGACAATTACACATTCATTACTCTCCTTAAATGCTATCAGTTACATAGCCTCCACATAGTATTTCAACATGAGGTTAATTGCAGCTAAAGAAAAGTTTATGATTAGTCCAGACAGGTATTTTTCTTCATTGTCTAATACCATAAATCCATTAAATTCCTATCCATCTTGTCATCCTCTCCTTGAAGACTTGGTTATATGACCTGCAATACTAGTTCAGTTTCGTGATTATAATTGTGATTGGCAGAGAGCTTTCAGAGTTGCAATAAATTTTGCCACAGGCAGAGAGGGATTTTGCACCAACCCAATTCCATTGCAAAATCTGAATTTTTAACTATCTTATTACTGGCGAATAGGATCATTGGGAAGAAAGGACAAGAACAGTCTTCTGGCATTTAGTAATTGCAGTAATTTGCTTTGGAGTATGAAGTTTGAAGTAGCTTACAGAAATATGGCTTTTCTTTTTATTATTTGTGACTAAAGCATACCACACTACCTTTAGCCCCATTTTCTGGAATTATCCTGTATCCTTAATTTTTGTTTTGTGGTTTTCATAACCTATGAATAATCCTGGGATATGGGAGACATGGCCGAGCTGTTGTCATTGGAAGTGGACAACACATTTTCCTCTGCAATTTTTTTCTCTCTGGGAAAAAAGGGCAAATTTCAGGGACTCTCCAGTGTATGTGTATATGTGTGTGCGCACGCGTGTGTGTATAAACAAGTAGCCCATATGCCCATGATACATGTATTCCTCCTTGAAATTTCAGTTGTTGACATGCTGGAAAAATTGGGTACGTAAATTATTTCTGCCCCTAGGCACTTTAACTTGAACGGGCAGCACTTACTCAGCTGACCATCATAGGTCTCCCTGTCCTTGGCAGCATTACAGGGGTAATATTTTTTAACATGGTTGAACAGCTCTTGAAAATTTCTCCAATGTATTAAGCATGAACAAGCCTTTCTTCAACATCAGGCTTGCATGTCTTTCCTCCACATTTATTTCTCTACAACAAACATATTTATTGGGGTCATTATGAGAAAAATCTCCCTCTCCATAAATGTTTGTCTTCCCCTTTGTCCCTTTTATAGGATCACGAAGAAATGATGGAGAGTCTTGTTGGGTTGGTGTGTGTGTGCGTGTGTGCATGTGCGCGTGTGTGCGCTTCTGAAGGGGAGCTCCCTTTCACTGAATTATCTCCATGAAGTCTTCTTTAAAAAGCCAGACACTAGGTTTGGCTAGTTTTCTTTGGAATGAGAAATGGGCTAAGTAACAAACTAGGTGTAAATAGAAAACAGATATTCTCTGTACCAGCATTTTCCAAATGATTTCTTGTTCTAATGTGTTAACTGATCACCCTCTGGCCACATAGCTATATAAAATCAGTTTACATCGTGGAATTCAGGTAAACAACTGCTCAGCTGTTAGTTAATTTTCAGAATCTCTATGATTGGAGACACAATTGAGAGAAAA